>NC_059339.1:45012719-45318240 GCF_018350155.1 Leopardus geoffroyi
CCTCCTAGGACAGATGTTCTCTATCAAGAACACCAAGTCCTGTCCTGAGGTCGTAGCCAGCAAAAACTCATGAGTGGCCCTTGCCTTTGGGAGATGATGTCATGCATTGTGGAGATGTGTGCTACAGTCTTCCCCCCCCCCAACCAAGGCAGAAGATAGCATGGACAGCATGGGGGCTAGGGTGGGGGATTGGGTGAGCCACCCCCTCTCCTGTGATGTGTGGCTGCAGTGCATAAGCTAGCCTGGGAGAACATCTCTTGTCCCAGTCATCTCCAGGAGAGGATTGTACAGCTCCTTGGACAGTTCCCAATGCCCTCTGCCTGCAATACAATCTTCTTAAGGTAATGCTGCAGCATAAGCAAGTGTTCTCTCCCATACTCGGCAGGCTTTCAGCATGGCCCCACCATCTGTACAGAGAGCAAGGTTTCACATGGCTGTGGCATCCTCCGTTGAGAACCCAGCAGTCTGGGGGAAAGCAGTATGAGCAGCAGAAAGGATGCCCCAAAGCTGAGCACTCTACATGACAGGGCAGGCTTTGAGGGCCTTGCTTACTGTACGTACACTAACACACTTATATGCCCTAACAACACTTCGATGGACGCTAACATGCTCTGATTTCTGAGCCCACAGCCAACAGTAGTCAATCCTCAGGGGATCCTAGAGCCGGCAGGGACAGGCCTAGTGACATTGCCTAGCACAAAGAGTGTACTCAATACATATTTGTTGAACAAAATAATGAGCAAAGACATCAGAAAAGGCCCAGCTAACAGGAAGAGAGGGCTCCCCAAAACCACTCAATCTGCTAAAATTGATGCTCTTGTGCCTGAGGTCTATTAGGAGAAGGAAAAGAACTCCAAACTGCAAACTGCCTGGTTAGTGCTAGAAACTTAATTTATTATCTCAACTACTTACACAGTTATCCTGTGTAGTATAAGAACACATTTTACAGACAAGGACATGGAAGCACGGAGAAGTGGAGTGGTTTGCCCCAGGTCCTTCATCTAGGAAGAAGCAAGGCCTTGGTCCCAGCTCGGATCTGCCTCAAAGGCCTGTGCCCTTGACCATATTTTACTACCTCATTTTAGACATCACTTCAAACTGAGCTCTTCCTCTTCTCCTTCCTGGACCAATTCAACCCTCCACCTATCCCTCTGTGTTGTTTTAACAGATATCCAACTGGTGTCTCTGTTTCCAGTCTCTGCCCACCATCATTCCATGCATCATTTTTCAGGCTGTACCTGAGTAATCTTTATCAAAGCCAATGCAGATCATGTCATTCACTGTTAGAAACCTCAGATACCCCTCGCTGGCCTGGCACCCATGGTCCTTCCTGGCTGGCTCCAGGGTGCCCTTCCAGTGTCACTTCTGCCACTTCCCACAGCACTGCCCATTGCCTGACCATTCTTATGCCTTGTTTATGGGACTTGGGAAGCTTCCCCTTCTTCTCTCAACCCAAAAAACAGCACCCTGTCACCCATCACCACCTGCTACCAACATCACCTTTCTCCCTCTACCATCAAAATCCTCACCTTATCCATGACTCCTTCTTGGACTTGCATGGAACAGCCCCTGCCCTGAATTCCCACAACACAGCATATTTACTGAACATATTAAACTTAGTATTTAAGCATATTTTTTCCTTATAAGCATATATTTTCTATCAGTTAGGTATTTTGCTTGATATAGTCCCAATTCCTGGCATAGAGCCAAATACATAATTAATAATGACCAACAACAACAAAAAAGAATTAAATTACAATCTGAGAACTTCAAAAAAAATAATAATAACCAACAAATGATAGAAAACAGTCCATACTCATAGCATTGGAGTAATCAGGTTAAATGCTGGTAAGAATGCAGAGCATGCAATTTATTTTAGAATGACTTACATTCATGAACACTTGCATTTGTAAAAAGTGTTGGGTTTAAAAAAGGTAAAGTTCAATTTTATGGAAATATACTTCTATGGCACACCTCATTCCCCCTCAATTCCAGATGAATAAAGTCATTATTTTAAGTAGTAATGTGCACTTTAAATAAACTCCAGGCACTGGTCTATTAGTTCACAGGTGATCTCTAAATGACCAGAAAGATAGAATTTATATATACAAATTCTATAAATTCTATACACCATGTACCTTTTTGATGATCATCTCTGCAGGCAATCTGGATTTATTGGGATGGCCCTCCAATGGAGGCAGGCAGGCTAAGGAACATGTGTGATGTGGGCTGAGTGGTTCTTCAATGTATCACCTGCACAGCATGCTTTATGGCTCAGTTTCCTCAGCTATAGAAAGGACACAACATTGCTTATCAAACAGGATGATTTTAAAGCAACACAATTAAATCCTTTGGATTAGCATCTCATTAAATTTGAATATGGATGGGATCTAGGGTGAAGTTTACTTTTGTACTATTCATAAAAGAAAAGGTTTAGAAAATCAAGAGCCATATAAACCACACTGCTGGGTGGAGGGATGTGAAAATATCTAAGCAAATAAACTGTCTTTAAGCCACTTCAAACATTAGGAAAGCATTTATTTGCATATAGATGAATGATACGGCTGCCTCTGCCCGGAACCATTTTTCACTTTCCCCTTTTGCCTAACCAACTTTTACTTACCCTTCAAGTCATGCTTTAACTGTCACTCCCCATGGAAGCCTCCACTGACCCCTAGACTAAGTGACTCACTCCTATTATACTCTTAGATTACCCTACATCCTCCATTATTTTAATTGCTTGTTTATTAACTGTCTTCCAGGCCAGGCAGCCAATTCCACAGGAACAGTAGTGGCAATGTCCTTAGCACTTCCCACAATCCCTAGCACACTCCCCGAAAATGAGTCAATGATAGGCTAATTACAAATCAGAGGTTTCACTAAGACACTTAGCTGAAGGAGTCACTGAAACAGTCACACCTTTAACCATCCTCTCTTCCTCTCTTTCTCTTTCATCAACAATTTATCAAATGCCTACCTTGCCTCAGATTCCATGTTAGGTGAGGATGTAGACCCAATTTTCTGTGCAAAGCAACTCACTGCATCCCGTTCGTGTGTATGCAGAAGCCCCATAATGCTTTGCAGCACTTATCAATGGAGGTATTGTTCTCCTCAACTAGGTTGTAAGCTCCTAGAACTCAGAGTTGGGGTCTTATCCATCTTACATCACCAGAGTACAATGAGTGGCTCAGAGTAAGTATTTCATAATTATATATGGAGTAGTGAGAACATTTTTCATTCCCTCAAAAAGAAACCCATATCATTTGCAGTCATTTCTCACTTCTTACTATCCCTTCCCCTGGAAACTACTAATACACATTACGTCTTTCATATAAATAGAATCACAATGTATTGTCTCTGTCACATGCTTCTTTCACATAATATGATATTTTTAAGCCATGTTATAGCATGCATCAATATTTCATTCCCTGTTATTGCCAAATAATATTCCATTGTGTGGATATACCGCATTTTGTTTATCTATTTGTCAATTGATGAACATTTCAGATGTTACAACTTTTTGGCTATTATAATCAATTCTTTCCTGAATATTCATGTGCAAGTTTCTCTGTAAAGATGTTTTTAACTCTCTGGATATATATCTAGGAGTGGAATTGCTGGGTTATATGGTAACTAATATTCCCAAAGTGGCTACACTATTTAATATTGCCACTAGCAAAGACCAAGGGCTCCAATTTTTCCACATCCTCATGAACATTTGTTATCATTTTTGTCATTTATTTTAGGCATCCTAGTGGGTGTGAAGTGGTATCCGATTGTAGTTTGGGCTTGCACTTCCCTAATGCTAATGATGTTGAACATCTTCATGTGCTCATAGCCATTTGTATATATTCTTTGGAGAAACGTCTATTCAAATCCTTTGCCCATCTTTAATTTTTTTTTAATGTTTATTCATTTTGAGAGACAGAAAGACAGAGCATGAGTGGGGGAGGGGCAGAGAGAGAGGGGAACACAGAATCGGAAGCAGGCTCCAGGCTCTGAGCTGTCAGCACAGAGCCTGACGCGGGGCTCGAACTCACAGACTGCAAGATCATGACCTCAGCTAAAGTTGGACACCCAACCGACTGAGCCACCCAGGTGCCCCTCCTTTGCCCATCTTTAAATTTGGGTTGTCTTTCTGGAGGCGTTGTTGCTTATTTCTTCTGGATAAATTTTCTTATCAGACACATGATGTGCAGGATTTCCTCTCAGTCTATGGATAGTTTTTCGCCTTCTTTATGCTATCTTTTGAAGCACATTTTTTTTTTTATTTTGATGAAGTCCAATTTATCTGGTTTTTTTTTTCTTTTTTCATGTGTATGTTTGGTATCACAACCCATGGTCATAAAAATTTGCTCCTATGTATTCTTCTAAGAGTTTCATAGTTTCAGCTCCCACATGTAATTATGTTCCATTTTGAATTAATTTTTGTACCTGATGTGAGGCAGAAATTTAACTTCATTCTTTTGCAAGTAGATATCTATTTATTTCAGTACCATTTGTTGAAAAGACTATTCTTTCTCTATGGAATGTTTTTACCATGTTTTTAAGAGAAATTAGAGATTCTTTAATAACACGTGAAAACAGAACCAAGGAAATAAAATTATTTACTACTAATGTAGTGTTGCTATATTTAGAAAATAAAAATTCAGGACATCTAGTTAAATTTGACTTTCAGGTAAATAATGAATAACTTTTTAGTATCAGTATGTCCCAAATATTGCATGGAACACACTTATATTAAAAATTATTTGTTGGGCCACCTGGGTGGCTCAGTCAGTTGAGTGTCGAACTCTTGATTTTGGCTCAGGTTGTTATCCTACAGTCGTGGGCTAGAACCCCATATCAGCACAGAGCCTACTGAAGATTGTCTCTCTCTCTCTCTCCATCTGCCCCTCCCCTGTTCACTCTCTCTTTCTCTCTGTGTGTTTCTAACAAACAACAACAAAATTAT
This sequence comes from Leopardus geoffroyi, assembly GCF_018350155.1. Taxonomy (NCBI): domain Eukaryota; kingdom Metazoa; phylum Chordata; class Mammalia; order Carnivora; family Felidae; genus Leopardus; species Leopardus geoffroyi. The sequence goes on from NC_059339.1 coordinate 45,017,674, forward strand.
TTGTTTTTTATTTTAAATTCAAATTTAATTGGATGTCTTATAGTTTTTCTGCCAACTCTATGTAATGTGTCTCCCTTTTATGAATCAGGCTGCTAAGACCTGAAGGAACCAGTTACACATTATTCAGAGATTGCTGGAAATGTCACTGTCACTGGAATGTCCTCCCAGCATCATGTCCATATATCCAATACTATGTGACCTTGAATGTGTGTCTCTCAATAACCTAGTTTCTCCTATTGCAAAATTGAATTCTTACTAGAGATAAGAAGAGCCAGTAATTGTATGTAAGGTCTCTTTACACAGCATCATATGCTTGCTAATTTAAAAAAAATGAATAATAATAAAAACCCTATCCTGTGATTTTTGAGGTTTCTTTACACTTCCCTGACAGTTTTAGAGTCAGCCTTCCCCTTTCTTCTCCATTCCATTTGTCTTTTTTTTTTTTTAAGTTTAATATTTATTTTGAGAGAGAGAGAGAGAGAGCATGAGCACATGCGTGTGGGAGGGGCAGAGAGAAAGGGAGAGAGAGAATCCTAAGTAGGCTTCACAATGTCAGTGCAGAGCCTGATATGGGGCTTAATCTCCTCAACCATGAGATCACGATCTGAGCCAAGATTAAGAGTGGAACGCTCACCCAGGTGCCCCACCATTTTGTCTTTTTTAAGGATAGGAATTGAAAAGGACTGGAGGACTGAGATGTGTAGTCTTGATACATTCTATAACTAACATATATTCTCTTCAGGAGGAAAATCTCTACTTGACCTTCGAAAGTGGCAAGCAATTTTTAAACAAGTCCAACATTCTCCCTTCTCCCAAGAGAGGACAGAATGTCCATTAGCTTCCAAGTAAACCTGCAGCCATGCCCCTCAGGTCGGGTGTGGCTAGTTATCTAAACAGCCTGTGAACGACGTAGCAGAGGCCACATTGAAGCAAGCTGTGAGAATGGCTCTTGGTATACCAGATTCTATGTCAGAATTATGCTGCAGACCTTGACCTTCACAGGTTGAAACCAGAAAGCGTCCTCTGCCTACTTTGTAAAATCCATGATTTAATAGATAGCGCCACTGTACATCCATAAATGGTCTACTATTTTCTCCATTAAGCACACATGTTCGAAGATTTATAAATTGCTGCATGACTCTATAACAGATCTGTTTGATCCTTTTGGTGGACAAAACTTAAGTGCTACAGAAATGAGACATTTATGATTTTCTGATAGCATCTTTAAATAACAACAGATCTAAATATCCTTTTAGTTTTTTTTTTTTTTTTTTTTTTTTACCATTTCTCAAGATTTCAGAGCAGATCCTTTTATACAGAAAAGATTGGAACATGTATTATCTTTTAGCACTTGCTAACACGCCCTCTTCACAGCTGTTCCTGCTGGAAAAATTCTAAGAAAAGGTAATGATTCTTTACAGGTTTTTACCTGATCGATTCATGTGGCATCTAAGTATAATTGTGAGATATTTATGGGGTCTCAGTTCCCCTTGGAAAAGTCCTGATAATGATTATAATAAAACCTTAGTAAATTTTAATGACAGGGGCCAAAGAAAAAAATAATCCCAAGAATTTAAAATTCACAAGGTTGGATTGTTGGAAATTTTATACATGGACATCTAACTAGTTACCTAAAAATAAACATGTTATTTCTTTTGATTATCTCAGAAGTGTTATAAGAATGGTCCTTAAGAGTATGAGATTTTTTCAAAAGAAAAAGTTCTTATTTTCTTCTAATTACAAACTATAATTTAAAATACAAACTATAATTTAAAATAATTTCAATACAGTTGGTATTTCAACCAAGGTATTCTGCTTTAAACACAACCACACACAACATTTAGATGAAACATTATTAGTAACCAATATCGGTTTAATGAGAGTATATGGCTTAAATTAACATTAGCAAGGTTAACAACTTTGGCATTGATGGCTTTGGTGTGGCTGATATTAACGTCAATAATAAATAAAGAGAATGTTGATTTTGAAAGAAGCCTAAGACCTTGGAAAGCAATAAAAACTTCGGCATGCAAGGAGGGCTCCTTTCTGAAGGACACATTTACAAGAGGCATGGCAGTTGGTTGATAATCTGAACCATTGCCAGGACGATCACATACTCAGGGGTGTGTGGGTAAGGATCCATTTCTTCTAGCAGCCAGGGCTCAGACACCCCAGACTGTGGTTATCTCTGTCCTTGATGTTACAGCCTCTGGGGTCAGGAGTCCAGATTGGAAACAGCTCCTCAATTACCCATTTACAGGAGGCTTTCAGTATAGCACCCTTGACATATCCAGATTTCATGTTATCTTCCCTTTGATCTATAACAGTGTTTGAGCTTTGTCAAAACACAGGAGTCAGTGGGGAATCTTTTCAGGTTACCGTAAAAGCCAAGCTAATTAAGTCATTCAACCTTTCATAAAAATCACGCATAATGGTAATTTGGTCTTCATTTAGTTGAATAGAATCAAGAGGAATTCCAGCATAACTAGGAAACTACATCCAACATCTAAGTCAAGTACTTACCATCTCTGTCTCTCTCTTTAGTTCTACTTTTAAAATACGCCTTAGAGGTTGGGAAGCTTTCAGATCAAAGTATACAAAAGGACCATTCAGTATCTCTCACTGTAGATTCTGTTCCACATGAGCTTCAACTTGTACAGGAGAATTCAGTGGAGCAGTGGGCTCCTCTTGCAGGCTTCGCCTAGAGAATTCAAATTCATCCTGGTTTTGCCTCATCTCTTAGCCACTCTGGGGTCCACTTTCTTTACCTGTAAAATTAAGAAATTAGATGAAATATTAGAACTCTAGATAATTTCCCACCTCCAAATTCTATGATCTCCAAATGATTTTTGGTAAAATCACTTCCCACTTTTACTGAAGCTCTCCTCCTGTCATTTATGGCCAAGTGGAGGATGGATGTGTTTGAATGTTGGAGAGTGGAAGGTGAGGGAGGGGCCAGGAAGGTGAGAAAAAAGCTCAAGGTCAATCAAAGCCTAGGCTGTGGTTTCCTGTCTGTCCTGGAAAAGGGGATTTCCCAAGCTTCAGAGCCAGAGCCTTCCTTATCACTTGTTACTCTATTATGGATAACAATCAGCATAATTAACAATGGGTGTGCACCACACAATCGAAAAGACCCAATGCTATTTGGCAACAGAAACTTTCATAAAGGAACTGTTGGCTCCCTTTTGTCTGAGCTTAGGTACAGATGAAAAATAGAAAAGTCAATTAAAATTATCCTACAAACTCTCCACTACTTAAAAACAAGCAAAAAAGGGGGTGAAATTGATTCCAGACCATATAATGCATTTGCAGATATTAACTAACAGTTATTAGTGTTTGCGGGATGTTTACTGAACTCTGAAATAAACTGGTTGTTTACAGAACTTCCTCATTCCCGAAAGTTCTCTACCTAAGCAGTTTGTCCCCTATGTGCAAAGGATGTGTTTTTTGAGCACACAAAAGAAAAGGCCATCCAGTGTCTCCCATGAGTTACTGTGTGGGAGGGAAACTCAGTCTTAGCCAAATCACTGTCCTACAGTGAAGCGCCTTACATGACCTGTGGGAGAATGAGTCAAGAAGCATCAAATCCATGAGAACAGCTTGTATTTATTTATAGCAGAAATCAGAGGATTGAGAACACATGGCTGGATCAGGAGCCAGCGTACCATGTATTAATGCTGAGTGCCTACTAAGTGCCAGGATTACTCTAGGCCCTAGGGACTCAATGAAGAAACAAAGCCAACAGGGTCCCAGCCCTTAACGGAGCTTAGAGTTTAGCAAATGGGCAGATGTTAAAAGAATAGAGCCAAGCCGTGATTTCCCATCGGTGCAGATATCAGGATTTCCCAAGCTTCAGAGATAGTTGGTCTTAAACATACAACAAGTGCAGTGAGGGAGAAGTACAAGGTGCAAAAGACAAGTTGGTCAGTTTTTGGTGGCATGAGACCTCACACAACATCCATCCTCAGGACCTCAGAGGGACTCACAGAACCCTCAGGGTTAATGATGGGAATGAATGGTGCCATTTTCTGGGTGTCAGTGTTTACTAGTGACCAGGTACTTCCACACATTATTTCATTTAAAACAGGGGTCAGACACTGGATTCTCTCTCTGCTTTTGAAAGGTTGATTATCCATAATTAGAGCGTGGGGAGGGGCTTATACTCAGGATTTAGATACAGAACATACTCTCATTTGCAAGAAAAAAAAATGAGATTCAGGATCTCATTTGCTAATGCCTTATTAAATTTTTATAACATGCTATTTTTCACATGCAAAATGTGGTCACTGATGGAGCCTTAATACCATATAATTGTGGTGTTTCACTAGTAATGAGAATAAGCATGGGTTCTTACAGGGTCTCAGATGTAGATGAGATGGAGGCCAAGGGGCAGCATGGTGTCATGGAGCACAGAATCATAGCCTGGGTGTCCCAACTCCCCACCCCAGTATCTCTACCTCTAATCAGGGGCCAGAGGCTTTGGGGAGGTGGGGGAAGAATATGCAAATGATGTGCCTTAATAACAAGCTCAGGAATGTGGCCTTATTCTCCCTGTCCTTCCCCAATACAGCTTCTTAGATCAGACATCCTATCTTGGAGGCTTGAGTGTGGGGACTGTGTAATTTTACTAATGTCAAGACAGTTTTTTAAGCCACTATGTAAAAAGTTAAATTCATGTATTCAAATCCCCACTACACACGGATTTCCCTGGACAACTAACAAAGCAGTTCAGTACACTAGGAGAAGATTTAGTTTTAGGAGGTCTGAAAATAAAACGTGCCACTAGCATCTTTACCCAGTAAAACTAATGACTAATAATAGATTAAAAGGAGAAATTCATTTGTGGGATATTTATTAGTATACATGCAAAGCCATTTGCCAGTTCAATTTCCCCATTTCCCATTTTTCTTCCTTCCACAAAATTTAATAACAGGAAAAAATATAACATTAGATGACTGGGTGTTGTATGGAAAACAATTTGACAATAAATTTCATATTTAAAAAAAATAAGAAAAAATATAAAAATACTTCTGGCACAGGGGTGCCTGGGTGGTTCAGTCAGTTAAGCTTCCAACTCTTGACTTTAGCTCAAGTCGTGATCTCACAGTCGTGAGATGGAGACCCACATCAGGCAGGATTCTCTCTCACCTTCTGCCCCTCCCCTGCTTGCTTCTCTCTCTCTCTCCCCCTCTCCAAAATTTGCTTGGAACAAAAGAGAATTGGGAAACCATGTGAACACTCCAACTGTCTGAATGGACAAGGTAGAAAGTGGGAGGCAGATAGAATATAGGGTAAAAGTGTATGATACATGTCATTGATAAATAGTTGCCCTTTAAACTAAAAATTTTCAATAATGCCTAAAATAAATCACTGTCCATGAACTTAATATGGTCAAAATATTTTCTGAGTCTCTCAAATTATCAACCAGTATTTTTTACTTCTTTTGAGTAGGTTTTTTTTTTTTTAATAGTTTAAGAACTTTCATTGAATCCTCTCCCACATAGCATTTAACTCTTTGACATGTGGTCACTTAAAGGCATTTTGGATTTTACTAAATATTGGCAGTGCAGCAGTGGGTAGTAGAAAGAATTAAGGTTGGGGAACATTGATCATCTTTGTTCCCTTAACCTATGGGCAGGTCCCATTGAGACCTTCCCCTCTTCTGGAGGAGCCTGATCTGTTACAGTCCCATTCTCCTGCTCATCCAGCCACCCCTTTGGTCATTCAGGTTTCCCTCTCCTTTTTTTTTTTAAGGCAATGAAGGAGAAACACCAATGGTTCATGTGTGCTGAATTACAGGTAGGGTTTTGATAGAGGTGGGGGGAAAAGGAGTGTGCATTTCATGAAGGAGACAATGTGAACAATTGTGCTCATGGGTCAGGAGGATGGAGCAGCTTACAGTAGTCCAAGTGCAATGACATGAAGAAAAGGAAAGGAAAGTAGGTTAGGGCAAATTGGTGAGATCTCCACCACAATTAAATGATATGGGCCTCAGGCATGTCTATAGGCTAATTCATCTGTCAAACTGTAAATGTGGAATCTACTTCATGTTTTTTTCCCAACTCACATTTCCAATGCCACACTACAGACTTGAATATTGACAAGAAGAGGTTTGTGGAGTTTGAGATACAAATTCAAGAGTTATTTACATAGAGGCGACACTTAAAGCAGTGGTTGGTGAACTTACCAAAGGCTAATGTGCAGAGAGAAGACTAGGGGACCAAGAGTAAAATATATTCAGAGGAAAAGAGAAAGAAGTGGATCACTAAGAAGATTAAAGCATTGTATGGAGAGGAAGAAGGACAATCAGGATGGGACCCTCCCAACAGGGTCATTACCACGAGAAATTAAGAAAAGATGGAAACCGCACAAGGAAATGGGATTTGGCACTTAAGGTCTGATTGCTGATCTTTAAGAGAACACAGTTCTTAATAAGCATGACTAAGAACAAGCAGCCCATAGATCTGGACCACACTGAGAATGACAAGGTAAGATGAACTCTAAAACCCCTGGTTCTTGGATATAGCATTCCAGGTAACATGCCCGATGTCTTGAAGTACGTAAGCTTGCCAAGATCAAGAAATCCAGATGAACGGAACTGAATCTCCTCAAGAGGAACTGAACAGCTCGCTCAACATTTGGACTCCCTTCATACCATTAGAGTTAGCTGGACCAAGGCAGGGTGGTGGTTAGGCCCTGCCCATCTCATGATTCATTTCTTGCCTTTAATGGAGAAGAGGGCTTACAGTGGTGATGCCTGATTGAGGAAGAGCCTGAGTGTGTGTTACCTAGTGCTCCCTGGTGCAGCCCTTTCTTCAGAAGCAGGGAAAACAGAAAAATAATTAGGAACAAATTGAGGTGCCAAAGAGGAATAGGAAGAGGAAGGTTGGAAGCAGGCTCTTTGCAATGACCCTGAATCCTTGGGTGACCATCTCCCCACAGAGATGAAGTGATGGAGCCATCATGGGGAGCCAGATCCCTGGAAGGGGTGGGTGCTTTCCTCCCCAAGTCATTCATACCCAATAATAAGCACATACCAGATAACACTCACCTTGAAGGCTGCGGGCTGTTGGAAGCAGACACAGTGTGCCTTTGGGAATCCCCTGAACCAAGGCATGAGAAACATTCTTTTCCTTAACACCTGCAACACGCTCCAGGATGACTGTTTCTCTTAAAGCCATAGGCGTCTGTTTTCACATTTGTTCCTTAGAGACAGAAACAGGATTACGATATATAATGTTTTTTTCTCATTTCCTGCTATGTGCTGTTTTAAGTTTCTGTGGCAGCTCTTCTATGCTTTCCTCCAAATGGTGAATCTATGTCTGGTCACCACCCTGCCCCCAGACCCCCACTCCATGTTGATGGCTGGGGCACAGACTTATATAGGAATGTTTAAGACATGGAATGTTCTATAACCAGTGATTTTTCATCTGCTATTTTTGAAAAAAAATCTTTATACAGATTTCAAGCCCACTTTGCTTGTGCAATAGAATGATCAAATAGAATCTCTTTGAAGATTTGGAATCACATTCAGTCTCAGAGTCATTTAGATCATCATTGGGTCATCACTGACCTCAGTGCCATGGGCCATGGGACAAGCACTGAGGATCAGAGCCAGAAGATGTGGGTTTGAGGATCAGCTCTACTTGAGGAGCTGTGAGGTTCAGGGCAAGTTGCTTTAAAAAAAAAAAGCCAAAAAACAAAACAATAAGCCTCAGTTCTCAGTTTCCTTCTCTGTAAAGTGGGAATAAAAAGCAAATCCACTTACTCCACAGGATTACGTGAAGATTACAAAAATCTTCCATGAAACCTTTTTCATTAACTTAAAACCTGCAACTACAAGGATGTTATAATTAGAGATGTAGTTCCAGGAGCATAGGAGTTCAGGCTAAATCTTCACAGGTGAGTTTGAAAAATTGGCTTATAAGAGAACCCCCAAAATTGAATTTGACTTCTTGTTATTTATTTTTTTGTCCTACAAGTGGGATGCTAGAAAAAAAAATAAAGTTGGTTTTCAGTTAGCTGCTGGTACCCACATACAACAGATAAGGAAACCAAGATTTAGAAAGGTGTTGTATGTCTGTTTTTAAGTGACTTGTCCCAAATCTCACAGCTAGCAAGTATAAGCCCAAGAGTCACACCTGAAATTCAGGCCTGCAGAAATAGGCTGCTTGAGTTCTATTTTCATAATGGCTTAAACTAAAGAACATACTCAGTGAGATAACACAGGGAGCATCTGAGGTAATGCCCAATGGCAGGACCTAGACCCTGAGATTAGGGCCACCCCATGACTCTGGGGTGGAGCCCTCAGGAGAGGAGCTCATTCTGACAGGAGAAACCTTAACTGGGGTGTTGGTAGGAAGGATGCTTGTGGATGCCACACTGGGTAGGCACACACCAGTTGCCTTCTAACTGAACCCCTTTGGCAGCTTGGGCTAAATCCCTGAGCAGAGAAAGACGGCTATAGCTCAATTCATGGGTCAACAAAGTAATAACATGGAGTTCTGTGAAAAATGGACAAGGATAGGGCACCTGGGTAGCTCAGTTGGTTAAGCATCCAACTCTCAATTTCCACTCAGGTCATGATTTTGCAGTTCATGTCGAGCCTTGAGTTGAGCTTTGTGCTGACAATGCGGATCCTGCTTGGGATTCTCTCTCTCTGTCCCTCTCTGCCCCACCCCAGTTTGTGTGCATATGCACATGCTCTCTCTCTCTCAAAATAAATAAACATTTAACAAATGGACAGGGCAAGTCTAAAAAAATTCTATCACTGGTGGGAGATGGGCTCTTCTCCCACTCAATCAGCCCTGTGGCTGACAGAGACAAACCACCAAGGCCATGGCGGTGATAGCTACATGCATGATGTCACACGACATGGCTGGGCCTCCAGTGACGACGTGACCCATTACAACTCTGGATGCTCCACACAAATGAGTTACACAGTGTTATTACCACATATGGATTTTCTTCTCTCTTTACCAGATCCCTTTGCTTCCACCAGCGCCTGTGTTCGAGTCAACAGTTTAAAGTCTTAAAGTTTGGGTATAAGTTGTTCTCATTATTCAGCCCTCTAAATGTGACCTCTGTTTTCCTTCTAGCTATGCCTCACCTGCCCTGAGAAGATGAGGAATACATAATGCCGTGGGTATGAACAGAGGCTTTACGAGCAGACAGAAGTGGGCCTGGCCCCTGGCCCTGACTTTTACCACCCCTGAGACTTCAGAAAGTCATTCAACAGCAGGTTCTTGTGTTAGATGAGAATAACAGGAATGCAGATGTCATCCAGTTGTTGGAGGGATTCTGTGCAATCAGCCCGACCACACTTTGTAGGCACCCACTACATGGTAGCTATTGTTATTAATAAACAGTAAGATGTTTCCATTAAAAACAGGACTGAAGATGACTCTTCAACCAAATATCAAGGGATCATAATTTTCTGTATAAATAATAACCTAATTGTGTAAGAATTGTCACACAGAGTCAGTTTCCCATTCTCTCTCTCTCTCAACCTCTCTCCCTCCCAAAGCACCCAAGATTTCTTCCTCACCCACCCCACCTTCTATCTTTCTGTTAGCTCTCCCCAAACTTTTCTTCAAAGTTCAATTTCACATCATTGTTTACTACCTCACCCCCTTCGAACATCTCGCCAGAATCCCTACCTTGGCAGTATAGTTGGTTTTGTTGTTGTTGTTATTTTGGGGGGGAATTTACATTTTCCTGTTAGGAAATCATGAACTTTACTGGCCACATATGAACAAATCAGTTTCCCATTCATGTTCCGCTCTCCTGGGATGTTGGGAGAATTTGTTAGATGAAGCCTGCAAGGCATGGCCTGCTCTTGGAGAAATATGATATATTAATATCACATTTAACAGAATGTTATTTTCACAAAAGGCAAATTACTGGCCATCCACCTGTTTTAAATCTGCAGAATGCTGCCACAGGAGACAATGCCTGTGAACTTAGTCACCCACAGCAGCTTAACTCTCCTTTAGGCACACACGTTTCCACTGAACAGTAGTCATGTTTCTGATAAGCAGTATTTCCAAATTAGTCGGATTCTTTACTCAAATGTGAATCTAACAGGTTGCTAAGAAACATACTCAAATTTCCCTGTCCAACTATGTTCTTACTCTGCCTGTCTTTTCCCACCATTCTGTGGGAGAGTCCCAAATCCATTCCAGAAAAATCGAATTTTGTTGTAATGAGAAACCAGGTCAGTTAGTGTCAGTGGCAACTATTAATATCTATGAAGGCTAAAAAATAAATTCAGTATTTGGTCATAGAATTGGCCACAGTTATTATTATGTAGTATGATGATGATGATGATGATGATGATGATGATTATTATTCGTTTCTTCTTTTTTGTGTGCTATTGTACCTGCAACTCCAGGCCGGGAGGAAATGACTTCTGGAAACTGACAGTTCTCAAAAAAAAGGAGAGCAGGTTGACATAAGCAGTCAAAAACCATCTTCTTGATAAAATGCTGCCCTTTCCCTCTAAGTAGGAACAACTGCAAAGGCATAATTAGCTTAGTCAAATCTATTGGAAGGAAAGCATCACTTACTCTCAAAAGGCAGATTCTGAGAAGCTGCTGCCAGCCCCAAACTCAGCAGCCTGGAGGTCCCAGATCCCACATGAGGGGCTGGACAAAGTCTTCCTCTCCTGGAAAATGAGTTTCTGTTTAGGCCCCTGGATGTGACCGGTCACTCCCTCTCTTCCTTTTCTCTTGCTCTTTGATTCTCTTTCCTGACGTGGTGAGTGGTACCCATCTCTTTTTGCTTTATGTCTGTTTTGTTCTTCTCATGGAGGAAATGAGAAGGATAGGAGGCAGGCCATGAATGATGTCCTCACTTTGTGCCTTCTCCTAGGTGACAGTTCACACGAGGCCAGGAAGTGGGTCATTCTCAGAATTGTTCCCCAAGAGCTTTCTTTGTTCTGTTTCCCTTATAAGCCTTCCTGACTTATTTTTGCTGTTGAGAAATTTGAACTCTTCATGGAATGAATATGAGGAAAACATTTTCTGTTTGTTTTCTTTTATTTTGTTTGTTTGTTTTTATTCTGGGCCTGCTATAAAATCTCTCAGAGAATCATTATGTTTTCATAAGGAAATCTCAAGCTTTTGTCTAGTGATCCTTCTCTTTGTTTCTCTACAAGAAGGAGGGGCTGGGAAGGTTTCCTGGTACCATCAGGGGACATCACTGACCTAGCAACAGGTCACTATGGTGAGTGCATGATGACAGCAGAAAGGCTGTGAGTGGAACAGGGATGTCGAGGGTAACTATTCAGGCAAGCTCTCAAGAAAGAATTCCAATGGGACCCTTTATCTCCAAAACAGATTAAGGTGCTGATTTTGCTGACTTCAAAGCATGACAATTCTGGCCAAGCTTTTCTCAATAAAGCCATCAGAGCAGGCAGAAGGAATCCTATTCTCTTGATGCAATTGGAGACATGATTCTCAATACCATGGGGTGGGAGAATATACTTTTTCAAATTACATGTGGCCCTACCCACAGAATCACTGCCCTTGAGGAGAAAATGCTGCTCATTCATGGGGTGAGCTATATGCTTGATGGTGAGGAGGTTAAACAAAACAAAGCAAAACAAAACTGTTGGGAACCATAAGAATCTGCCGTGTGTGTGTGTGTGTGTGTGTGTGTGTGTGTGTGGGGTGTGTTTGGCCCATGAGAAAAAATTATTCCCAGCTCGTAGACTTTCCTGAAGTATGAACAATGTTAAGATGTCCAACTTTTGATTTGCACTTGAGATTTTAAATTTAATGTGACATATTAATGAAAGCAATGTGCGGTATTTACTCAAATCACAGTTTTCTTCAGGGTAGTGCAAGATTCAGTCATGGATAAATCAGGAGCGTACTCCAGACTCTGAAAGACAACAGACTAGAAATCAAAATGATGGGGGGTGGGGGAGGGGAGGACAGAAAGACACTACTCAAAAAAGAATTATTAAAGTTTGAGAGGTGAATGATACTACCTGAGGGAAGTATTAAAAGCCATGCAAAGTCATAAACTCTATGAAGGCAAATAGTTGCATACACTCTGCTCACCCTCATGGTGTGCAGTATATGTAGCAGCACTGGGGACCCTCATGGAGCTGGGGCCTGTGCTCTTCGTCACTGAGCGTGCTTCTTTCCTGAATGTCAAGCCATTTGATGGCTTGACCCTGTAGACACATTCGGATGTAGCTAAGTTGTATGAGTGGTAATTAAAGTGAATTGAGAAACATACAGACTGAGCCTAACTAACATTTTAGTGAGGTTCAATAACACTGGTTTGATTTAAAATTTTTTAAATGTTTATTTATTTTTGAGAGAGAGAGAGACAGAGACAGAGACAGAGACAGAGTGTGAGCAGGGGAGGGGCAGAGAGAGGAGACACAGAATGTGAAGCAGGCTCCAGGCTCTGAGCTGTCATCACAGAGACCAATCTGGGGTTCGAACTTATGAACTGCAAGATCAAGACCTGAGCCAAAATCTAACGCTCAACTGACTGAGCCACCCAAGTGCCCCAACACTGGTTTGATTTTAGAAGGACACACATTTTTCTATTTAAAAAATTTCTCTGAGGGCTCTAAAGGGTCAAATGCATTTTTTATAAAGGTGAAAATGTATTCTTAAGCAAAATAAAAAAAGTTGAGACACAAATGTGAAATTTTCCTTGAAATCCAGGTACATGGAATTACAAAGATTCCATAGAAACTTTCTGGGAGCTACTATTTACTGAGTGCTCGCTATGTGCCAGACCAACTGAATGAATGAATAAACGAACGAATCAACAGCCCTATAGAATACTTATTAATATTTCCTTTTACCAATGAGGAAACTGAGGCTTGGAAGGCTGTAAGAAGTCTTCTTACACCCCATCTGTTAATATTCGAACAGAATTCAAACCCAAACTTTCTGACTTTATGAAATGTAAGAGAGATTCAAAACAGGGTGCTGGGAACAATCACATATCCTAAAAACCCCTCCAACTTAGGCTGGCTGATGAAGACAGCTTTTATTTTTCTCCTTGAAGTTCCTAACTTCCCCCAGTGAGTGCCAATGTCCTCATTCATTTTCTCACATTACTCATGTCTTTTACCCACAAAATTCTGGTTGAAATTAGTGGAATCTTCGTGCTTAAGAGCTTCTAATGACACAGAGAACTGGGAATACTAACCCAATGTTCTGATCTTTTTTAAAAGTCCAGACAGAAAAGAATATTGGCCCCAGCGGTCAAAACCCAGACAACTCCAGTTTTGATGGGACAGCTCCCAAAAAGTTCAGATGCTTCCCTGAACTTATCCAAACCTTGGGCGGTCTCCTGCTTTTCCGGAGGGAACATGCTTGGTGGATGATGCACCAAGTTTGAAACACATGGAGAATGCCCTCCATAGGGACTCTTGGGTCTTATGTGAGGTTAAATCCCAATTGCACATCAGGCTGCCATGGTATTTTTTCCCTGTAGAAATATAAGCAGGCTTTGTTGTGTTGCAAATGAAATTTCAACCACACAGCAAGCACTGGAAGTTATATTAGGTGATGTTATCAAACTTCTGTTTACGGTCTTCATTATTAGGCACCTACCACATGTCAGACACTTTCCCAGATGCTTCACCTATGTTACTTTCTTAATCTTTTCAGCAAACCCGCAACATAGTTGTTATTTCCATTTAACAAATAAGGAAGAAAAAAAATGAATAAGGAAACTGAGGTCCGGGTTGATTAAGTAACATTCCCAGAGTCATGTGACTCGTAGGTGGCCGTTGACATTGGAACCAATTCTGCCCATGCCCAAAATTTGTGCACTCAACCACTCCATGATGTCCCCTGATCCACCCAGATCACCTGACACACCCAGAAAGACATGAACGAAGATTACATTGTGGATGGATTGTACTCTAGCTTTATTCCCATTTGACTGCAGCATCGTCTGGTCCATTCCAGAAGCAGAGATGGAAACAGTGGAGCTGGATGGCACCTCTGGTTCTTATATAGCAAACATGGGTAATGTGGCCAGGTTGCTAGGCAGAGGTCACCAGCTTCAGGCTAAGTGACAGGAGTTAATGAGTTCCAAGGCAAAGCAAACCATGAGGTTTGCAAATCTATGAGGTTCTCAGAGTCTGGAACCTCTGAGAAGCCATCAAAAAATTCTGACCAGACAGACTAAGAAATTCATGGGTTGACTTTAGAAATCAGAAATAAATCAGGAAGAAAAAAACAATCAATGTACAAGCCAATTCCATAAACACTAGAACCTCATAGAATCATTAAAAGTCCCCATAACTTAGGCCTGACTGAAACTGTGGTCCCTTCACTGTAGTAATTTAAATCAACTATTTATTTTGGCTTCTCTGCTCAATGACTTGTTCTAATCGAAATGCTTTGATGAGATGTACAAAAAGAATAAAAATATGATTGAGAAGCCAGAGAGTAATATCTTGGTTTAAAACAATTGTGAACATAAATTTTAATCTTTGGCCATATTATAGGGGCCATTTTGACTGACTAGGGCAAAGACTTCTAAGGTCTTATTTAGAAAAGAATTTTGGGTTTTAGAGTGGGTGTAAATGCATTCTAACACTATCCCTACAGAACATATTTCCACCAAAAAGACCTCTTATTCTGCTTATAAATCAATGTACATTTGATATCTAAAACTATGTATTTTGGAGGCTTTTATAATAACCTATGGCTAAGAAGCTAAGGTCAACTTCATGCTGAGTTTGAGCAATATTTGTGGGACTTGGGTTCCTGCTTTTCCTACAAGAAAACCAGTATATTTCCTTCCTTCTTCACATGAAATACCTCCATTAATCTACATAAAATTCATCTCTTGGTAGTGTGCTTATCTGAATTGGATATTATCTTTCTGAAGCCAATAGCAATAATAAATGACAAGAGTTAATATTTGTTACAATATTACCATATATCAGGCATCCTCCAGCAGAACTAGGTTTGAAGCCTGGCCAAGCTATTTGACAACCTGGGGGCCATGGACAAGTTACTTATCTCTCAAATCATCAGTTTTCTTACCTACAAATTATGATAATAATACATTGGTTTAAAAAAGACAATTACCGTATGATTTCACTTACATGTGGAATCTAAAAAAACAAATGAACAAACAATCAAAAAGACTTTTAAATACAGAAAGCAAACTTGGTGATTGTCAAAGGGGAGGTGGGTGGGGGATGGAGAAATAGGTGAAGGGGATTAAGAGGTACAAAATTCCAGGAATAAAATAAATAAGTCAAGGAGATGAAAAGTACAGCATAGAGAATATAGTCAATAATACTGTAATAATGTTGTATGGTGGCAGATGGTGACTATGCTTACCATGGTGAGCAGTGAGTAATGTATAGAAGCATCATCACCATGCTGTACACCTGAAACAAATAGAACATTGTATGTTAATTAAACTTCAATTTAAAAAAAAGAGAGAGAGATGCAAGTGGAAATTGAAAACTAAAGGAGACTTAAAAGACTAAAAACCAAAAGCCCCAATGACCCAACATTTGTTTGTGTAGAAAAGTCAATGAGATAACATATGTTGTATTAATTTGCTAGGGCTGTCCTAATAAATACCACAGAGTTGGTGGTTTAAACAAAGGAAATTATTTTCTCACAATTCTGAAAGTTAGAAGTCATAGATGGAGGTATCAGCAGGGTTGATTTGTTCTGAGGCCTCTCTCCTTAGCTTATAGATGGCTGTCTTCCCTCTGAGTCTTCACATGGTTTTTTCTCTGTGTGTGTCTGTGTCCTAATCTCTTCTTTTACTTAAGACCAGTCAGGTTGAACTAGACCTATCCTAATGACCTTGTTGTAACTTAATTATCTTTCTACAGACCCTGTCTCCCAATCCAGTAACATTCTGGGGTACTAGAGGTTAGGATTTCAACATACGAATTTTAGGGAGAAAACAATCCTAAAACATAGGTGAAATGCCTAGAACATCGCACACTTTCAATAAATGCTGGTTCCCTTCTCTTCCCCACTTCCAAGGTGGGTGTAAAGAAGACACAGAGCATGTAACACATGCTCTTTGAGTGGATTGTTCAGATTCTTTAACAGATACTAAAATAATCCCACTTAAAATGGAATGTTCATTGCTGTTCATTGGAAGGCCTTCAGTTTAAAATCAGAGGCAAACTAGATTTCACTTTATATCTTAAAAAGTGCACATCAAGGTACAAAGACGAGTTTTTACTTCCTGAGTTCTCAGCTCCCATTGATTTAACTTCTAATCAAGGGCAAGGAAAACACTAGAATATGGTGACAACGATGATGATGTGACAGGGTGATAACAGCAGCTCACATTTACTGGGGGCCATAACATATGAAGCCTTTTAAATGCATTCTCCCATTTGATCTAACACAACTTATACAAATGATTAGCTGTGTGTGGTCTTTCAAATAAACTGACGTGTGTGTGTGTGTGTGTGTGTGTGTGTGTGTGTGTGTGTGTGTTTAAGGAGAACACATTACAAATTTCTACACTAAGAAAGGGTAAAATCAATGTTGATTTCATGAGAGGACCCACCAACCTAGATGATCATTGCCACTCTAACTGTGGTTTTGCTGATATTTAAGGACACATACATTATGTCTGAATTGACTAGAAAATGCTGACATCCACTTTTGGAACTGGAGCATATTCTGGAGTACAGAGATTCCTTGATAGGTGTTAACTGACCAGGAGAGATGAAGATAACCAGCGTTCAAGTCCTTCTCTACCTAGCACACTGCTCTGCATGGTATGAAGACAAAAAAATATTTGTGGAATGAAAGACAGACCACCCCACCAGACTTCTGAGTTGCTCTCTCTTTTCAGGATCAGCATGGCTAACAGTTCTGATGGGCTCACTGATCAAACAGTTGTCTGTGCCCCTCTTCACTCAAGAGACCCCCAAGAACACACTGCTGCAGAATGAGGGGGGCCAACACTTGGCTCCTTTGTAATTTACTCTCAAGTGTTTTAGGGGTTTTGAGCAAGAGTCTTAGTCATGTGAACATATCTGTAAAACTATTGTTGGGAAAACAGAAAGAACAAATACTGAAATTCCCAAGTTTTTATTTAGTGGCACTTCTACATCCACCTCCCAAGAGAAACAGATGTGGCAGCTGTCACTGACAGTGATGGAACCACACATTTAAAAATGTTGTAAATCACAGAAATATAAAGGCCACTGTAATGCCTATCAGATTCTACTTTGCCTCTGTCGGAAGAGGCAGGCTGCCTCTTCCTCGTTTAGAGGAACCAATGCAACTGCCCATTAAAAGGGGTCAAGTAGGCATATTTTTTGGTAACTCTTCCAGACTTGAACGAAGGCATAGAGGAGACAGATGCATGCAGGATGTATTCAGAGAGTTGCTTTCTGTCAGCTTACTCTCTGGACATGATCAGGCCTGCAGGCAGGGTTTTTGAGTTTCTGGCCTACTGTCAACCCCATTGAGCAGCAGCCTTGGCTGGGTCATACACAACATTTTTTCTGTCTGAAGGATGACCTGGTTAGCAAAGGACAAATAGTAGGGCTCCCAAAAAATAATTAAGCCTTTGGACCCCTTTCTGCAAACACAAATCTGTGTGAGGTTTTCTGGAGAAAATGCTGTAGACTGCATTCCAAAGGCCAAAAGGCAAAACACCACGCTGGTCAGTAACCCATGTTCTCTCCATAAATAGCACCATGCCTTTCTGAAGCAATGAGACAGAATGTTAGACAGCCCTATTTGTGGTACCAGCCGAATGGAAGCTTTAACAACAGACACGAATATGACCAAGACAATGAAAGGGATGGACAGAAGACAAATTCAGCCAATGCACAGTCTGAACAAGTCACTTAACTTAACTGCTTAACTACTACTTGGGGCCTCAGTCTCCTCAGCTCTAAAGTTAGGCTAATAACTCTGCTCTATAAGGTAATCCATTTAACCAGAACACATTCCCTGAGAACCTACCACATGTGCGGTTAATGGCTGGTGGTGACGATCAAATAAAATGTGAGGATCCAGATGAGCAGCTGCTTCATAAAAGGCTTTCCACAAATGTTTGTTGACTATGGAGAGGGGTTGGGAAAGGAGGAAGCTATGGACTTCCTTTGAAAATGTGGGTATTTATTCAGATTCCTGAATTATTTATTAAAAATATTAAAAATCACTTTCTTCTATTGGAATAATGATTAAGCACTAGAAACAGACAACAAAGACCCTGGGAACAGAAAATTATGACAGGAAGAATGAGCTCTTTTCCAGCTCAGGGGGACCTTGACTGAGCTTTGACATATGTGAATAGACTCCCAGGAGACTCCATGGCTTCAGATCTAGGTCTAAGTAGGTAAAGAGTGGAGGGGAAAGGTGCTGGGGTGGGGGTGGGGGAGTGATGAAAGGGGAAAAGTAATATATTGCAACAAAAAGTATAGGATAATTCCTAGGAACAAACTAACAGACATGTTTATCCTGTCAGAAGCCTTAGTGATTTCAGTGGTTGGCTGGAGGGAGGGGAAAATTGAGCTAGTGTTAATCACGCTCCCAAGTTCAACTCTAGCTTCTAACAAAATAGACAATAACTGGTAACACCATTCCTGATCCTCACAACACCCAGGGTCAAGGCCTGGCTGGAATTACCCAACAGGATTTCAGACTAGGCCTGGAAACATGTGCATTTAAGCTTATTCTGTAATGCACACTCCATGTAGAAATGGATTTTTCTCAATCTAATTTTAAGAAAATCTGAACTTAATAAGAGTAACTGGGTGCTTTAGGTAATCCCATACTTTTTTCGTAGGAGAAGTATTTTGTGGCAAAAGCCAGACAATGGCATCAATCACACCTATCTCAGGCCCAAGTTTGGATAGTAGCTTTTTTTTTTTACTTTAATAGAAAAATAGAAATCTTGGGGCGCCTGGGTGGCGCAGTCGGTTAAGCGTCCGACTTCAGCCAGGTCACGATCTCGCTGTCTGTGAGTTCGAGCCCCGCATCAGGCTCTGGGCTGATGGCTCAGATCCTGGAGCCTGTTTCCGATTCTGTGTCTCCCTCTCTCTCTGCCCCTCCCCCGTTCATGCTCTGTCTCTCTCTGTCCCAAAAATAAATAAACGTTGAAAAAAAAAATTAAAAAAAAAAAAAAAAAGAAAAATAGAAATCTTTTTTAACTACCATATACCCTTTAGTTGCCTTTTCCTTGTGTTTTGTGATTTCTTTTGTCATTATTGTGCTCCTCTAAGGGTTAACAGAGGTTAACAAAGATGACCTTGGGGAGCTGGAGGAGTTAGTGCTTCTAAAAATCTCCTGGGTGGGGACTACAGATGGCAGGTCAAAATTGACATCATTCTTCAGCTGCCTGGTATGCACCTTATGAAACCAGGCACACCCATGCTAAAATAACAAATTGGCCCATACTCAGGGAAAATCACAAATGTGTTTCTTCTTCCAATGATATATGTAGTAGAAGCAAAGGGTGGAGGTTGAGTATGGAGAGAGTAGAAGAGGAGGTGAAGGCAAACCAGAGCATCCAGTGCAACCAATCTGTGATGAGACCCTCCAAATGCTGGAATGTCTTCCATGCAAAGATGCTCAGGATGAGTCCAATTTTAGCCCAGGAGAAATGAATCATCTATAGGGCAAAAGGTTTAAGGAGAAAAAAAGTATTATTCCAAGTATGCAGTGTTGTCCGCATCCAAAACTTCTAGGTCAAATACAGTGAAGAACTGATGTGGGAAAAAGAAAGCAGCCTGAGCTCTCTGTGCTCTGGGTTGGCTGGCGGCTGTCCTCGTCCTCACACCACTGATGTCCCGGCCCTGTTGGTGGGCTATGGGAGGAAAACTCAGGCCTTGTACCTCTTGATGCTTGGGAAATGCAGGCTGGGGAGTTTCTGACTTGTATGCACTTTAATTAAAGGGAATATGACCTCTTCTACAATGGAGATGATGATAATAAAACATCCCCAAAAAGAATGGGGGCATACACAGGCTTATATATTTCCCCAAGCTTTGTGGAAGGCAAGAGGGTTAGAAACAGTAAAATCGTGTTTGCTCTTGCAGCTCTGAGTAACTTAAGGGAGAAAGAGCTCAGAAAATAATTGATTAGATGCCAATTCACATAGCTCACTTAGTCTGCTTTTTATTATCAGTATTTCTTTAAAAGGCTAATAGATCCTGTTCTTGACAAGCATGAAGCCAGAAGGTGGGCTCTTATCCAGTGTTTTCATTTTTCAGCCCTCAAGAGGCAATGATTAGATCTTACTATTGAATGCACAAACCACACTCACTGTGTGAACTCTCTGAGAGCGCTCTCCACCTAGGGATAAAAAAAGTAGAGAAGTTTTATTGGAAGGATTGTAAAAGGAAGAGGGAAGAGCATTCTGGGTCTCTTCAGGCCAAATGATTAGGGATGAGTTGACTTTCTTATGATCACTCTAAATCTACTCTCCCAGGGAGGAGGGAAACCTGAGAAGACTAGACTTCAGTGATTTAATTCCAGGTCTAAGAATAGCCAAACCTGGGTTGGACAGGAGCAAGCAAAAGTCAACCACTGAAAGAGCATTTGCAAAGTAAGCAAAGTCCTATGAATCCTAGGTAATTGCTGTCAGTGGAGTTTCTCTCTTCCACATCTCATAAACTATAACTGAATTTAGGAGAATATGCCAATCAATGGATGCTCTCCACAGATTACATGATCTAAAACTGAGCTACAATGAGCCAAACACGATTAAAATGTGCTTCCAGTCATAACTTCATGGCAATACTTCTCAGAGGCATTGTCCAGTCCAGTAAGCCCTGGACACATTTTATTCATTACAACGCAGTCAACATCAAGTTGCCACACACCATATCTGTGTCTGTCATGTATATACCCTCAACATATACTAAAAGTGCAGTGCTCTCTCCTTCAGAATGGGGTTGATTAGTGAGTCTCTGGTATGCCCTTGGGGGTTACCTATCCACTTCAATCATAGGTCCAGTGAATGAAAAGAGAAAAGATCTTTTCTCCAAGGAGGAATACATGCCAAGGGAACGGATGGCCTAAAGCCTAACTCCTGGGATTAGCTCCTAGATAATCCCAGTTCCTTCTGATGGCAGATTCTTCCTGTGAGGTGCTGGAAGGGTGGCTGAGCTGGAGCTCCTTTACAGTATCTGGTTGGTTCAATGAAAATACTTTTCAGTATTTACAGAATAGTATTGAGAACATAGCCTTCAGTAAAACCGATGTGTAGAAATGACAACGTAGATGAGTCCAGATATGAAAAAGGCAACACACAAATCAGTCTTATTATTTTAAGGGCACTTTCCATGTTGCCTATCAGTGCAATTGTGCACTGAGGGCGAGCCCATTTGTGTTCCCTGGAAGCCATGGGAAACAGGTGGGTAACACTCAACCCCAGGGAAGGTGACAGGTGAAGTGATAGAATGCAAACCCATCTTTTCCATTCTGTGAGGGGTAAGATGCCATGAATAGCACTTTCCCCAGAGTATGTCACAATATACTATTTTTTTTCAGGGAGGTTAAATCTGTGTGAGCCTTGGAAAATGTGTTACTATAACCATAGCAAAGCTGATGTGAAACCCAAATATCATTGTACTTTATTATTCTGCTTTGTCTACTATGTTTTTCCCATGGATCTTACTACGGAAATGCTTGGCCAGGTTCTCACCCTTTGCCACTCAATGGGATGCATGTATTTGAAGGCTGATAGGCAGTTGGGAAAGGTAGCTGTCACACTTTTATGCGGAGTTTAAAGAATTGACGCCACTGTGTCAACTACTAACACTCTGTATTAAAAATGTTTCCAAATATTCTAATTTAAGCCCTTTTATTAGATAGGGTTTGTTCATTGCCTGGGGTCTGTTGTCTTCTCATACTCTTGGCTGACTTACCTTCACCCTCTGGGCACTTGGGAACACACTCCCAGCTGGGTGGAGAGGCCTCTAAGAGCTGCCAGATTTAGAATGAGCATGTCCTCCACAGAAAAGTAATTAAAATGTTCCAGTGTAGTTCCTCTGAGAGAGCTAGAAACTCTCAACTTCTCTCCTGCTAGTTTATCAAAAAACTCCTGGGTAGACATTGAACACCATTAACAGTGCCAAACATAGAATGTTTTTTTTATATAGAAATAATGTATGTATTTATTCTTAAGGCCAAATGAAAGTCCACTATTCTCTTTTTAGACATTTTTATTTGATGGGGTGTATGCATGTGTGTGCTTGTGTGTGTGTGTGTGTGTGTGTGTGTGTGTGTGTGTGTGCATGTGTGAGAGAGACAGAGACAGAGACAAACAGCCACCCCATAGGAGAGCCAGATGGTGTCCTGGTCTAACTGAAGTCCATGTTGTATGCTATTTTTCAAAGAGGTGCAGTAAGAATCCTTGAGAATTCACCAGTCTCTTCCAATTTTTATCATTTCACAGTTACTTTCAGAAGTGGCTTACTAAGAGCATCTCATTTAAGCCCAGGAGTAAGTTAATATATCAAGAGAAACATTCAAAACCTTGATGCCTTTTGTTTGTAATTTCCTTGTGTGTTTTATGTCCCCCAGAGCAGATAAACAAGGGATGTTCACTAATTAGAGTCAGAAACCTCTCAGCCCAAAATGTCTGGAAAATCCTATGTTCTGTTAGTTCTAATATACATGCATCAGCCATAAGGGATGTCTAATAGTGCAAGACAATAAAATCCCTTCATGTTTTCTGTTTTAGGGAAATCCTGCATGGTTGCATTAGGGTCATAAAAAATTACTAATGTGTTTTCTCATGGCGCTGGGCCATAACATAAGGCCCTGTGCAATGGTATTGTAAGCAGCCTGTAATCACAAACAAATGTATTCCACCAGCAGATGAGATGTTATATGAGAAAGTGTGAGAGGTTAGAGTTTGAGCCTTGGTGTCAGCTATGAAGCAGGTCCCTCCATAGTTGAAGACCCCAGAGGCCATGCAAATGAAAATGACAGTGCCTGGGAGATGGGGGTGGGAAGGGGGATGCCAAGAGAGATGAGGTCATCACAAAGAACATCCAGTTTCCCTCTGAATGGAAAATAAGAAAAGGCTTCAACTCTGGTGCTATCAGGACTGAGAAAGGAGGTGGAGTTGGTGGGCCAGGTTGAGGGAGATTTGGGAATCTCCATGAGGAGGAGACAAGTGACAGGATGGAGGATGGGTCAAACACAGAGCCAGAAGTCCTGGAGCCAGCCTTGTATCAGCAAGTGGAATGGGTTGGCTGCTTCTGTCACCACTTATCTGACATGTGCAATGTCAGCTTAGTGCGTGAGGAGGTAGACCATTAACATAATGGCAAGGGGTGTTCCCCACTACAGGTCTGGTTTGGAAGGACACTCAGGGCTCCTTTCATAGACCAAGCATCATTGGCATCATTCCGTCCAGATGAAAGGAAACTCTCATGAAGAAGTTGATGCGTTTTATCTTAGCTTCCAAAAAAGAAGTTTTGAGCTGTGAACAGTGACATTTCTCCAGGTTAGTTTCTGTGACAAGGAGGAATGTTTTCCAGAATTCTCAGATGTAGGAGGAAAAAAGCCATAGGAGCAGTACAATCAGATTACTCAGAAACAGTGCATTTACCCAGAAACAATGGTGTGCAGTGGAAACATACCAGTTAAAAATCCTGGCTCCACCACTCCCTGACTGATTTTGAGCAAATTATTTATGCTCTCCAAACCTTGCTTCCCTCTTCTGAAAACAGGGAGAGAAATATCTGCCTTAATGATTGTTGTAAAAATAAATCTCCCACTTTAACCACTACTTTTATGCCAGCAACTTTCAGGTCTTTTCTCTCCAGCCCAAATTTCTTTTCCAAGTTTCATGTCCATACACTCTAACCCATGTCCCACAGGCTTT
This sequence comes from Leopardus geoffroyi, assembly GCF_018350155.1. Lineage (NCBI taxonomy): Eukaryota > Metazoa > Chordata > Mammalia > Carnivora > Felidae > Leopardus > Leopardus geoffroyi. Next base: position 45,041,515 of record NC_059339.1, read on the forward strand.
TCAAAACCAAATGTTCCAGACGGAAACCATCATCTTTCCTCTCTCTAACCTCGCAGATCTGTTTTCTACTCAGTTAAAGATGCCATCAGGTGTCTCCAGAAAACTTATCTCTTGAATTTCTTTCTCCCTGTCACCACTCTCCAATCAAATAAACTGCCAAGTTTCAGCTCTTGATTCCAGCTCTCTTGAAGCTTAGTAGCTATATCTCCATCTCTAGTTTGGGTGCCTAGATCATTGTAAGAGTCCTCTGTCCCTAAGGTTGGCCCATTCTCCACAATCCATCCAGAGACATCTTTGGGAAGAGCAAGTCATTTTGGTTTACTCCCCTCCTTACACAACGTCTCACTGCCCTCAGGATATTTCTCACCCTGGCTGGCAAGATCCAGTCCTTTCTTACCACCCTGGCATCATGTTTGGTCTCCATAGTTCTGGCATTGTAAGTTCTCTCTATCCTGAACACTGTTGACTTTCATTCACCTCTGGGCTTTCACAGAGGTTGTTCTCTCTGCCTGGAATCTGCTTCTCTCCCCGTGTCTCCCCTCTCCCTGACCTGACTAATTGCCACTCATCCTCAGGTCAATGTAGATGTCACCTCCCATAAGAGCCTTTCCTGTGCCCTCAAGGCTGGATATGTACTCTATCATGTGCTGCCACCATACCTTATAATCTCCTTATCACAGGCACATAGACTTCACAATACTGGACTACCCTACAACTGCCAGTCTCCTCTACTAGACAGTAAACTCTTTAAGGACCTTGTATCTTCTTTAAAGGAAGGAAGAGAGGAACGGAATAATGTGACATGTTAAGCATCTAACACAGAATCAGTCACATGAGCACCCAGCACAGGATCAGTCATATGCCAACAAATGCTAGTCTCCACTCTATATTGATAAAATACACATCTTTACTTTTCCGAACTGGGGCCCATAATTACTTTTTCACACTGAGCAAAGTGGTGAAGTCTCTTCACATCCAGGAATGCTAAATTTCTATAGTCTGCCAAGTGTGCCCCAAACTCAGCAGGCTGTATCAGTTTCAGAAGCTTCCAGATTGAAGGTTTTGTCTGACAAGGTCTTTATTCTCCTTCACTTTTTTTTTTAATTACTAGACTGTATTTTTTAGAGCATTCACTGAGTGAAAAATACAGAATCCTCATATACCTCCTTACTTCTCACCCACACACAGTTTCCCCTATTATTAACATCTTGCATTGGTGTGGTACATTTATTACTATTGATGAACCAATGTTGATACATTTTTATTAACTAACGTCCGTAGTTTACAATAGGATTCACTCTTTGTATCGTACAAATTTGGGGGTTTTGATGAATGTATGACATGTATCCGCCATTATGATATCATACAGAATAGTTTCATCCTAAAAGACTCCAGTGTTACAGTAAGACTCCTTACCCCTTCCCACATTCCCAAACCCCTGGCAACCACTGATATTTTTATTGTCCATAGTTTTGTTTTTTCCAGAATGTCCTACAATTGGAATCATACAATATGTAGGCATTTCAGATTGTCTTCTTTTACTTGATAATTAGCTTTTAAGGTTCCTTCCTGTCTTTTCATGACTTGATAGATTATTCCTTTTTATCACTGAATAATATTCCATTCTCTGGATGTACTACAATTTGTCCATTCACCTGGTGAAGGACATATTGGATGCTTTTAATTTGGAGCAATTATGAATAAACATTTATGTGAACATTTCTGTGTAGACATGAGTTTTCAATGTATTTGTGTAAATATCAAGGAGCACAATTGGTGGATCATATGGTAGACTATGTTTGGCTTTGTAAGAAACTGCCAAAATGTCTTCCAACGTGGTTGCGTTATTTTGCATCCCCACCAGCAGTAAGAGCTCCTGCTGCTCCACATCCTTGTCAGTATTTGGTGCTGTCAGTATTTGGGATTTTTGCCATTTGAATAGGTGTGTAGCAGGATCTTATTGTTGTTTTAATTTGCAATTCTATAAAGATATAATATTGAGCATCTTTTCACGTGCTTATTTTCCATCTGTATATCATCGTTGGTGAGGTATTTGTTTAGGTTTTGGCCTACTTTCTGTTGTTGTTGTTGTCCAAGGTTTATTGAAGATAATACAGCCCAATAGAAAGATTCAAACAGATCCACGTGGTGTTTTGAAATTGATCCAAACTGTAGACTGAGTGTCTACAACCTGTAGATTGGACAGCTGCCAAAGTACAAGAGTTTCAGCATTTCCTTAGTATCAGAATCTACTTCAATGATCTCCTGATCCAGGGCTGAGACCTCAGAAACATAATTCTTTCTTCTCCTCCTGCAGTATGGTGAGATTCCCCTCACCAGGCCTCTCTGAATCCACTTCATTAGATGTGTGACATAGCTTGCGATCTTGTTGTGAGCTTCTTGCTGGGAATAATGGTGATCTCCTCACACATGTGCTCATTGGCGTGGAAGTACTTCCAGGAGTGTGTAGTACTTCTCAGTGATGACTCGGGTGGCCTTCTTCATGGTTTTGGTGTGAATGCAGCCTGTGTTGGTGGAGAGGGTAAAAGAGTAATTTTGGCCTACTTTTTCATTGGGTTTCATTGTTCTCTTATCATTGAGTTTTAAGAGTTCTTTGCATATTTTGGCTACAAGTCTCTTATCAGATGTGTGTTTTACAAATATATTCGTCCAGTCTGTGGCTTGTTTTTCACTCACATAACCTCCTTCACTTTTTAAAAAAGTTTATTTATTTATTTTGAGAGAGAGGGAAAGAGAGGGTGAATGGGGGAGGGGCAGAGACAGAGAGGGAGAGAGAATCCCAAGCAGGCTCTGTGCTGTCAGCACAGAGTCTGACGTGGGACTCAATCTCATGAACCATGAGATCATAATCTCAGCCAAAATCAAATTGGACTCTTAACTGATTGAGCCACCCAGGCACCCCATCCTTCATTTTTGAATGACAGTTTTGAGGGATATAGAACTCTGGGTTGGTTGGTTTTTTCTTTGAACATTTTAAATATTTCACTCTTCTCTCTTGTTGCTTGCATGGCTTTTGATGAGATGCCCAATGTAATTCACACCTTTCCTCCCCTATATGTAAGATGTTTTGTTTCTCTAGCTTCTTTAAGGATTTTCTCTTGGTCATTGATTCTCTGAAATTTGAGTATGATATGCCAAGGTATATTCCTTTTGATATTTATCCAACCTGGTATTCTCTGAGCTTCCTGAATCTGTAGTTTGGTGTCTGTTCTTGGCCATTATCATTTCAAATATTTACTCCATTCTCACTTTCTTCTCCTTCTGATATCCCAACTATACATAAGTTTCATCTTTTGTAATTGTCTCATGGTTCTTGGATGTTCTGTTTTATTTCATTTTCACTTGTTTTTCCTCTATGCATCTCAGTTTGAAAAGTTTCTATTGACATATCTGGAAGCTCACTGACTCTTTCCTCATTCATATCCAGTCTACTAATGATTCCATTGGAGATATTCTTCACTTCTGTTACAGTGTTTTTTATATGTAGCCTTTCTTTTTTATTCTTTCTTAAGAGTTTCCATCTTTTTGCTTACATTAACCACTTGTTTTGCATGTTGCCTATTTTCTTCCATTAGAGCCTTTAACATATTCAACATAATGATTTTAAATTCCCTGTCTAATAATTCTAGTAACTGTGTTATATCTATGTATGGTTCTGACACTTGCTCTCTTTCTTCAGGCTGTGTTTTTTTTATTTGTTTTGCCGAGTAATTTTTTGTTAAAAGCCTCATGTGATGTATCAGGTAATAGGCCATTAGTGTGAGATTTTGTGTTAACCTAGCTAGGAGTTGGGCTGTGTTTAATGTTTGCTGGAGCTGTAGGTGCCAGAAGCTTCAAAGTTCTCTTACATCCTCGTTTTATCTCCCTTGTTAACTTTGGGCTTTCCTAAGTACTTCACCTAGAGAAAATCTGTCTCTCAGAACTCTTTCAGCTGTAGGCCACTGTTATTATACTGAAGCCCTGTTGGTGGCAGTTGTGGGGGTATATGTGGAGGAGGGGAAGCATTCTATAATCTTATTACTAAACTCAGTCTCTAAGTGGGCCTGTGTCCCTGGGCAATGCCCTTCAGAGCTATCTTAGCTATCTTCCCTTCCTCCTTAGACAGGCTAGAGAGGAGTCTGTGAAAATTAAGTGTAGGGAAAAACTGTTTGTTTGGGGCCTTAGTGTACATCCTCTGCTCCTAGAAGCAGTATTGGGATCGTAGGTGTTGAAAAGAGTGAGAAGGACAAATCTTTCAGGAGACCTAACTCTGAAGAAAGGCTGGAGATTCTAGGATTGACTCAAATAGAATTTGGAGCAAGAGGGTGGTGGCTGGGGTGATAATGTGGTGATATTAACTGGCTGATGGTTTCTCTATGGGTTAAAGAATGAACAGGGAAGTTCTGGACTAGAAGACAAAATGCAGGTGAAATTATTAAGGAAGGTTTAGATGATTCAAGGATTGAGAGAATGAATGAGTCAACTAGACAGAAACTGCAGGTTATATAAATCATGGTCAGTGAGCTAAACTACACTAAGGTACTGTGAGTGACCATGTGTATCAACTGTAACAAAAACTGGCATGTGTCTATGACTAGTAGAAACCAGCCCATTAGAGTGCATTAAGCATAGACATTACAGATCCACACTGGCTGTTTCGCTGACATGCAGGGTGAGAAGGATATAACTGAGAACTTTCCCCAACAACATAGCATACAGATATTTAAATGTTATTTGAAGCATATCATGATCCTAAATTAGCAGCTAATACACCCAGTTGACACATTCAATCCAGCTAGAAGCCCCATTCCATTTCTACCCTAGACTAACCAGCCCAGTTTTCTCAAGGTCAAGAGCAGGAAAAAAAATTGACTCCTGGTTTTTCAAATAGTTTGTTTTTTATAATGGAAAATCTCTGCTTCAGTCTCATTGCTTTATACTTATCTCTGACGTACAGGCCAACTCTAAGATTTATTTACATTTTAGCAAGGTAGTTTTCCTCTTTAGAAAGAACAGACTATACTATGGTGGAGAAACCACATGATGGAGGGAGAACAGAGCAGAGTAAATGGGAAGGGACAGCTGTCCTGGGATACAAGGACAGGCTGTATACATTGTCTAAGGACATGCTTATACATTATACAAGGACATGATGTATAAGGGAATCGAAACAAAATAAAGCAAAAACAATACAGCTTCTTGTTCTTTGGGGTAGTGTAAGCAGGTAAGTGGTCATGGAAATCATTTCCTCAGAGCCTTGTGTTTGAGCTTTACTTGAGATTTGTTTCATCACATGGCCTTGAAGCAAGATATGACCATTCATTCAAAATACTTATTAATATTTTCTAGCCTACTATATGCCAAACATTATTCTAGGTGCTAGGCATATAGCCATGAATAAAACACACCAAAAATTCCCTGTATACATGGAGCCTACGTTTTGTGGATGAGAGGGAGAACATCACTAAATAAGTAAAATAAATAGTATATCAAATGATGATATGTGCTATGGGAAAAAATTAAACAGGAAAAGGGAAGAGAGTGCTGGGATGAGAGATACGGTTGCAATTGTAAGTTAGCTGGGGAAGCTTTCTAATAAGGTGATACTTGAGCGAAGACCTAAAGGAGGTATGGGAGTGAGCCACATGGCTCCCTGGAGGGAGAACACTGCAAACGAGGGAATAGCTAGTTTAAAATTCCCAAGTTAGGGGCATTCCTGGAACGGTGGGGAAACAGAAAGCAGGTGTGTGGCTGGAGAGGCATCAGAACAGAAAGAATAGAAGATGAAATCAGAAAACTTTTAGGTGCCAGGTCATGGAAGGCCTTGTAAGTCATTGCAAGGACTGTCTTTTACCCTCAGTGAGATGGGGGCTATTGGACAATTTTGAGCAAAATATGTCATTTCAATATGACATGAAATGACATATTTTAAAGACTCACTGTGCTGTGTTATGGGTGCATTTTAGAGGTACAAGGGAAGAAGCAGGGAGAAAGCTACTGGTAGCTTCCAGTAAAGAGACATGGTGACTTGGCCAGGGAAGTAGTGGAGGTGGTGAGAGGGTTCACATCCTGGATACATTTTAAAGACAGAACTGACAGAACTTTCTAACAGATAGGATGTGGAGTGTGAGAGGAAAGAGGAGTCAACAATGACTCTGAGTTTTCAGCCTGAGCAACTGAAAGGAAAGAGTTGCATTTCTGAGGTTGGGAAACAGGATCACAAAAGGTATGGAGGAATGGTCATGAGCTTGGTTTGGCTTCCAAATATTAGGGTGTTGGGGAGATGAAGAAGAACCAGCAGAGGACAACGGAAAGGAACAGCCAGGGAGGTAGCAAGAAAATGCAGAGAATGTGGTGCCCCAAAAAGATCAAGTAAAGAAAGTGTTTCAAGGAGGAGGGGTTGATAAATTGTGTCAACTGTTCAGATAATGCAAGTAAAATGAGGACTGAGAACAGACCTGTGGATTTAGCCATGGATGATATGAGCAACCCTGACAAGCAGTGCCCATGATCATGTACGGTAATACTTTAAGCAAGAAAAGAAAAATAAGCTGCATATAATTCCAGGTTGAGAAATGAGGAAATGGGGTCATTGTCAAAAGGCTGAAGTCTACTTGGCAAGTTCTCTGAACGGTAAAGGTGTGACTTTGGTCCTATCTCACCTCTATGCCCAATCATTGCTCATTAATTATGGTTCACCTTTGCTGGTGAGTTCAGGTATAGGGTCCATTACTTCATTATGTAACCTTGAACCATGCCCAAAATTACTTAGATTTCCTCACTGTGAAAACAAATATAATGGTCACCACTAAACTAAAATATCAAAGCCTGGGAATTGCTGGCCTGAGGGAACAATGCTGGCACTGGATTTTCTGAAAAGGAAAGCCACATTCCACGACTACCTTGAAGTCTTTGGAAATGGAACAATTAAAAAATAGAGAAAAAGAAAACTGCCAATCCAAATGCAAAGGGTGGATTAGATGGCTCCTGCATAACCAGGGACTTTCTGATAAGAATGGACATTCCTCACTAGCATAATCACCTGCTGCCATTTGGAATTCAGGAAATGTTTTATAAGCAAGTGAATAAATGAAATGAATCAATGAATAGGATTCACTAGTTACAGTGCAATGGCTCTCCCTGACTCATCTGACCACATGCTAATCATTATTTCTTGTTTCTTTGACCCTACCAAACTTGATTCTATATTTCTTGAGGACTATATCAAGACTTTTATTTCTCTCTATTCTTTACCACACTTGGTTTGGTATTAGACCTATTACTTAATGTATTAGTCAGGATTCTCCAGAAAAACAAAACCAATAGGATATATGTTATAAGAGGAGATTATTATAGGAACTGGTTCACATGATTATGAAGGCTGAGAAGATCCATGATATGCCCTCGACAAGCTGAAGAACCAGAATCTGGTGGTATAATTCAGACTGACTCTGAAGGCCTAAGAATCAGGAGCACCAATGTCTGAGGGAGAAGAAGATGAATGTGTCAGCTCACACTGAGAGAATTTGCCCTTCCTCTGCCTTTTTGTTCTAGACCCCAGCTGACTGGATGATGCCCACCCTCATTGGTGAAGGCAGTCTTCTTTATGCAGATATGGATTCAAATGCAAATCTCTCTGGACACATCCTTGCAGACACATCCAGAAATAATGTTCTACCAGCTATCTGGGCTTTCTTCAGTCTGATCAAGGTGAAACATGAAATTAACCATCATAATATATCCTATTTGACAGAGGAAAAAAAAATTATTTTTAAGAAATTGAACTAACTCAAATCAAGGAAATAAATTTAATTTAGAATGCTCCTGACAAAGAGACAAAGGAAACAATCCAAATAAACCTTACCAAACTCAGGCTATTATGGTTTGTAAGATTTAATAAACTGGAGCCATATTTGTCAGACCTTCCTTATTTGTTTTGGTGTTAAAGGCCCTTATCAGAAGGTTTCTAGCATTAATCACCAACTATTATTTGCCGTTGCCAATCACTGGTAAAGGACTCTACATGGCTACAACTTCATACTTCCAAGACCCCTGCATAACTGGTGTGATGTTTTCTCCCAGAGAGGCTGGCTGTTTTCTTGGTTGCATATACTTTGGGGTATCCCAATGAGATGGTGTGATTTTAGCTCCCACCACACACACACACACACACACACACACACAAACATATACAACATGAGTCCTTATGTACCACAGGGGATCTTAGCTAGCATTCATTCTTGTTTGTTTACCCCAAAATAGGTTTATATCACTGCTTAGGTCAGTAACAGAAAATAGACATAGGTTGACAGGTTTGATGGCGGTCAATCCTAGCCAAAGAATCCTCAGTAATAATTACTCATTCACATTCAAGATATGAGTTGTTAAAACTGTGATCTTCAGTAATGGCGTTGATCATAGGAAGGTTACTTTGGAAAAACAAAATGTTAAACGCTAACCTAAGACATAATTTGTGATCTTCCCTCCTTGCTGCATTAGTAAAGCAAACATTGTGAGCATTAAAACAATAGAGATGTGTATTCAGAAATAGAATGTTGCTCTCTGTCTTTACCTCGGCTACGCTATTGGTAACATGATACTAGAGGTTGTAGCAGAGCTTCCAAAATAAACTTGATCTTTAGAGTTTTACAATGATAGGTGAACCTCACAAAGTTCAGAGATTCTGTCCAAATGGAGAGTTAATGTTCTTGTGCCAATTTTCTTTACCTCTGAGTTATTGAGCTAAAGTTTTCACAACAATGGCAATTTCTTGACTGTTTCACACTGATAGGACACTACACAAAAATAACACATTTTCTCAACAGCCATTCGTCTATTCAACAACAATTCATTGTAGTTCCCAGTGTTTTGCCCGAGCCTAAATTAAAAACACTGAAAATAAAAAATATGGTGCTCAGGTTTGGAAAGTGGGATATGAAACCCCATTCTTTATAGATTGGTACCTAGACACACCCAGTCCTCTTTTGTTCCTCTGTCTTTGATGGAGGCCATCCTCCAGAAACACTCCTAGGTTGTCAGCTAAGCTCATCAATGACAAAGGCAGATTCTACAGCCAGGGCTTATCAAGAAATGGGGAGGGATTTCCTATTCTTACCGTTTGTTTTATACACACACACACACACACACACACACACACACACACACAAAACAAAACAGATGTCACTAAAAGATGTTTTCATAACAATGGAATCAAATCCTAAATAAAATTCAAAAGGTCAAGCCAGTATTCTTCTAGACATGGGAATACACTATTGGGATCTCAGAGCAATGATAATAATGACTTAAATTGTAGGACAACTAGTCCTTCCCAATACACTCACATGTTTACTGCTTTCATGGTGACGTCTCTGTGAGAAGGATGGAACCAGCATAAATGCCCAGCACAGAGCTCTGAGGTTGAGTCTTTACCACCACACAGACAGCAAACTGCAGAGCTAAGGCTTAAGTCATGATTTCCAGCTTTTTTTTTAAATTTATTTAATTTATTTATTTTGAGAGAGAGAGAGAGAGAGAGAGAGAGAGAGCAGGGGAGGGGCAGAGAAAGAGAGAGAGAGAGAGAGAGAGAGAGAGAGAGAGAGAGAGAGAATCCCAAGCAGGCTTTGTATTATCAGCGCAGAGACTGATGCAGGACTCAAACTCAGAAACTGTGAGATGACGTGAGCTGAAATCAAGAGTCAGATGCTTAACTGACTGAGCCACCCAGGTGCCCCAATTTCCAGTTTCTAAATCTGTATCATTAGTCTGCTTCTGGGGAGAAATCTTGAGTTATGTCAAAAGTTTCTTTTTATTTTACCAAATAGTTTGAAAACTGATTTTGAGTTATAGAGCATTATTTGTGCCTAGGTTAAATCCTGAGATTGTTGCATCAGGAGACACTAATGTAATCTCTTTAAATATTAGTCTCCACGACTATAAAAGGGGATTAATAACACCAACTTCTTAGAGTTGTAGGAATTAAATAAGACAATGAATGAAAAGTATAGAGCCTATAAGTTCTCAATAAACTATGGCTGTAGTTATTGATAATAATAAAAGAATTTGTCCATTGTAGACAATGCATCCAAGTGTAAAGCAGAAAATAACAATTATCTGTAAATCTATTATACCTATATAATCACTGAACCATTATGACATATTTTCTGCTTTGGGGGTGCCTGGGTGGCTGAGTCAGTTAAGCATGACTTTGGCTCAGATCATGATTTCACGGTTCATGGGCTCGAGCCCCGTGTTGGGCTCTGTGCTGATAGCTCAGAGCCTGGAGCCTGCTTCAGATTCTATGTCTCCCTCTCTCTCTGCCCCACCCTGCCTCTCTCTTCTCTTTCTCTCTCAAGAATAAACGTTAAAAAAAATCTTTTTTGTAGATAATGCCATATAATACATTTCTTTATTATGAAAATCTTCAAATATATATAAAATGTAAAAGATAAATACAATGAATACCTATATATCTTTGATTTAGAGATAATATTTATAAATACTTTGCCATATTCGCATTAACTATCTAAATATATGTATGTGTATATTTTCATATGTACATATGCATTTTTTGCAGACATGTTTGAAAGTAAATTGCATTCATCATGTCATCTCAACCCTAAATATTTCAATATGAATCTCCTATAAATAAAGACACTCTCACATGTACTCGTAATACCATTATCACAATAGAATATTAATGATTATTCCCTAATGACATTTAACATCCAGTTCATAGTCACATTTTCTTAATTGTCTGCAGAATTACTTTTTCCTGTTTTCCCCCCACCCCCACCCCAAACAAACTTATGCATTGTGTTTGGCTATGTCTCTTCTTTTCTAAAACCATTTTCTCACCAATTTTAAATTACTCTAAGCATATTTTAAATTATTCTAGGCATATTTTTAATGATGTGTACCTTCTAATGTAGGCATGGCCATAGCCAATTCTTTGGCTTTAGATGTACAAGCGGTTCCCCTTTTGTTCCTATGATAAATCATGCTAACATGAACATTTGGTTCACTAACTTTTTCACCTTTTCTGATTACTTCCAAATATTTATTGTTCCTAAAACATAAAAAATATTTAAGGGGAGCCTGGGTGACTCAGCTGGTTGAGCATCCAACTCTTGATCTCGGCTTAAGTCATGATCTCACTGTTTCTGAGCTCAAGCCTCTGTGTCAGCACAGATCTTGTTTGGGATTCTCTCTCCCTCTCTCTCTACCCCTCCCCTGCCTTCTCTCTTCCTCTTTCTCAAAATAAATAAATAAACATTTAAAAAACTATTTATGAACCTCTTTATATATTAACAGATCACTTTCCAGGAAGTTTTATCTACTGCTGTCCCTGAAGTATTTAGTGTCCCTCAAGGGGACACTTCATGGCTATATACACTGGGTGAGCTTCTCTGTCTTGTTTCCATAATGCATCCTTCCTGGGATTGCTTCATTATGTGGCTCCTCCCATACAGGAACAAGAAATCTCTACTTGAAAAGGTCATAATTTTTCTCCGAAACTGGAAGCTCAGGGAAACTGATTGATTGCTTTTTATATTGTGCTGATTTTCATGAACTTTTAACATAAAAACTTCTGGCTCTTTAATTTTTGCCAACACGATACACATTAAGATTAAATATTACCATATGTACATTAAATATTGTCAGTACTTTGAAACCAATGAAAATTTATCCATAAGGGAATCCTATAAAAATTCTTATTTAAAAAAAATAACCCAAATAACCAATATTAGGTGAGTGATTAAGTAAGTGTGGCAAATCTATATGATTGCACAGCCTGCAGACATTAAAAACAGTACTCATAAAAAGTTTATAATAACATAGGGGAAATACTTATTAAATGGCGTGGATAAAATAATTGTTAGAAATTCAGAGTAATAAATATAGGACAAAGAGACTAGTAAGATCTAGTTAATGCTGCAACTATAGTTGATCAAAATTACTTTTCTTAAGTGTTTTCTTTCATTCTATCCAAAGCAAAACAATGAAAGAAGGAACTTTGGAAAAATATTATTTAAGCATCCATGGCTCCTGTTTACCAAAGTATAAAATCAGAAAGGAGTTTTCACTCATGGTAATTTCTAAACTTTCAATCTGATTTTTATAGCATGAAATGATAATAGTTCTTCAATATATAGAGAATGTGGCAAAAATAAAACAAACAAGCAACCAATCAACCATCAAATAAATCTTTTGTAATTTTCCATTTCCTTCTGAAGACTTTTTAGCCATGTCTTATTACAATGACATTTATAATTATTCCATTTTTTAATTTACAGGCCACTTGACAAAACTTATTAATACCTCTATTTAATCTGATGAAATGCACATCACTATCCAAATGACATAACAAATGCCAGGTTATTTCACTGTTTTCATCTTGAGCAGTAATTAAAGAGCACTTACTGAGCATTACTTGAACCCAGCATTATATTTGCTGTTACATAAAGCAGCTTGCACTGTAGACTTGGCTTGAGCTCTAGAACCTTACAGCTAATGACCTGTGATCAACAGACTCATCTTTCGTCGAACCACATGACAAACCTCCTGGACCCAAAGCCAAAGGAATTTACAGCTTTCCAGGGGAACATGATATTTGCTTTGACAGTTTCACATAGCTTTATCCTGAAGCCAGACAAAAAGCTAAAGTTTCATCTTCACTCGCCTTTCCTGGGATCAAGCCCTTTGATGGAAGAAGATCATTGGGAATCCATCCCTAGGCCTGGAGGTGTTAGAGGTAGAAACCAGACATACAAATCCTGCTCTCTTTGGGCCTCTGGGAAAATACCTAGCCATCACTGCCCTGATCTACCAGTCTCATGTTGTCTATTCGGCTCCAATGTTAGCACAAGTCCTGACTCCCAATACTGTGTGTGTCTGGGAGGTGAGAGAGAAGAGGGAAGGAAAGGGCAAGAGGTATGGAGAAGAGCCAGCTAGTGATGCCTGCCCAGAGCACTGGCAAACCTCATTAGGCTCTGGGGTGAGTTTGAAATACTCCACCACTGCTCCTCCTGGCGCTCGAACCCCTACCATTTTAGAGCTAACTTTTAACATTCCCATCTTCTCCCCAGTCCTGCAAGGTAGGATCTGTGCTCTTTTCACAGCTCCAACATCAACACTCTCTTTGAGCAAAACTTGCATAAGCAATAGATGTTCCTACTGCCAATGTATCTTAGCCAATTTCTGCAATCAAAGTGAAACAAAGAAAGGAAACTTCATAAAAATCGGTTTTGTGGAATGTAACCAGACACAATAAATAACTGCCTAATAACCTAAAGGCTTAGCATCCCCAGGATTTCTTGAGGTGTCATGAAAAGATTTTTGAGAGGGAGATGGCATTTTCTAATTCAGAGCCTACAGCTGAGTTACTCTCTGAAACACACATAGTCAAATAGAGCATTCAAGTTGCCATACGGCAAAATGTTAAGAAATATCTAATGATGAACCTAAAACACCTTCTCAGAGTGGAGACATGACTCGTAGGATATAAATGAATATGAAGCGACCAGGCATGGCCAACATGGCTGTATGTTGGAGTTCCTCCATCAGGCAACATGTAGTGTGTTAGAAGAACTGAAGGAGGTTTAGACTGGCTGGAATGTAAGTGGGGGAGATGGTGAAGGTTATTGTGAAAGACAAGAAAAAAGAGGTAAGCCAGACAAGTTCATGAAGGGCCTTACAAGTCATTTTTAAAGAGTTGACAAAGTGTTTAAGCAAAGTTGTTGCATGATCAATTCAGGCTTTAGAAAAATTACTCTTGAAGCATGGAGAATGGATTAAAGGCAGGCATAAGTAGAGGCAGGGATACCAGCTGCAATATCCAAGTGAAAAATGACAGTGGCCTAGATTGGGGTAGTGGCCATAGAGGTTGAGAGACTCTGTGGACTGGGGGGGGGGGGTATTTAGGAGGTAGAACTGATAGATCTTGGTGAATAACTAATAAGTCTGGATGAAGAGAACAGTGAAGAAGAGAGAGGAGACTAGAATGACTGCCAGACAGACTGTGGCTGAGGCACCAGACATGAGTGGATGGTGGCACTGAATCAATGAGGGTGCTCAGGAGAGGCACATTCAGGATGATGATAATCAACTCAGGCTTTGGTGGGTTGAGTTTAAAATATGTTTGGAAAATCTCACAGATAGATCTCAGTGAAGAGCTTTACCACGCAGTTGGAAACATAGATCTAAAGATCTGTGTTCTACTTCTTGTGTTGGGAGTCATCCACATATACATAATGATAGCTAGGCCCTGTGCTAAGACCTTCATATTGCTTTTTTGAATTTCGTGTAATCATCACAGCAATCCTACGTAAAGTAGGTACTGTTATACCCATTAAATATATATATATATATATATATATATATATATATATATATATATATATTTTTTTTTTTTTTTTTTTTTTTTTTTTTTTTTTTTTTTTTGAGAGACAGCATGACGGAGGAGAGGCAGAGAGAGAGGGAGACACAGAATCCGAAGCAGGCTCCAGGCTCCATGACGCAGAGCCCAACGTGGGGCTCCAACTCAGGAACTGCAAGATCATGACTTGAGCTGAAGTCAGACGCTTAACCGACTGAGCCATCCAGGCGCCCCTATTATCCCCATTTTGTAATAGCAAGAGCAAAACTTGGTCACTTTAAGTAACTCTGTGACTGCTGTCTGATATGTTAGCTGCTAGCTACATTGGCTATTAAGGACTTGAAATGTGCTATGGAGGGACTTAGCTTTTAATTTTATTAATTTAAATTCAATTTTATTTAATTTTAATTCAATTTAAAAACGAATACTGGATTCAGTTATTGGAAAACGTTTAAGTATGTTTGGAACAACTTGAACATCTGAACCAACTTTTCCAACTCTAAGTTTTATGAAATCCAAATACAGATCAAGTATTTCCAATGGAAAAACTAGTATCCGAATTGAGATGTGCTGTTAGTGTAAAATAAATACTGGATTTCAAAGACTTGGTGTGACTGGAAGAGTATAATATATCTCATTAATAATTGTTTATATCGATCGTGTGTTGAAATAATATTTTGGATATATCAGGTTAAATAACATTATTAAACTTAATTTCAGTTTTGTTTTACTTTTTCTTACATGGCTATTGGAAAAATCTAAATCCCCTAAGTGGCTGGCGCGGGGTTTCCCCTAAAGGCTGACAGAGGGGGCTTATGCCCGGGAAGCAAGGTCCCAACGACTTCATATTTTAGGGAGCACGCCAGCAAAAGTGCGCGTGCGCACGTGCGCGTCTGTGCCGTCCCGCCGCGGGTGGACCGAATCTCACCCGGTGCCCACGCCACGACTAGCCGGCTTTCCTGTTTGCCTTTTTGAACTCTGTTTTCTCTGAGCTTCGAAGAGCCAGGGGCTGTGATGTCACTGTATAAACAGAGGGAAGGGTGGGGGCGAGAGTTGCGCTGGAGAGGACCGGGCAGAGGAGGCCGGGTGGGAGGATGGGGGTGGGGACGGGAGGTTTTCAAAGGTGGCTTGGTCTGGAGTGCGTGGGAGCAGCGGGAGACTGCAGTGCCGATAAAGAAACATAATGGGACTGCCAGTCACTAAACTGGGGGCGGGGATGGGGACGTGGCTGCAGGAGACGGGGGGTTTGGAAAAATATGGGACGCCTAGAGCTAATTCCCCTGATTAAAAATGCATTAGTTTGGAGGTGTGAGGGACACGCAGCTGTTTTCAAGGAAAGCCTGGCTCCAAGAGGTCCTCCCTGGCCGGGCCGCCTGGCGGCTCCATCTCGGAGTGGATGTCAGCGAGCCCCCGGCCCCGCCGACGCTTGTCCTCTCCCTGACAGGGCCCTGGCCAATGTCCTGCTGCTGAGGGTCGTGGTAATTTACATCCTCTCTGTGTACATTAACTTATCTGCAGCCGCGCTGGCTGCGCTCCTTCAGTCAGCCTGTCTCCTGTGCAGCCTGGGAGACTTCCCCCACCGACGGCCGGCCGGGGGCTGCAGGCGGACTGGGCCGCCAAGTTCCTGCGCCCTGCGAATCACAACAAACGCCTCCCGAGGTGGAGCCCCGCCGCCTGGTCCCGACCCGGGCCGCGGAGCGCCGCGCGGGGCCCCCGGCGTGGGAGGCTACGTGGGGACAGCCCGGGCAGGGCAGAGGCAGGCGGCCCGTGGCTGCAAGCGAAACACTTAGTGGCTAATTCATGACTCATGACTCATGTGCAGGCTCCTCTTCAGTGACAGCCGGGACAGTTACTGGTTATTTGTAGTCCCCCGGCTTTCATTTCGCTGTAATTAAGCAGTCATTTGAGGGTCATTTCATACCCGTTATAGGTTTCCCTGTTTTAATAATGTTTTAAGTTCCAGGGGGGCAACAGGGAGTGGAAGGGGAGGTTGGGAAGGAGGCGTGCAGGGCAAGAGGGTAATCGTCTCTGAGAACGTGTGCACTTTCCATAACTCTTTCCCTGACAGGCCCCAGAGTGGGGTTTCCTCAGATGCCGACGACGACTGACTCGAACGTTCTGTTTCACAGCGCGCAGGCCAGATCCTCTTCCATGACATGAACGGTCTGCCCCGAGAAGAGGTCTGGCCGCGTTTGAGTCAGATGTTGGATTTTCCTCTTTCCCCTCTGGCACCACACTAATCATTCTCTTTAATCACTGTAGCTTTTTAATGAGGCCAAGTAGGTATTTATGGAGCCGTCTACTCTCTAAAAGCTAATGCTTGATAAGTCATTTATAACTTATCGGTGGGCTTTGCATGGCCAAACCCAGAAGAAAGGAAGTGAGAGTAAAATAGGGTCTGGAGTTTGCTAGGAAAAATGCAGCATATCTTCAGGTCCTAGATGGTACCAAGCCCTTGTGGGAAATGTTCAATCCGTCAGGCGTAAGAGTAAGGAACAACCAGTCTGTCCCAATTTTGTGAAAATTCCAGGGCTGTCATTCTCGCTGTTTTTCATTCCCACCACTTTCTCCTTTGGCTGGTTCATGTATCTTTGGATATCACTGGAAGCTTCCACTCTAAGGCCAATTCTACAAAGTTCTGTAAAGAATGCCGGGGCTGTTGCATTTGGAGGGTGCACAGAGGCAAAATGAAAGAAAGGACTGGAAAGAAAGAAACGACAGAAAACAGATTTCCTGCTGTTGCAAAAGTAGGTGCCACATGCTCCAAACTTCAAGAGATGTTAAAATGAAAGTTAAAGCTGGTGTATGTAGTAGTCCCGGGGAGGGAATGTTGTTGCCTTCATACAAGAAGAGAGAAAACCCTCCCAAGGGAGGGTAGGAGAAGGAGTGGTGAGGAAGAAAGCAAGACAGGACCCCACAGACTACAAAACAAAACAAAAGTCCGTAACATATGAGTATTTAATATGTGTTAAGGAGACTTTTAAAAAGATTTCAGCCATAAAAAAGCAATGAAGCGCTGATGTGTGCTAGAACATGAATCTTGAAAACATTATGCGGAGTGCCATTTACAAAACATCACATATTATATGATTCCACTTATATAAAATGCTCAGAATAGGAAAATCTTTAGAGACAGGCAGTCAATTAGTGGTAGCCTTGAAAGGGGCAGGGAGTGGAGAGAGGGAGATGTAACTGCCAAAGGGTTTTGCCAACAGGTTTCTCTCTGTGGCACTGAAAATGTTCTAGAATTGATTGTGGTGGTGGCTGTACAACTCTGCATATACTAAAAACCATTGAATTATACATGTTAAATGGGTGAATGCTATAGTGTGTGAAATATATCTCAATAAAGTTGTCACCAAAAGTTTTCAAAAGTTAACCAAAAGTTAACTTTTTAACCAAAAGTTAAAAACAGACCAAAAAAAGTGCTATTAAAAAATTATCTTGGGGCCCCTTGGGTGGCTCAGTCGTTTAAGCGTCTGACTTCAGCTCAGATCATGATCTTGCAGTTCGTGAGTTCGAGCCCCACGTCAGGCTCCACGCTGATAGTGCAGAGCCTGCTTGGGATTCTTTCTCTCCTTCTCTCTCTGCCCCTCTCCCACTTGTGCATGCATTTGCTGTCTCTCTCAAAATAAGTAAATGAACTTAAAAAATTATCTTGCTAAGTACACTGCTTCTTTCTCCAAGACAGTGTAGGCAGGAGGTAATGTACATCAGGGCAGGGACTTTGGTTCTCTGTTTAGCCCTTAGTGCCTAAATCAATGCTGCTTACGGAATGTACTCAATAAATACCTGCTGAAAGAGAATTTGCAAATAATCCAAACTAGCCTAGCTCAGATGTGTACCACACTCACCCTACCACTTCCTCTCTGCATCATCTAGCTTTCCAATATACTTATTATTACTATCAATACAGCTAGAAAATATAACTAATTAACAAAATTATTTTTATCTGTTTTCCAGGGACCGCACATATGTTTGTATCTTTGTAAAACCCAGCAATGTAAAACCTCTGAACTCAGGTCTGTCTGGCTTCCAAAGCCTTAGTCTACTATAAACACTGCCTCCTAAAGACGCTAACAACAAAGGCAGGAAGGAGCACTGATGAACATACACAGACACCCAACCAACGTCACCTATAAAGCAAATCAAAGTACACAATTTGGTTTTCATGTTTAAACTGAAAAAAGCATGAGCACATCACTCAATGATGGATTTTTCTTATTTAAAATCATTCTAATTTTATAATAACTATGGATTATATATCCAACAAATGCAGAGTACTTACCACGTCCATAGTCCCTAGTGCAGCACCAGGAAGAGTTACAAAAGCAGTTAACACAGGAGCTTATACTCACATATACTATAAAAGCCATTGTCCCTTTAAAAAAAAAAGTACTATTGAGTCTATTGTTTGTCTAAATAGTACACTAAAGGTTTTAACATACATAATTGGAAAAGTCTTGGTTTCCTGAGACCTCTTCTAAAAATCGAAACATTTTTGTGGAACGTTAAGGACAAGTCCAGAGCTCTGTCAAGAGCTGCTTAAATGACTGCCCTCCACATGTGGCCGGACTAGAATACAAGTAAGAATACATCCAGACTACATGAAAGCTACTGTGGTTTCTGCGTGGGCTTGGGTCAGCTGTCTAGGTGTCCATTAAGTGGTTCGTTAGTATTTCTCGCATCAGTAATTCCAGATCCACATCACAACTGAGACAGTCTCACCAACTATCTCATACATTTTAGTTGATATAGTAAGGTACCACCTGGAAAGACACACAACCTTCTAATTAAAGTTTCCACTGTCCCCTATTTTACAATAAAAAATTTGACCTAAGGTTTATAGTAAATGGCCCACATTTTACAATTGGGAAAATCAAGTAACCTTGGAAACTACTCACTGAAACTATCCCAAAGACCCATAACAGTATCCATAAAAGATCCCAAATAATTGGCAAGTTCTCCTTCCAACTGCTAATACACCTATCCATCTAAACTGATGAGAGGTATTACCTCTACTTAAAATAAAACTATATATACACTATATACCTTTTTATATACTATAATATATATATACACACTAGTATATATGCATTTTCCTTAGTGAAGTACAAGAAGGAGGTATAATCCAGCCCATAAATGTGGAGAAAATTCATAGCTACCCCTCTTTCCCGCATATGGGAGTTTCCAGAAATGGAAGTCCAACCACTTAGGCTGATGAGCTTCAAGAAATGACTCCAGACTTTGGAATGTGCCTAGGTACCACCGTGTCTACAGAAGGACCATCCATCCCCAAGCATATGTGGTTGTCACCCTCTAGTGGATGATCTATGATAATAATTGGCAGTCTCCTGTGGGGGACAAGAGCGAATGTCATCCAAGACTGACTTATCTCAAAGAGGTAGATGACAGATAAGCCAGCGCCAGAACTCTTAAGTCTTGGACATGTATTTCCCAGGAAAATGGGTGTTTGTGGGCTGTTTATTCAGTCTGCAGTTCCCTGCTTCTTTTGAGTCCACAGTGTTTCCTATTTGTATTGTGGCATTTTCAAGAACAATACGTATTTCCTTAAGGCAGACTTCTCCTACAATTGAGATAGTTCTAGGCAATTGATTCACAGAAGTTGTGCCCCTCCAGACTGGCCTCGAAAGCTTTCTCTGTCAGCCTACTGAGTGCATCCGACTACTTAGCTGGCAATATGGAACTTGCCGACTGCACACCAGTCCTGTGTTGAAAGGTTTGATCTGCCTAGGGAAGTTGTAAATAAATAAATACTGCCTTGATATTTACTGTTGTATAAGGAGCCTAAATGTAACTCTCTAAATAATGAAGTCTGGCCTCGGATACATTCATAGCATGAGATTCAAAATATAATAATATGATTTTCCTGTTTCCATTTTATCAGGTAACCGAAGAACTGCATTTCTAAATCTGGATGGGAATTGAATTTCTACATCATAGACAGCTTCCAGGAGGGAAGGATTATGGGTACAGGAAATACTCCACATTCTCAAAAGCCTGCACTGTTGGCACTTGCATTTGCTCTGTGAGAACTTACTGAAAGAAACCGTTTCTCTGGAAGACAAGTATAGTTTCCTGAAGATCTGTTTATTCATCAGCAGACATGTTGAATGTTTCAAGTCAAGGATGATCTTGGTTCTAAATCTGCAGTCAAATGGGAATCAGAGCATTGTAGAAATGAAATGACCCTCCCCTCATCTTACCCATTTGACAGATGAAGAAACTGAGGTTTGCATAGGTTAACAGTGCTAATTACAGAGCTGGTACCCAATGAGAGTTTACTCTACAACCCTTCTTTCCCCCACATCACTGTTGTCTCCCAGGTAGAGCTTTGTTACTGATTATGACGAAATCCATTTCCTAGCTTTGTTTGTAGTATATATTCTGTTTAGTTAGAAAGGTTTTTTTCCCCCATGGTGACAAAATGTATGTAATATGAAATATACCATTTTAACCATTTTTAAGTGCACGATTGAGTGGCATTAAGTACATTCACGTTGTTGTGCAACCATCATGACCATCTATCTCCAGAACTTTTTTACCTTCCAAAACAGAAAATCTGCAGCCATTAAACATAAACTCCCATCCCCTCCTCCCCCAGCCCCTGGCAACCACCATTCCATTGTCTATCTCTATGAATTTGAGTACCTCATAAAAGTGGAATCATATGGTATCTGTCCTTTTATAATTGGCTTATTTCATTTTAGCATAATGTCTTCAAGGTTCACCCATGTTGCTCATATGTCAGGATTTCCTTCTTTTTTAAGACTGAATAATATCCCATTGTAAGTATATATCACATTTTGTTTATCTGTCAATGGACATTTGTCGAAAATATTTTTCAAGTATACAAGAAAAATAAATAAAAATCTCTTTTAGGAAGTAAAAGCGTGTATGCAAGAGACTTAAAGCTATATTTTTTAAAAGACTACTGGGGATTGGTAGAGTAAAAAAATAGCTTAATCATTTTATGGAGCTTGTTTTCAATTAAAGCTACAGAATTTGGTTTACCTAGCATTATAGTCTCTGCCGCCACCTCCCACCCCATCCGAATGTCAGCATAGGGTCACATGTGATGGGTACACAATAAATGTGTGCTCAGTTTCCAAGTCAGACACAGGGAAAATCAAATGAGGTATATATTATGATGGTTTTTCTTAAGATTTCCATTGACTATACTAAAGAAGAATGCAAAGGTTCTGGCAGAAATCTGGTAGAAAGAACATTCTCCTGGAAGAACAATGTATCTGTTGATTTCTTAATTTCTAGCAACAGAAACAAACCCTAATGGAATGAGCCACAAAGGAGTTTATTAAAAGAATATTGCGTAGCTCATGGAATCACAAGATGGATAGAGGGCCAGGCTTGAGGCTTCCAGAAACAATGCCCCCAAACCATGTATGAAACTGGCCTGAGGAGGAAAACACCACCAAAGGTTATGCTGACACTGACCAGGGGGTGTCCACCTTGAACTGCCACCAGGACTTCACTGCACCCAGCCACCACCACACATTGCCATTTCTGCTCTGGATACAAATCTCACACTGTCTGCGGCTTCCCAAACCTACAAACCTGGACCTCTATCTCAATAGCAAAATGGATTCCACAGAGGCCCTTGCTCAAATGGTAAGGCGTGTCTCAGGTAAGTACAGTGATTGATGGGGCGCCTTTATATACACGCCTCAAAGGTGTCTGGGACGTAAGTTTTGTTTCTTCTGAGGGAGGTGGGATGCATCAGGATGATGATTCCCCACATGTAGAAAGGGTTCAAAAGGTGTGGGCAGCCTCTACTGAAGGTATGGGGACTAAGATTATAGGGCAAAGGAACAGATAAAACCCATTCCTAATTATTAGAATCAGCAATTATTTTAAAATACCATTAACACCTGATGTGGAGAAAGTAAAATGAATTGACAAGTTTTCAGAGAGTTCATTTCAGCTCCCACTGCCATTATAAACTTATAAAGCATCACTGAGAACTTCTCTCTCTAGAAAGAGTTTTGGCCTTAGGGCACCTGGGTGGCTCCATCAGTTAAGCATCTCCAACTTTGCTCAGGCCATGATCTCGCAGTTCGTAGGTTCAAGCCCCACATCGGGCTCTGCACGGACAGTGTGGAGCCTGCTGCTTGGGATTCTCTCTCTCCCTCTCTCTCAGCCCCTCTCCTGCTCTTGTGTGCACTCTCTCTCAAAATAAATAAATAAACTTTAAAATAAAATAAAGAAAGAAAGCTTCGGCCTTGGTAAGGGAAACCAGAGCTCAAGTGAGCAATAATTCATAGCAGCTATAATGTTTAAGGAAGGAGCCGTACCGTGTACTTAGACATTTGAGTTATTGTTCCTCCATTAATTCCTGTACATTTTCTTCTATATTTTGATTGTGAAAGATAATCTACATTATTATCTTAAGTTTACATTCAGGTTGGAAAAGTAGAAAATATTAGATCATATCTTAAAACTTCTATTTGTATTATCCACATTTTTTTCATTGACCCTTACACCCTCAACCAAATATCACCAGGCAAAACAGACACGTGCCTGAAAAAAAACTACTGCCAAAGGGCTGGTGTTGGTGGCTCTGACTTATTGGAAATGGCAAACACGCAAGTGGTCACGTGCATCAGCTTGGAGTCAGATGTCAGAGAAAGAACATCGTTTCATCTGACAATGGCTTTCTCCCTAAATTACCCCAAATGGGCCAATCCCTAAGTATCACAGTTGTCATGGGTTGTTTTTTTTTTTTTAATTTTTTTTTTCAACGTTTATTTATTTTTGGGACAGAGAGAGACAGAGCATGAACGGGGGAGGGGCAGAGAGAGAGGGAGACACAGAATCGGAAACAGGCTCCAGGCTCTGAGCCATCAGCCCTGAGCACGACGCGGGGCTCGAACTCAGGGACCGCGAGATCGTGACCTGGCTGAAGTCGGACGCCCAACTGACTGCGCCACCCAGGCGCCCCTGTCATGAGTTTTTAAAAAAGAAAAGAAAAATAACTTCCATGAAAACCTATACTTGCAAGTAACTCCGTTTCTAATAGTTACAGTCACGCACATCAAGGAAATCTACCTACTGGGAGATATGTTTGTTTACTGGCATTTTCCCCAAAGTATTAGTCTTTGGATTCTTCAACTACATATAGTCTACGTCCATGAAAAAGGATTCATTAAATATACTCAAGTTGACCAAGAAAAAAATTTTAATCTACAGTTGAAACTTCCAAGTATCATGGTGAACTGATTTGGTTCATAAAAATGCTATTTGGCAGAATTTTTCTTACTTTAAGTTGCTAAGGATACTATAAAAATTGTATCTTCAGGAAGATCTGTGGCAGTCTAATGAATGTACTATTAAAAAAGAAAGAAAGAAAGAAAGAAAGAAAGAAAAGAAAGAAAGAAAGAAAGAAAGAAAGAAAGAAAAGCATGGAATCCAAAGTAGAAAATGAAAATCATAGGCTAGAAGAATAATTTTTCGCCTGAAAGAAAGAGTTCAGATAATCTAATCTAGGGTTCACAAATACATGGGGGTAAGGAGAGTTATCTTCTTAGTTTCTGTCCAAGGAAGACACAAGGCAGCAGTTTCCAGCTGAGTCCACACATACATAGTCTCATAATCCTTCTTACAGACCTCTGGTAGCCTCTATCATACACATATGTAAAGAAACTATTTGCAATCCCTGGTATTCTGAGCTCCTCAATTGACATACATGTGAAAGCTGAATAGCGGGTGGTGACTAAAGTCTTGGCCAATGTCATGCACCTAGGAAAGACTCAGCATTATAACCCTGATCATCTGTGCATGACTTAGATTGAATACATAGAGCCATAGAATACACCG
Source organism: Leopardus geoffroyi (assembly GCF_018350155.1). NCBI lineage: Eukaryota > Metazoa > Chordata > Mammalia > Carnivora > Felidae > Leopardus > Leopardus geoffroyi. The sequence goes on from NC_059339.1 coordinate 45,065,744, forward strand.
CACTCAACTGATTGCAATCAAGGCTCTGAATTCCCAAGTTTAGTAATCGTAATGCTCCTAAAAGAGGTTATATTATCAATTTTATTATTTCCATTATAAGAGAAGTACAATAGGAAAAAATAACATGGCTTGTGATTGAGTCTGTATGAATTCATTTATTGTTCATAAAAAGGGAATTTTATTCTTTTTACCATGATTCAAAGGAAAATATTAAAGCTTTCCCTGTACATGAAATTATGATTAGATTATGGGTGTTAAATGTAATACCCTTAAAAACAGGGGATGGGATGTACAGAATTGGGACAGAAGAGCTCTTTTGCATGAAATTTTCTTTGTTACAACAATGAAAAATTCAGAATATACCATTAGCACATGCAGTTTGAACAACTATTTACCTCCATATAAAAACAATGATGATCATAAATATCTTTTGGATTTAAGAATGCCTTGCTCCATCCACTAACACAGCCTCGTTATCTTGTTTAAGTTTGATGTATTGTATCCATCACTCCATTCAACTCACAAGTGAAAATAAAACCTAGAAATTAGATGCCTAGCAGTAAAAGTGCCCAGAAAGAAGACAAATAAAAGAATCACTCTTGGTTGTAATAATTCACCTAAGATCAGAGAAGTCTTATATAGTGACACATGCTGTTTCTAGACTTTTTTTCTCAAGTGTAATTTTGTTGATTTTCTTTTAAAAAGTTTTTATCAATATAACACACACACACATACACACACATACGCACGCACACACACGTTACACCCTAAAACCAACTACTTTTCAACTTTTTAAGCTGTTGATTCTAGTATTTACTCCTGTATTTCTAAATAATATGTCTTGATTTATCCATTTAGGGTTTATCCTTTATGGTAGACAAAAATTTTACCTCCCCTATATATCTTTTTTCTTTCCCTTTGCACTCTCTCATTTTTTTTTTTGTTAGATCCATAATCATTATTATAACTACGGAAATATTGTTACTATATTGCTGGATCATCTAGTGTTCTATGATTTCTTTCTTGTAAAACTTTGTATTTTTCTTAAAGTTAATAGTTGCCTCATATACTCATATATTTAGTTTTCTTTGATGGTATGGCCAAATCTTCCAACATTTCCCTACAGCTTTGTAAAATGCCTCTCAATACAATTTTCCACAAAGTCAAACCTAAAAGTTTCTCTGTCAGCTGCATTTTGCTTTTTGTGGAGACATTTTTCCTCCACCTGCTCCAGTTTTCCTGGCTGTTCCCTCGGTCTCTTGCACAATTATTGTGCTAGTGCTTTCCTTGGCACATCTGCGACACTGGATACCCCTCTTTCCCAGATTCCATGTCCTCCTTTTTTCTTGGAATACAGTAGCCTTCCCTTGTCCATGACTTTGCTTTCCACTTTCAGTTATTTGCAGTCAACTATGGTCCAGAAGTAGATGATCCTCCTCCTTCTGATGTATTGTTAGAAGGTCAATACTGGCACGACACTAAGTCACAATGCCTATTCATTCATCTCACTCATCTCATATAGGCATTTTATCATCTCACATCCTCACAAGAAGAAGGACGAGTACATATATATATATAATCCTTAAGATTCCATCAAAAAACTGCTAGAATTGGTAAATGAATTCAGGAAAGTCGCAGGATACAAATCAATATACACAAATCCATTGCATGTCTGTACACTCAAAGTAAAGTAGCAGAAAGAGAAATTAAGAAAACAAAAATAATAAAGTACCCTACATATGCTCCTTTCCAATTGCATGAATGTATCAAAATAAAGGATTTTACTGTCATTTCCAGTTGATTCTGGAAACAAATCTAGAATTAGTATTTTCACGTTTTCCTATTTTTATTTTATAGAAAAAATATATGTATATAGATGTACATGTATGATTTTTATAAAATCTTATATAAAAATATAAAATTACATATATATAAATATATCTATAACCAACATATATATGGATTTAAAACACACTAAAAGTTTATTATGATAGAGTAGCATGGTGTACAAGCAGAATTTAATCTTTTTTAAAAATAAACATTTCTTTAAAAAAAGAAAAAGAAAACAGAGTTTTATGTTGCTAACAATAAACAAACAAACTTCCAGCAGCTCAAGAAAATTGGAAACTCAGAACTCCCAGGGTTCACAGAGGCTCTGAACTTGGCCAAATCAACTGCTTCGAACCCATTTTTTTTTTATGGGATTGGGGACAGCTCAGTTCTTTCCATGGCAACCGACTGTGCTGTCATAAACACTACAGGATGGTCTCTAAATGATCCAGCAGTTGCTGGACTACGAGGGAGATAAGATCTCATTAAAAATACAAAAATTGGAGCTAACATACCAGAATATGGAGATATATTGACAAGGGGATCTACATTATATATACACAGTCCTTTCTCATTTGGCCTCATAAGGAAAAAGGCCTTGTTTGGTGAAAACCAATATGGATTAATTTTGGTCTTCCTTAAATTGTTCTTACACAAATTACCTACCAACAGAAAAGGTGGTAAAGAGAGGGAAAAGCCAATACAGACAGTCCCTTTTGAAGTGTGATTTTGCCTTTGTCCAAAAACATCACCCTAAACTTAGGGTAATTTTTTAGTTAAGAGCTATTTTTCCTCTTAAAAGGATAAAACTCAGGGACTCCTGGGTGGCTCAGTCGGTTGAGCGTCCGACTTCAGCTCAGGTCATGATCTCACAGTTCATGGGTTCAAGCCCCTCATCAGGCTCTGTGCTGACAGCTCGGAGCCTGGAGTCTGCTTCAGATTCTGTGTCTCCCTGTCTCTCTGCCCCTAACCCACTCTCATTCTGTCTCTGTCTCTTTCAAAAATAAACATTTTTTTTAAAAAGGATAAAACTTGCTGTATTCTTTCCTAATTAGAAAAAACAGTCTTATCCATAAAATTTAGAAACACATAAAACATAGAAAATAAAAATCACCTATAATTTCACCACCCTGAAAAAAATTTTTTAAGCAACTAGAATCATGCTGAATGTAGAGTTTTTTAAATAATTTTTTAATGTTTATTTATTCTTGAGAGAAAGAGAGAGAGAGAAACAGAATATGAGTGGGGGAGGGGAAGAGAGCAAGGGAGACACCGAATTTGAAGCAAACTCCAGGCAATGAGCTGTCAGCACAGAGCCCAACGCAGGGCTCGAACTCACAAAGATCATGACCTGAGTCGAAATTGGACGTTTAACCAACCGAGCCACCCAGGTGCCCATGAATGTGGAGTTATATCTTGCTATTCGTCATATAGCATATCATGAGCTTTATTGTATGTCATGAAAAATGCTTCACAAACATGTCATTTAGCTAATGTCTAGTATATGAATGCACCATAGTTTGTATAACATTTTCCTGTTTTAGGGAGATGTTTCAATGAACTAAATTTTTCAGTATCACAAATAACGTAATGGTGAACATCACATAAATAAATCTTTACTCACATTTCCTATTATTTTATTGAAATATATTATTAAATATGAAATTATTAGGAAAAGGGTTATGAACATCTTTAAGGTCTTTTCACTAAGAACCCTTTTCAGAATTTTTCTCTATTCTTACTTGTTTATATTCCCAGATGCACTTTGTTTAAAATTTTCACATTATAGAAAAAGTTATAGGGATAACATCAAAACTATAAATTCAAATGGGAAGAACTGACATTTTTACAATTTTCAGAAACTTGATATGTGTATCCATTTATTGAAATCTTTTATATCTCAATAAACTTTTGAAGCTTTTTTCAAATTGCTCCCACACATTCTTGTATTTAAATTTTTTTGTTGCTATTATAAATACAATATTCTTGTCATTGTATTGTTTAATCAGAGATTGCTGGGATAGAAAAAATAGTTACTAATTTTAGAAATATTTATCTTCTAACCAATTTATTTAACTATCTTGTTATTTATAACAAGCTTATAGTTGGTGCATTTGTGTGTGTGTGTGTGAGAGAGAGAGAGAAAGAGAGAGAGAGAGAGAGAGACACACACACACAGACAGAGAGAGAGAGAGAGAGAGAGAAAGAGAGATGTGGCATATAATCATTCTAGTTGAAATCATTACATTTTGGCTTTTTCTTTCCAGTAGCAATGCTCCTTTGTTTTGAGTTCTTGTCTCTTCCATTGGGCACAGCTTTCAGAAAAGTTAATTAGTAAAGGTAATAGATGGCATATTTGATGACAATAACCTTGTACATGTTCCACCGCTAAATATGTTGGTTGTTAAAGTTAATACTGGAGGAGGACACATGTATATCTCTAAAGGGGTTACACAAGTAGCAGGAATACTGGAGCAGACCAGGTGAAAGACTATAGAGCTTGATGGAAACTGTGACAAACCAGAGGGTATTCCTTCCAAAGGGAGCACACAGCAGGTGCCCAGCTGAAACCTATTATATGCTATGAAAATGTGGACTTACTGTTAACAGATCTTTCATTTTTTTCATGTCAGAAAAGTTACCATTAACCTAGTCCTATACAACAGGCATTTAAAAAATGCTTGCTGAAGTGAAACAATTCAGTATATTTAAGAGAAAAAGGCACTGAAAACTAAGGACTTCTATTTCTTACTTAGAGTAGTTTTTTTTTTAAGTTTTGTCATAATTCATCATCCTAAAAGACTCAATATAGGAAATTTTGGAAATGCATAAGATAACGACATTTTTAAAGTTAAATATAGCATCACCACCCAGTCAATGGCTAACATTTTGGCATATTTTTATTCTAAACTATTATTGAATACATAACATATAAATATATGCACACATATATTTCGTTGTATTTTTTAGTCTCTCATGTGTACAAATGTATAAAGTAAATAAGTAGAAGTACATTTAAGTGTTTATAAATAATATTACTATAAAATTAAGGTCATATTTTATGTAATGTTTCATAATATACTTTTTCCAGGTCACATTATATATTATATGTGAACATTTTCTCATGCCACTAAATGATTTTTAAAATACATTTGGAAAAAATAATTCTGCATAGTATTCTATCATAGTAATGTATCATAAATTATTTAACTAATGTTCTTTTTGGGTTATATAGGTTTATCCAATTTTTTAATGTTATAAATATTGCAACAATAAAAAGTCATGTACATAAATCTTTGTACACGTCTCTGATTAGTTCTTCTAGATAAATTCCTAGACGTGAAATGACGAGACCCAAGGGTAGGAATTTTTCAAATTTGGATATACATTGCCAAGTTGCCCTTCAGATGTGGTTGGGTACATTCCCACCAGCAAACTACAAGATTGTTCATTCTCACCTCCCCAATATTGAGTATTAAATTTTGTCAATTTGGTGGGGGAAATGTTTTAATTTATATTTCTTTGATTACAAGTAAAATTTAAATGTGTATTTTAATATATTTATTGGGGTTTTTATATTTCTTCTTTTGTTAATTATTTGCCTATATCCTTTGCCAACTTTTCTATTTGGATGTACACCTGTTTTGAAAATATTTTTCACTTTATATGTCTTAAGGATATAATATGTTAGTCACATATATTTCAAATATTATTTTCAGTTTATTTGTTTTTGTCAGTGTTGATTTATTTAACATAGAAATTACAACTCATAAAATATTTCATTGTTTCAATTCTCATTGTTTGGTTCTTTTTCATTCATGTTTAGGAAAACCTTTTCAACTGTAATATCAAATAAGAAAATCACTAATACATTTTCTACTTCTTTCAAGATTTCTTTTTTTTTAAATTTAACATTATAATTTAGATGAATATGTGTGATGGGGTGAAAATAGGGATATATTCTTATATTTGTTTTGTTTTCCCCCGACATTTAGTCGTTGTTGCAGATTGATTTTCACATACTAATGTCACCCTTTGCATGAATTTGGGAAATTTTGTTATTTTTTAAGCAAGTTCTAAGATTTATAAATACTAGGATCTATTTCAGAACTTTCAAGGCTCACCAGTTTTGTCCAGTGTGACACTCTTCAAATTATTATATCTATATAATGGAGTTTATTATGTGAGAGTGTAAATCCTTCCTATTTATTTTTGACAATTTCCTGACCTATCAATAATTTGATAAAGGTATAAATCAACTTGGTTCTCAATGTCTTGTTTTACTCTATTTATAAAATAGTGTGTAAGTGATACAGAGGTTCCTCAAAAAGTTAAAAGTAGAACTACCCTACAACCCAGCAATTGCACTACTAGGTATTTATCCAAAAGATACAAAAATACTATTCAAAGGGGCACATGCACCCCAATGTTCATAGCAGTGCTATCAATAATGGCCAAATTACAGGGAGAGCCCGTATGTCCATCGACAGATGAATGGATAAAGAAGATGTGATATATATACAATGGAATATTATTCAGCCATCAAAAAGAATAAAATCTTGCCATTTGCAACAACATGGATGGAACTACAGTGTATTATGCTAAGTGAAGTAAGCCAGAGAAAGAAAAATACCATATGATTTCACTCACATGTGGAATTTAAGAAACAAAACAGATGAACATAGGGGAAGGGAAGGAAAAATAAAATAAGATAAAAACAGAGGGAGGCAAGCCATAAGAGACTCTGGACTATAGAGAACAAGCTGAGGGTTGCTGGAGGGGAGGTGGGTTGGGGAATGGGCTAAATGGGTGATGAACATTAAGGAGGACACTTGTGATGATCACTGGGTCTTATACGTAAGTGATGAATTACTAAATTCTATTCTTGAAATAAATACTGCACTATGTGTTAACTAACTTGAATTTAAATAAAAACTTGGGAAGAAAACAAAAATTAAATTAATTTAAAAAATTAAGAACGGGGCGCCTGGGTGGCGCAGTCGGTTAAGCGTCCGACTTCAGCCAGGTCACGATCTCGCGGTCCGTGAGTTCGAGCCCCGCGTCAGGCTCTGGGCTGATGGCTCAGAGCCTGGAGCCTGTTTCCGATCTGTGTTTCCCCCTCTCTCTGCCCCTCCCCCGTTCATGCTCTGTCTCTCTCTGTCCCAAAAATAAATAAACGTTGAAAAAAAAAATTAAAAAAAAAAAATTAAGAACACTTGAGGCTATCAGAAACATTTTAACATTGACTGTATATTTGGTCATATTATGCAATTTTTCTTATTTTGTTCTAGTGGTGGTACTGTGGTTATGTTTTTAAAAATACAGTGCTTGCTTTTTAAAATATATATATCAAATAATGAAAAAAAACAATGTGTACGTGATAAATACTTTATTTGGCAACAATATTAATGTCGATTCTTTTGTACCATGAATTTCTTCTTCCTAGACCTAATTAACCATTAGAAAAATTAACCAACTTTGAGTACAGTATTTAACTTCTCTTAGCCTCAATATCTTCATCAGGAAGAAAGGAAAGAGAAAGAAAGAAAGAAAGAAAGAAAGAAAGAAAGAAAGAAAGAAAGAAAGAAAGAGGAGGGCACCTGTTGGGATGAGCACTGGGTGTTGTATGGAAACAAATTTAACAATAAATTTCATAATAAAAAAACTAAAAAATAAAAAAATATAAATAAAAGAAAGAAAGAAAGAAAGAAAGAAAGAAAGAAAGAAAGAAAAGAAAGAGGTGGGGAGGGAGGGAGGAAGGAAGGTAGAAAAAAGAAAGGAAGAAAGAAATCTCTTCTGATATCCAGTTTTAAAATACCTGAGTAATGTCTCTTCTCACAAATTATTCAAAACCATCAAAGAATAAAAAACAATTTTAAATTGGATCTCTAACAAAACCAAGAAACATCTGAAATCTGAAATCTGAAACCACAGAACGGAAGGAGGATAATACAAAAGAACGAGTATCCAACAGGAATGTGGGAGAATGGAGATAGGATAAAAGTAGCTAAATTTCTTATTTTAAGAAGTTAGCAACCCCTTTTCAAGATAAGAAGTGCACCCTGAGGTGTAAATCACAACATTTTTCCCCATCAATGGGTGTGGTGTGTGCCAACCGGTGAAAGGCCCTTTCCTGGGCCTGGCTTGGATCCCACAAGAAGCAGAAGCAGAGAAGGCAAGATTGAACAAGGAATCACACTGACAAACCATGTTTGCAGGAAGTAGTCTGTCAAAACAGGTAGGAGGAAAGGAACTACCTTTTGAGCTGCCTTGCAATGCCAATTCTGGTTGGTTTGCAAGAAATAAAGGCTGAAAGAACTCTTGAGACACTCTCAGCTATGTGTCATAATAACTGCTGATCTGGAACATGGACCTCTACCTAACCTGTGTGAAGGTCCTACAAATAGTTGGTCTGTGTTCATTATCACATGAGCAACAATCAAAACGAAAAGGATAAGATTTCATTATTTAAAAACAGGGAAAAAGTGACAAGTTGAAGAAATTCACCAGAACACTGAAAAAAGTAGATGAAAATTTTGTGCAAACATTTCATTATGAATTTAAAAAACTTGGTGAGAAGAAAAATGTAAAGCTCTAGCAAACAATATAAGTCCCAAATAAATGAAGGTACACATCATATTCACAAGTGATATAACACAGTAAGATGTCAACAATCTACTAATTGAATACAAACTAAACTTCCACTTGGATATTTTTCAGAACTCAATGGACTTATTCTCAAATGTATGTAGAAGGATAATGTATGTCCAAAAACCCCAATAGCTAAGTAAGATGTGGTAAAGAAGAGCAGAGAGTGTAGACTCCTTACCATTTATCAAGATATACTGCAAAGCTTTAGTAAAAAATCCAGTAAGGTTTTGATGCACAGATACATAAATCAATGGAACAAATAGAGAGACACAGAGCTCAAGAATGGATCTATGTGTATGTGACAAATTTTAATACTATAAAAAATGAAAGACATATTCATGAAATAATGACATTGGAAAAGCTGGCTTTTTTATGGAAAAAAAGAAAGTTGGATCACTAGCTTACACCATAAACCAGGGTGGACTTCAGATGACTCAAGACCCACTTGTAAAAAAGAAAGCACTATACGTCAGTAGAAAAAAAGACAAGAGACTGTTTCGGTTAAATAGGAATGAGTAAAATCTTCCTAGACAAGATCCTCCAAAAATAAAAAACCACTTACAATATCAAAATTAAATGTTTTTGTTTAATGCAAGACACCATAAACAAAGAAAAAAGACAGATGACTAACAAGAAGTTCAGACTCGCTAGTAATCAGAGGAAAACAAATGAAAACAACAAAGAGATACCTCTTGACACTTATAAGAATGGGAAAAAGTTGGAAAAGTGGATAATATCAAGAATTGACTAGGACATGGAAAGAATGAAACTTACATTTACTGTTAGTGAATGGATAAACTGGCATAGGCATTCTGAAGTGCAATCTGGCAGTATTTAGAGAAACAGAGCATGTGTCTATTTTATGACTCAAAAATTCCATATCTGGGGTTATATCCCAAAGAATTCTCAAACTAGTTGGGACTTGAGCAAAAATATAAATTGTGACAGTCTGGGTGGCAAATATGGGGAATTAAAGGCAACCTTAAATGTCGTCACATAGAAAAATATATAGGTAAAGTGAGCTGCCAAACGATGGAATAGTACACTGCAGTTAGAATAAATGGATTAGATATCCAGACAGTACAATGAATAGTTATTAGAAGTACAAGATTGAGTAAGTAAATAAAAGGAACAATCCTTATCTTCTCATTTCCTTCATCTTTCTATTTCCTTTCCTACCCGACTTAAATTCTGTGTTCCGTAATTATAACCACTCTTTTACATATGTCTAGACTTTCTTGTCCTTCTTCACTTTGTGGTATTAATCTCACTATTGGAGTCAGAATTTTTAGAAAGGAAGAAGGAGATAAAGATTTAATATCAACAATAAAATAGAAACCTTGTTGTCTTTACTTTGAACTGGAAGTAGTATAAACTAGTATAAACTCATGGCAGAAGTAATCTTTGAAACATAGGTATGCACACATTTCCCAGCTCCATCTAGTTAAAAGGCCTAACTACGATAGCCAACACAATAGCAATAAGCACCCCTAATGTCCAAACTTAGTTTCTAAAAATAATTTCCCACTAAAAGTAACTAAGGCTTCTGGGGAAAATGTCCACTTCCAGATCTGGGACAAGAAATGTGCAAAATAAGCCTGGAATATCTTTTTAAACAAGTAGGTAAAGAACTATCAATGACTTTATTTGTGTCTAAAGACCTCAGGAGCCAATTTTGATAGGTTCCCACTGGCCAAAGACAGAACAATTTGAATATCGATGAGTATAATAACTTCAATGGACTAAAACATACCAAATATGTTTAAAATCCATGCATTCATAATAATACAAAACAAGACAACTGGTCACCTTTGACAGATATTAAGAATCAACTCTTTATTTTGAAAACTAATAAACAAAGGGAAAGAATCAAGTATTTTTCCTCTCTTTCTTATATGAATGCATCTCCAGTGATTACACTTCAGTGTACTTTGCATACATACAAATAGTTAATGAGGAAAGCATCTCTGTTTAGAAATAGCCCATCTAATAAATGAAGTAAAATGATACAATTAGAATATCACCATTTCCCAAGCTCTAATAAATCAACAGACCCTGGAAATAATTATCAATGACTTCTAATGCCACAAAAAGAAAAACAACCAGATGTTAGTCTTCCCCTCAAAAAAATCAAATCTGAATTTGATCACATCTCTAGATCTAATTAAATTTATAGGAAATACAGAGGAATAAAGGAATATGATAACCCCATGGGGAGCCAATCAGCAAAATCCAAAATATAAGAACCTCTAAAGGATAAACGATCCAATTTCTTCAACAAAAATGTGCAAGGTAAAAAAAAAAAAAAAGCTAGAGGGTGAACCTATAGATTAAAAAGAGATTTAAGAGATGTAAATAATTGTGATATATGGATTTTATTTAGATCCCAATTTGAACAAGTGAACTACAAGAAAAAGACAAGGGAATATGTTCTTTGAGTAGATATTTAAGGATATTATGAAACTATTATGAAATATTTTAACATACAAAAAGTTGTGCTTTTTTCAAATTACTATCTTTTAGAGATCTACGCTTAAATATTTACAGAGGAAATTATACAAAATCTTGGGTTTGCCTTACAACAATCTGAGTGGCGGAGGGAAGAGAGCTGGAGGAAATGAAACTGGCTGTGAGTTGAAAACTGTTGAAGCTGGATGATGAGTATGAGGAGTTTCATCACCCCATTCTCTCTCCTTTTGATGTGTTTGAAATTTTCTATAATAAAATTTCTTAATTAGTTATAATGGGATAAAAAAATCCTCTTTACCATGGGAACAAAAATGTAAAACACCTAGGAAAATGGGTAATAGGTATAAGAAAATAAAACTTTAGAACATTATTAAAAGGCACAATAGAAGACTTTAACAAATAAAAGTGCACCATTGGGTGGTAAACCCCATCATACAGAGACGATTTTCCTAACCCTAACTCTTCTCCATAATGTAGTCTAAGAATAAAATGCAATCTCAATAAAAATACAAAAGTGTTCTTATATGCCAGTAAGCTGATTCAAATGAAAAAAAAAAAAAAAAAAAGCAAGTACATATGATAATCCAGAAAATCAGGGATGAGGGATAAGGGGAAAGGGACAAACCCTAATATACATTAAAGTCTTATGAGACTAGTGCAAAGAAAAGATCAGTGGAAGGGAAAACAAAATTCAGAAATAAATCTAAAAATACAAAGTAACATAGCACAGAATATAGGTGGCATTTTAAATATGTGAAAAAAGATGTATTATTTAATAATGTCATTGAATTAGTGATTAATCATCCAAAAAAATTAAACTTGGACCTATACTACTAGAAATCGACATGTGATATAAAACACAAAAGCCATTAAAAAATATTTGTAAATCAGCTTATATAAATAGCAAATACTAAGCAAAGCAAAAGCAAAATCTTAAAAAAAAAAATCCAAAGTCAAAAGACAAATCAGGGGAAAATATTATACCATACATCACAATTTCCGTAATATAGAAAGAACTCTTACAATTAAAAAAAAAAAAGACTAACAATCCAGGAGGGAATCAGAGTATAAGATACAGATACAAATGGTCAGTCTGCCAAAAAGTAAATGCACATGACACTTAAACATGTGAAAAGATGCTTCAACTCACCAGTGCAAGTTCACAGCACACAGCACACTGGGTTTCCACCAGGGTGAGGAAACACTCATACGTTCTTAGTGTAAGTGAGAATCATTTAAGTTGTTTAAAGGGAAATTTGACAATATTTCCAAATTTTAAAAGCACACACACTTTGACCCAGAAGTGTTGGTATAGAATTTATACTGTAGCTATACTCAAAATGTTGAAATGAAGTATGCACAAATTTACTTACTGCAATATTATTTGTCACAGCAAGACTGAAGCATCATAAATGTCCATCAGCAGGGACTGCTTAATAAAATATAGTATACCCAGCCAATGGGATACTATACCCCAGTTAAAAAGAATGAGGCAGTCCTTAACATACAACTTGCAAGGATCTTCTAACATATTTAATATACCAAAAATACTATTATATGAAAAAAGTCAAAGTGCAGAATAGTATACATACTATGCAGCCATTTAGTAAAAAGGAGAGTGAAAGAATAAAAGAAACTGGTAGGTGTGGTTGTTTTTTTCAATTTTGTAGCCTGAGTATGTGTTAACTCTTCAAAAATAACTTCCGGTGGTTTTATGAAGATTAATTTTGTAAGATAATTTATGTGAAAGTCTTTGTAAACTTTGAAGTTCTGTGCAGATACAACTTAAATAAGCCGCTGTTTACTGGGATTAGATCCTCACTTCCTGGGTTCAAGAACTGATTCACTTTCTGTATAGTTACTCAGTATCTTGGAGTCTTGACACTGAGTCTCAATTCCTTTCTCTCTGAACAATAATCCTTCCATCTTCATAGGAATTGCTATGAGGACCACCGAAGACAATTTATCTGAAAGTGCTTTGTAAACGACAAAGTTTTCAAAACTGTAAGTTGTCATATTTATAAAGTTAAAAGTTAAAATGTATGGTGTAAACTCTGAGTGACACAGGATTACAAAGATGGACAAGATTGGATAAATTAGCCCTGTACCGTCCAATACGGTGGCCATTCCAATGTTGCTACTAGCACTTGAAATATGGCAAGTTCAAACTGAAATGTGCTGTAAGTGTAAAACAGACATCAGATTTTGAAGACCTAGTAAACAAGAATGTACAATATCTCATTGATGTAAGTTTATATAATATTTTTGAGATACTTAATTAAATTAAAACATCATTGAAATTAATAATTGCACCTGATTTTTTATTTTTATTTTTAAAAATTTTTTTTAACGTTTATTTATTTTTGAGACAGAGAGAGACAGAGCATGAACGGGGGAGAGTCAGAGAGAGAGGGAGACACAGAATCTGAAACAGGCTCCAGACTCTGAGCAGTCAGCACAGAGCCCGACGCGGGGCTCGAACTCACAGACCGCGAGATCATGACCTGAGCCGAAGTCGGAGGCTTAACCGACTGAGCCACCCAGGCACCCCGACACCTGATTTTTTAAATATGCCTACTAGAACACTTCAAGTTACATATGCAGCTTACCTTACATTTTGCTGGACAGTCCTGGACAAGACAGTTTAGGAGTGACTTGTTCAAGGCAAGATTTGGATTTGACCTGAAAGGAGGAATAAGGACTTGAAGAAACAGAGAAGTGAAGAATTTCTGGCATTACTGGCAACATATGCCAACATACAGGACAGTCCTGTGCAGGGCTCAAATTCAAGCCTCAGTGAAGATGCTGCCTGAATGGTTGGAAGAAATCCAAATGAGACGAGGCAGAGTTGGATAAGCAGTTTGAGTCTAGATAATGACAGAGTTGGAGGATCAATCTGAAGTTTGCATCTCACTGGGAGTGTTTGTAAAGCAGGCTCGGTAAAGCAAGTTGAGGCAGGGAATAATGCCTGCCAAGCAAGGTTTTACCTACAGTCCACTTGTTATTATCCCGTTGCAGTATATATGTTCACTGTGTTTGCTCTATACCAAGACTATCCGGATTTGGGATGGTTCACTATTAATGAAGAAGAAGGAAATGAGGAAGAGAAAGAGCTAAAAAGGGAGTCCCTATTTATTGGAACTTAGAGCACTGTGCTAGGCATAGGCATAGTACGTACATATGCTACCCCACTTGTTCTCGTACAATCCTATGGGAATCTGAGCATTGTCTCCATTTTACATAAGGCAAGATCATTCAGATATAAGTTGTCAGAGGTCATTCCAGTTATTCCATACAGGACTAGCACTGAAGGCCAGTTCTGACTGACCAATTCTCACTATACAATGCTGCCTATTAGAAAGAAAAAATAAAAGGTGAACGACAAACCATGCTATTGAACATATTTCTTCACTTCCAAGCCTACATAGTAAAAGTGTGAAAGGAGGAAGGGATGCAGATTTTCAATGAAATCCTGGTGGCTTTGAATAATGAACATTCTACTCCTAGCTCCATGACTATAAATAAATAAGACTTAAATGAATTCATGCATGAATATATCTGGGGTAAAATGGCAAATTTCAAATGAGGCTTTTAAGCAGATTGAGGATTTGTTGTTTTTTAAACTGACCACACATTTACTGAGAAATTTAGAGTAGGGTGATATCACTGTGGTTCAGATTTTGAATCTCTGTGGGGGGAAATGGGGGAGGGGGATGGAAGAACCAGAAAACATGCCATCAAGTGACTGTGGGAGGGGAAGAAGTCGTTTCTCTCATATTCTTCCTAAAGAGGTTACAAGAAAGTGAGCAGTTTAATATCCAAGGAAGAAATAAGGTATAGATGAAAGTTAGAGTCTAAGATAGTAGGGGTGGCATGGGGAGTTATATCTACCTGGTATCTCCTTCCCCTTGGGGGAAGGGTCATGACTTCCATGTTCATGAATTTCTAATCTAGAAGATATCCATGCAAAACAAAGACAATACGCTTATGGATCAACATAGTCTCTGCAAGGAAGGGACGTGTCTGATCAAGCTGTCAGAAACCACCCAAAGTCTCTCAGCGTGTGCCCCTTTGCCGTTCTAGAAGCTGTGTCAGTTCTTTGAACAAACTTTATTTTTTCAGGCAACTCACCAAATGGTGATGTAAACCTCGAAGGCTGACAAGTTGGATCCCAGTTCTAGCTTTTTCTCAAAAAACTTTGCTTTGTCGGTTAGAACAACTTTTAGAGGATGCAGACAAGACTTTTATTAACTGGGATAATAATTGGCAGCACCGGAAAGTTAGAGCAAACCCAAGTTCTGGAGCGTTAACCAGATGTCAGAAACAAGTCTCTGCTCACAAAGGACATAGAATTTAATAAAATATATACAATCAAATACTACTACAAGATAGCATAAAATAAAAGCACATGAATAGTATAAACAGAAGCAGATCACCACAGTATTGGAACAAGGAGGATAGAGATAAGAGGCATTATCTGATTCCATGTAAAATTCCATCTTGAACCACTAGAAGCTAAGAAGGGAGCGTTAGTTCTTGCTGCTTCTTCTGATGCCTTTGATGTTGGAATCAAGATAAATTATAGAAAATAGATTTTTATAGCTCTTCCAGAAAAATTCTCTTAATTATATGTATGATTAGATGTGTCCGCATACTATAAACTCAGAGGATAGACTCCTAATTGTGAAAAACAATATTAAAACTAATGTATGAATTAATAGTTGTTTCTTTTTATTGTATTAAATTTGCAAGGAAACAAAAATAAATGAAACAAACAAAAACCCTGAGGATTAAAAACAGAATGACAGCTTGGTTCACATATCTTATTTCTCTATTCCACATGTATAATAATTCAGATCACAATAAGAATCTTCACTTTGTAGGCTATATAGAATGCAAAGAATACATTCCTGAGTGGTGCAAATGAAGAGGTGGGCAACAAAGTGAAATCTTGTTTGCATCGTCTTGCAAATTTGGCATTCAATTTTCCAACAGGGAAAAAATGTAATTTCAATTCCTTAATGCTGTGAATAAAGTTTGACAGCTGTGAAACTGACTTATATACTGATTTTGCTTACACAGTCACATAATCTATCCCTTATGCTAGGAAATCTAGGTGGTAGAAATGATCAGTATTTCAGATACAATTCAAGAGGAGTGTGTGGTAAGGTAAATGGACAATATAACAAGTTGTTTCCTACAAAGATATTCTGAAGCATTCTTTGAGATAGTACCAGAGGAAAATGTTTTACTTTTTATTTAAAAAAAAAATTTTTAATGTTTTATTTGTTTTGAGAGAGAGAGAGAGAGAGAGAGAGAGAGAGAGAGAGAGAGAGAGAGAGTATGAGCAGGACAGGGGCAGAGAGAGAGGGAGACACAGAATCTGAAGGGAGGGGGCTCGAACTCATGAGCTGCGAGATTATGACCTGAGCCGGAGTTGGATGCTTAACTGACTGAGCCACACAGGCACCCCAAAAAATGTTTTAAATTTTGGAGTTAATCCTCTTTTGGCTAGCCATTTTAAAAACAATCTGATGGGAAAATGTTCAATCATATTATTAATAAAATCAGGGCAATTATAAACAAAATATATTTGTTGCCAAACAAATTAGCTAAGATTGTTTTTAATGAGGATACCAATGCTGTGAAAGTATAACGTAGTGGGCATTTTCATACATTGCTGATGTGAGCATTCATTGGAACACTTGTTTTCCAAAGCAATTTAATGACACATATCAAAAGTCTTTAAAGCATTCAAGCCCTTTGATTCACTATTCCTACTTCTGGGAATCCTCTTAAAAAAACAAATAGAAATGTTGTAGAAATTTTATGAACAAAAATCTCACTAATGGAATAAAAGTCCTTCCCTTCAGTCTGACTGAAACAATTTAGGTCATGTACTCACCACTGGACCACGCACAATGCCCAGAGCATATTCAGACAAGCTAAGACTGAGTTTCTGAGCCAGCCATCAGAAGGAAAAATGGGAAAATCAAGACTGGCCTAGACTAATCACTAATGACCCCCAGAGCTGGAGTCAGTTCCTGGAACTATGTTTCTGTTACACAATGGGAGAGGAGTTGAATGCATGATAGGAGCTGACCTCCTTGGCCACCACATCTGGTCCTCCAATTTTCCCCACTTCAGTGGCCCCTGGATCTGCCAGCTTACTTAAGCTGATAAAATGGAACCAACCCTCATAGTCCCCTTTTCCTTGTCCCCCACATCCAGCGCAACACTAAATCCTATTATTAGGCAGAACTGTGTGAAATTCCCAGTACGTGATATCTTTGACTTACAAAGTTCTACCTGCAAAATATTTCTCAAATCCACTCATTTTTTTCTTCTCCACTGTACCACGCTACTTGAAGCCACCCCATTCTTCACAAAGACAACTGCTATGCCAACCTAACCAATCTTATTTCCGCTCATCTGCATTCCTCCTTTTAAAGCTCATCAATGTGTCCCTATGGCTCATAGAAAACACCGCAAACTTCTTAGCCAGGCTGTGGAAGCCCTGCATCTTCACACTCTTGCCTAGAAATCTGGTCTCCTTTGAGGTCACTCTCCCCATCACACTCTGTGCTCCAGTTTCACTGATCCCATCTTCCTCTCTCATATCCCTCCTGCCATGCCCTCTGCCTGGAGTGCTTCCCCCCGACTCATCAACTTGCCAGTTCTATACATCCTTCCTATTTCCACCTCAATTTACCGTCTCAAACCAGCCTTTCCTGATTTCCCAACCTAGTTTATTACCCGCCCCAGCCCCCAGTTATTCTCTCATAATGACCTATTTGTTTCCTTTCTGGAAACAATTTTTAGTTGCCCATTTATTTTGTTGTTGTTATTGTGTACTTGTTTAATACTCTCTTTCTACTACATTGGAAAGTTTTTTGTTTTTGTCTTTGTTGTGTCTTTTTTGTTTGTTTTTCATTATTACTGGGGACACAACAAACTTTTTTTTTTAATTAAATTTATTTATTTTGGGGAGAAAGAGTGAGAGAGAGTGCAAGCAGGGGAGGGGCAGAGGGAGAGGGAGAGAGAGAATCTCAAGTAGGCTCCATGCCCAGCACAGAGCCTGACGTGGGCTCAACCTCACAACTATGAGATCATGACCTGAGCCAAAATCAAAAGTCAGACACTTAACTAACTGAGACACTCAGGCACCCCCATAGTAAACTTTCAATAAATATTTGTTGAATGAATAATTGTATGATAAACAAATAAATCAATAGGCTAGATTAAAATGTTGATAGGAAAAAATAGGCTATAAAATTGTGTGGCCACTATTATTACAACTATTTTGTTGGACCAAGCATTAAAGAAAGAAAGGCTCAGAAAGAAATAAAACAAAATGATAATAGAAGTTGTTTGGATGATGGGATTATGAGTAATTTGAATTCTTATCTCTTTGCTTTTCTGTACTTTCAAATTTTCCTTAAGGAGTATCTAAAACTTGAAAATTACATATTTTACAACTTTGAGAGCAATCTTTACTTCCTCTATAATTCTCCTTACAAACATGAATTTTTGATCTCTCAGTATTTATTATAAGTTGTTCTATGCAAATTTTTCCAGCATATATAACCAATTTCCCTCTTTATGGCATATAGAATTTGAAGAATATACAGGGAGATTCTAAATGGAATCCTTGCTCTATATGGATACATGAGAAGAGAGTCATTAATTCCTTGTTCCATAGTGTAAAGAAAAGTAATTTGATTACATAAAAATCTACATGGCATTGTCTATTATAATAAATAATAGATAAATGTGTATATGTCATATATGAATAATATAGAATTACCCATTTTTCTATATATATTGGTGTACTTGACATTTCCTAGTAGTTTCATGCACATAGGTCTCTGAAACTCCATCATTGGGACTTTCAGAAATCAGTGTAATCATCAGTAAAGATCACTGTCTATTTCTTGAATAAATTCTCTGTTCATCCCCACCAAATATTCCAGAAACATTCCCTTCACTCTGACGTCTCCATTTTTAAAATATCAGATGTGTTCATATAATAAAAGGGGCGTGCAAAATTCTTTCACTTTCCAACATCTTTCAAATCCATACACTTCTTGTCTCATATCTCCATCCCACCTTTACCCCTCTAATCCAGGCCACTGTCATCTCCAACCTGGACACAGCTACAATCCCCTAACTGGTTCCTTCCATCCATTTAAAAACAAACCACCACCACCAACAACAACAGCAACAACAAACACCTTTATTAGGATACAGTTTATAGAAAATACAGCACACCTGCTTGGTCATACATTTCAATGAGTTTTGACAAATCTATACCTCCGTGGACTCACCACCACCACTATAAAGATGTAAAACATTTCCATCACCCCAAATTTTCCCTTATGCCCCATCCTAATAAATCCATTGTATGGAAATGCCACATTGTTTATTCATTCTTTCTTTATGGACACAAAAGTCATTTCCAGTTTTTTGGCTATTGTGAATACATTTGCTACCAACATTCATGTATTAGTCTTTGTGTAGACATGTTTTAATTTCCAATGGGTAAATACATAGAACTGCTGAATCATATGCTACATATATTTTTAACTTCATAAGAAGCTGCCAACTGTTTTCAAAAGTGGATGTAACATGTTGCATTTGACCAGCAATGTATAAAAATTCCAGTTACTGAGGTGCCTGGGTGACTCAGTCAGTTAAGCACCTGACTCTTGATTTTGGCTCAGATCATGATCTCACATTTGTGAGATCAAGCCCCAAGTCGGACTCCATGCTGGTCATGGAGGCTGCTTAAGATTCTCTCTCTTCCTGTCCCTCTGCCCCTCCCCTGCTTGCTTGTGCTCTCTCTCTCTCTCAAAAAAAAAAAAAAAAAAAAAAAAAAAAAAAAAAAAAATCCAGTTGCCAACATCCTTACCAACATTTGGCATTGTCAATCTTTCCAATTTTAGCTATTCTGAAATGTGTATATTGATACCTTATTGTGGTTTAAATTTACAATTCCCTAATGGCTAAAGATGTTGAGCACCTCTTTATGTGACTATTAGCTATTTATATATCTTTCTTTGTTAAGTGTTTTTCAAACATATTGCCCATTTTAAAAACTGGGTTATGTGTCTACTTATAATTGAGTTATAAGGTTTTTGTTTGTTTCTTTGAGTTATAAGTTTTTAATGTGGTTTAGGTACAATTACTTTGGCAGTTATATGTATTGTAAATATGTTCTCCCAGTCTTTGATATGAACATTTATATTCGTGAGAATATTTTTCAAAAAGCAGAAGATTTTAGTTTTGATGGAAGTCAATTTATCAAAATTTTCTTTTATAGTTCATGCTTTTTGTGTCCTAAGAAATCTTTGCCTACCTCAAAGATGTAAAGATTTTCATCTATATTTTTTCCAGGAATTTTATAGGTTTTGCATTCCCATAAAAATTTTAGAATCTGGGGGCACCTGGGTGGCTCAGTCAGTTAAGTGTCCAACTCAATTTCTGCCCAGGTCATGATCTCAACAATTTGTAAGTTTGAGCCCTGCATTGGCCTCTGTGCTGACAGTGTGGAGCCTGCTTGGGATTCTCTCTCTCCTTGTCTCTCTGCACCTCCCCTGCTTGTGCTGTCTCTGTCTCTCTCTCAAAATAAATAAAAAATTTAAAAACATTTTAGAATCTGGTTGGAAACTTTTACCAAAAAAAAAAAAAAATCCTGCTAAAATTTAATTGGCATTGTGTTGAATAGATCACTTTGCAGAGAACAGCTATCTTACAAATATTGAATCTTCCCACCCATGAATCTGGTATCTCTTTTCACTATTAAATCTTTTTTTAATTTCTCTGAGTGATGTTTGACAGTTTTTATTGTAAAGATGCTGTACTTATTTTGTTAAACTTATCCCTATGTATTTCATACTCTTTGACCCCTTGTATTTGGTATTTTTAATTTCAACTTACAACTGTCTATTGCTAGTATATAAAACTACAATTGATTTTTTAGACTGGTTTTGTATTCTGCATCCTTGCTAAACTTATTAGTTCTGGTAGCTTTTTGTAGATTTCTTAAGATTTTCTTTGAACATGGGGGCACCTGGGTGGCTCAGTCCATTAAGTATCTGACTTTTGGTTTTGGCTCAGGTCATGATCTCATGGTTCATGAGTTCGAGCCCTGTGCTGACAGCACGGAGCCTGCTTGGGATTCTCTCTCTCCCTCCCTCTGGGCCCCTCCCTGATTGCTCTCTCTCTCACACACACACACAAAATAAATAAATTAAAAAAAATTTTTTTCTTTGAATACAATCACATTGTTAGTGGATAGAGAATTATTTCTTCCTTTACAATGTATGTGTCGTTTATTTGTTTTTCTTGCCTTTTTGCAGTGACTAGAACCTCTAATATTGAACATAAATGGTGAGAGTGGGCATCCTTGCCAAAATTTAGTAAGAAATCATTCAGTTTTCAGAAATAATCATGTTAACTGTTAGGCTTTCAAGAATACTCTATCAGGTTGAAGAAGTTCCCTTCTACTGCTAGTTTGCTGCGAGTTTTTATCCCAAATGGGCATAACATCATTTTGTACATTATTGAATTCTACTTGTTAATATATTGTAAGGGTTTTTGCAGTCATGTCTGTGTGGTATACTGGTCTTTAGTTTCTCTTTTTTTTGTCATTCCTTTATCTACTTTTGGTAGAGAAGCAAACCTGGTCTCAAAAATTATTTGTAAAGTGGCCCCCTCTTCTCTCTTTCCTGAGTGATTTTGTATAGAAATGGTGTTTCTTTCTTAAATTTGAATAGAATACACCATTATAATTATCTGGGTCTAGTGTGTGTGTGTTTGTGTTTGAAAGTTTTTAATTACTAACTCAGTTTCCTTAATGCAGATAGGACTCCTCAGATTTTCTATTTCTTGAGTAAGTTTTAGTAAACTTTCAAAGAATTTTCCCTTTTCACCTAAGTTTTCTAATTTATTGATATGATTTTCAAAAAATTTCTGTATTCTTTTAATATCAATAAGATCTGTGGTAATGCCACTTTTGCCCATCAGTCTACCTCCCATTTTAACAGTTTTATTGATTTTTCAAAATACCAACTTTTGGTTTCATTTTGTTTTCTCTATTTTTTTTTTCAATTGTATGGGCTTTCTCTTTCCTTTCTTCTATTTGTTTCATGCTTAATTTGCTTTTTGTCTTTCTAGCTTCTTAAGATAGAAGCACATGATTTGCAATGCTTTTCTTTTTTCCTTATAATTTCTATTTCCTCATTACATCTTATGTTTTCCTTTATACTCTGGGTCGTATTTATAATAATTTACTGTTCTTGTCTGCTAATTCCATTATCTCTCTTATTGCTATGTGTGTTTCTATTTATTTTTCTTGGTTTATGGGTCACAGTTTCCACTTCCTTTGTATGTCTAGTAATTGTTTAATGATTGCTGGACACTTTGAATTGAATGCTGTCCAATGCTAGATTTTGTATTGCTTTTAGGACTGTTGGGCTTTGTTGGTAGACAGTGAAGTTATTTGTAAATTGGCTTAATCTTTTGAGGCTTATTATCATGTTCTTTTAGGGTGGGTATAACATAGCTTTTACTCTGGAGCTGAGTTTATGCTATTTCTAAGGCATCGTTCTTTTGGGGTCCCTGTTAAATACCACAACTATTTAATAAAATCTCTCCTCTTTGGCTGAAGGGTATTAGGACAATTTGCAGCTCTGTTTGAGCTATGGAAATTACTTGTATTACTCGTATTGACAGTGTTTTCTTTGAGATTTGTTCTTCCTTGGCTTTACAGGGTTCACCCTATGCATGTGTGTATTGATACTGATACTCAGCCAAAGACTCAAGGGAACTTTTATGCAGATTGCTTCCTGAAACTTTGATCTCTTTCTCAACTCCGAAAAATTGCTGACCTATATTTGAGCTCCTGCTTCCTGCACCTAAGACTGGAAATTACCTCCATGTAGAAAGCTTTAGCGATGGGAGGGCTTACATCATTTGTTTCCCTTCTCTCAGGGATTACAATCCTGTGCTGCCTGTTGGATAATATCTGAAAATAGTTGTCTCTTATATTTTGTCCAGTTTTGTCATTGTTTATAGGGGAAGCATAATTTCAGATCCTATTTAATCCTCATAGCTGGAAACATAAATTTCTTCTCTCCACTTCTGACATCTGCCATTCATTCTCCATACTGTAGCCAGAGTGATTCTCTCAACACAAATCTGATCATATCAACCCCAAGCTGCAATGAAGAAGGCTGTACATGGTCTCATCCCTACCTACCCTGTAGCATAATTTGTCTCCATTCCACAATTTCTACTTTATGGTCTAGCATTACTAAATTACTTCCAGTGATATGCTATGCTCTCTCTCACATCCAGACCATTGCAAATATTCTTCTCTTCGTTTAAAATACATACATATCCTGTACCTCACATATACATTATCCCTAATATCTACTTGTCCTTCATAATTAATTTCTGTTTCTTTTTCAGAGAGGTCTCCTACAAAACTTAGAGTTGGTTTTACACCTGCCTAACACTGTAAGAATATCCTGTATTTGCCTTACAATAACCCTCATCATTTCATTATAATTACTTATTTAATATATCTTCTTCATTACACTGTTAAAGCCAAGTGAAAGTTCAACATCTCTCTCACTAAATCTGTTAAATCTCCAGTGTCTAGTATAGCAGCTGGCAGAGTAGATGTCAACAAATATTTGATGAATAAATTAATGAAAACATAAGGTAACTAGCCAAAGAACTGATGGGGGGGGGGTGGGATGACAGAGAGATAGAAGAAGGAAACAAACAACAAAATGAATGTTCAAGAAACAGAAGGATCTCAAGGTCGACACTTCCATTTTGTTGATGCCATGGGTCAAAGTTTTCAGATGTCATTTAATTCCTCACTTTGTTTTGCCTGTGTCAACAGAGACACTAAGATGAGAATGGTTCTCTCCCAGAACCAAGAAGACTCAGGGTAAATGTTTTTCCATAATGGAGTTATCAGAAACAATCATGATGAACAAGTTTCACAATAATTGAGGGTAATACCTGATGATTCTATTGCTCTGTCTTGGGTAATTCCATGGAAGAGGGAGAGCCATTATTCCTTAACCTGTTTTTTTGTCACCACTGTTGTTTTAGTGTCAAGGTAAAAGAATGTCCACAGACCTGATATGATATTCATCATCCTAATGAAGTCATGTGAACAAACAAAATTAAGTTGTGGCAATCAAAGATCCAGGAAAGAATGTTTAGAAGAATTGAGAGATTCCATGTTTCATAGAGAAAAACTATGCAGAGGTTGTAACATTTTAATTCAAAAGTTGTGATCCATTGCCTGAAACGTAGAAGTGACCTGCTCATTTGTCCTCATTCAGTCTTTATCATTTATCACTTTACCAAAAAATAAAATTTATTCCCATCTGTAGCCTGGATTCCCACAGCATGCATTTCAGCACACTAGGGCTGTTTATGCTCCTTGACCTACCCTATTTACCACTCCAATGTCCAGCTCTGGGCCAGCCTTGTGTCCTCAAAGTCATATTGGACATTTCTCTGGTAATCATCTCCTCTCCAGCTAACATCTTTAACCCTTTCACTGATTAACAGGAACAAGTCACCCAACCCCGGGGGACTCAGGGCACTCCAGAGTCATGTTATTGACCTCAAAGGGCTTCCCCAGTGCTGCTCAGCGGTTCTTAATTCATTTTGTAATGCTCTGTTGCATTCCACACTTGCAGAATCTTCAAACCGTGGGATTTTGTAAATACCTAGAACCTAGAGTCCAGAAAATCCAAATTCTTTATTTTATAAATAAAAAATAGAAGAAAGGCCAAGATAGAAAATCACATAATTAATGATAAAGGTCTGACTATAATCCTGAAAAGGTAAACTCTAACTCCTTATCCCACTCAGTTCACCTTTGCCCTGACACTTCAAAGCCTGGGCTTTCATTTCAATGCCCATTCCACGGACAAAAATAGGTCACATAGCAAAAACTCCCTCAATTTTCCCAATCTCTCTCTACCCCAACATGGTAGGGTGAAAATAATATTGCCAGAAAGACCAAGATCCAAATCTCAGGTCTGTCATTTACTACCCATGTGATCTCAGGGAAGTTACTAAACCCATTTTGGCTTAAATTTCTTTACTTGTTAAGCAGCAAAAATAGACTGGCAATCTACCCTGTAGGGTTTTTGTGAGGGTCTGAGTGAATGAGTGTAAAACAAATAAATGGCTGACAGATAGATGGTCAACGATGGCTGCTATTTTTATTTTAGCTCTTTTAGCATACTTTTCTCTCCACCTGCAAACTTGTCCTTATCTATACCCACACCTTCCTCCTTCCAAACTCCTTCCCTCACAAGTGTGGTTTTCACCTTCCTCCTCTGAGAACCCCTTTCCATCTGGCTTCTCACCTGCTCAGAACTCCCTTGGCCTTGACAACACCCTTAGGAGAGAGGTTGCCGCAGAGTGGTTCCAACTGGGGAGCAAGGAAAAAGCAAGTGACAGGTCCTGGACACGGTGGATTTTTGACAACACTAAGGGAATTTTGATATGCCTTCTTCCAACCACTTTGGAGAAATTTTGTCTTATTAAATAACAAGGGTCTAGCTCTTTTATTCCATTTACCACCAATTTCTGGGGGGGGGGGGAAGGGCAAGGGGTATAAGTAATAAACCTATATATGCCATTTAATCATTGCTCAGTTACTATAATG
The DNA here is from genome assembly GCF_018350155.1 of Leopardus geoffroyi. Lineage (NCBI taxonomy): Eukaryota > Metazoa > Chordata > Mammalia > Carnivora > Felidae > Leopardus > Leopardus geoffroyi. Next base: position 45,091,404 of record NC_059339.1, read on the forward strand.
CCTGGATGACTTGTTAAAACATGAATTTCTAGATCTCAACCCTAAAGTTTTCACTGAGTCTGGATTCGGGCTGAGAATTTTATTTCTAACAAGTTCTCAGGTGCTACTGGAGTCCTTATTCAGGGACACCATGAGAACCACTGCTCCACAGCCTTGTTACTGTAAGTGTGGTCTGTGAACCAGCTCCACGGTCCTCACCTGGGAGTTGTCTCAAATGCAGAATGCAGGACCCGCCCCACTGACCCAGAATCTGCATTTTAGTAAGATGGATGTGATTCATATACACATTAAAGTCTGAGAAACACTGCTCCGGACCAATGGTTCTCAATGCTCAATAAATGTTAAAATCACAGGGAAGGTGTTGTTTGTTTGTTTTAAATACTGATTCCTGGACCCCAACCCTGAGATTCTGATTTAGTTAGACTGGAATGGGGCCCCAAGCATTAGTATTTGTTAAATACCTGGGAATTTTGTTAAAGTGCAGATTTGGACTGAAGGGGGCTAAGGTGGGGCTGGGTTCTACATTTCTAAAAAGCTCCCAGATGATGCCACACTTGTGGGTTACATTACACTTTAAGTAGCAATCCATTCCAGAAAGGGCCATCAGCTCTCTCCTACTTCCCAGAGTCAACCACCTTTTTTCAACTCTCATTCATCTTCAGCTCTCTGCAGCTGTTATGCAATCTTCCTGCCTTAAAACACTGTTTCTCACCTTTGACTGCAAATTGCCATCACCTAAAAAGCATTAACAACTACTGATTCCTGGGTTCCACCCTGAGATTCTGATGTAACTGGCATGGGAGGCAGCCTGGGAACTGGAATGTCTACTTTCCCCTGATATTCCTGATGGGAGCAGAGTTGAAGAAGCACTGGTTTAAAACCATTGCTTGCCATATTCCTGAGATATAGCACTATTCTATATTTTCTCCTACCTCTTGATAACTTCTTAGTATCTGTCATTTGGCTACTTGCTTTTTTTTAGTTAAAACATTTTTTAAATGTTTCATTTTTGAGAGAGAGAGCACAAGCAGGGGAAGAGAAGGGGGTGGGGGGCAGAGGATCTGAAGCAGGCTGGGTGCTGATAGCCGAGTAGCCCAATGCAGGGCTTGAACTCATGAATCGTGAGATTATGACCTGAGCCAAAGTCAGACACTTAACCAACTGAGCCACCCAGGAACCGCTGTCACTTGCTACTTTTTTTATTATTCTGATGGCTTTCATCCATCACTACTCTAGTAACATTATTCTTATATGTTTATGAAAACATGACTTCTACTAAAGCTCCCCAATTCTGCCTCTCTTGATGTCTACATTTGAGTTCCAAGTCTATTCATTCTCATAGTCACCCAGACTCAAAACTAGACAGGTGGAAACATCCAGACAGAGCTTGATTCCTCTTTCTGATGCTTCTGCCCTGCTCAGCCAGGGGCAAGCTGTTTCTTCTCCTCTCCTTGGATGTCTCTCCTGCATGGCTTTTCACTTCCATTTCCACTCATGGCTGCTTCCGGCCTTCATGGTCTTTTGTGGCTACTACCATAGTCTCCAAAATATCTCTGCTTCTCACTTCTCCCCCCTGACTCAGTTTACACATCTTGACCATGGAGCCAATTCATCATCCCACCTCTATGGCATCTATGAACATCCCATTGAAGTAGCATTCTCAGGGGATCCCATCATGGGAATGCTACAATTAATTATTTTACAAAATAATGTCTCCTCCCTGACACACATGCCCAGCGTGCCTTCTCTGGTGCCTTTCTTTTCTTCATGGCACTTGTCACCTTCTAACTTCATATTATTTGTTTGTTCTGTTTATTATTAAGTATCTGTCTCCTACCATTAGAGTATAAGCTACATAAGGGCAGACAATTTTGTCTCTTTTGTTCTTTGACTTGTCTCAAGAACCTAGAAAACCTCTGGCACTCAATTGTTATTTGCTGAATAAATTAATAGGTTTTAACGATAGTCAGCAATGTAGATATCAGTTAAATATTCATAAATTAGCTAAGTCCTGCTACCAGAGTTAGGAGCTCCCTGGCAGGACCCCCTCAAGCCCTTGTCCTCCCTGCAGACAACTCTGGGCTTCAGGGGGTGGGAGGGTGAAGAAAGGGTGGGAAGTAGAGGTCAATGGGGAGGGACAGAGGAGAGTGGGGAGAACAGTCCTCAGACAAGCCAGTCAGAAAACTGATTTTTGCAGGCCTTTGTTTGGTTGTTCCCTATCCCAGTCCATCTATAAGATGCAGAAGTCCCTTGTCTGGTCACTATTCAGCCCTGATGCAAACTGCAGAGGGTTGCAAGTACTGGACAAGGGCTAACCTACCAGCTGAGAAACGCTCTACAGGCAAAAGTGACTTCTTCAGGGCCTCCCTGCATCAAGGACGCGGCAAGCAATCTTTCTTCTCCGAGATTAACCTGGCCTAGAGCCACAGTAAACACCCAATCTCCCTTACAGGGAGGAAAGATTAAATATCTGATTAAAATTTTTGGCTGCTAATTTATTGAACTTGGATAGATGGACCGTTTGGAAGTCATGTGACTTTCCCTATGTGTCTGCCTCTGTTGTTCCATGGAGCGGGGTCATGGGCTCCGTGTGGGCGGGTGGGGACTGGTAGGCCAAGGGGTGCTTTCTCGGGCCACCTCTGGACACTCAGGGGCCAGCTCTTTTGGGCCGGTTAGTTCAGGAATGTCCTCATCGACCATGGCAGTGAGAGGTCTCAACCTCTCACTCTGTTCTTGTCGCTTTGTAGATTGGCTCATTTCAGTCCTCCCCCGCCTATTGTTCTGAGCCGCCCAGCAAAATGATGTCATGGGCAGCTTAAAAGTATACAGGAAGTCTTCAAAGCTGAATGACTTCAATATACTTTATTCCGTGGACTCCTGCTGCTGGCTATCTATAGAAACCCTGACCCCACAGGCCTCAAGGAGGCAGCTGTCCATTGAGAGACCCGCTCCCCCTGCAACAACATTTTCTCCCCCACCTTAGGGCCTCTGTGCCCACTCCTCACCTGCATCCCAGAGCCCTGGACATAGGCCAGCACCAGAAGGAAGAAGGGAGGCTAGGAGGAGAGCCAGAGGAGTAAGGAGGTCAAAGGGAGATTTCTCAAAAAAACAGAGGCCCAGGACTCCTAGGAGAACCAAAGGTCACCTTTCCTGGCCTTTGGATAATAGTCAGTCTGGCAGAGTTGCCAGTCATGGCAATGTCCTCACAGAGGGCAAAGTGACAGCAACCACAAGGGACTTGCCTCTACTTGCGAACAGCAGCAAGGCTGCCTTGAGACTGCTGCCCAGTGATTTTGAGTAAAGTTAAACAGATGGCAGTTTGTAACAGGGTAATAATAACAAATATATGTGCAGGACTTTAAAGTTTACACAGCAGGCTTTTATGTATCTATTATTGTAAGCGGCCATCACAAAATCCTCATGAGGTATTAGCTCCCTTTTAACAACGGAGATCAAACACATAAAGCAGAGGGGCACCTGGGTGGCTCAGTCTGTTGTGTGTCCAACTCTCGATTCCGGCTCAGGTCCTGATCCCAGGGTTGTGCGATCGAACCTGTGTCCTGCTGAACATGGAGCCTGCTCTCCCTCTGCCCCTCTCCCCCACTCTCTCTCTCCCACACAAATAAAAAAAATAATAATAATTAAAAAAAACATAAAGCAGAGTCTTTTTGTTGTTTTTACTTACACAAGGTCACCCAGATGTCAAGGGTGGAACTGGACTCAAGTCCAAATCTGACCTACTTCACAGCCCTCCACTTTGTGCTGGAATTGGGGTCCTAGCTTCCTTTCCTTATTCCTACTCTTTATAGAAATTGCCCTAGGGGCTCCTGGGTGGCTCAGTCGGTTGGGCGTCCGACTTCGACTCAGGTCGTGATCTCATAGTTCGTGAGTTTGAGCCCCGCATCAGGCTCTGTGCTGGCAGCTTGGAGCCTGGAGTCTGCTTCAGATTCCTTGTCTCCTTCTCTCTCTGCCCCTCCCCCGCTTGCAGTCTGTCTCTCTTTCTCTCTCTCAGAAATAAATAAACATTAACTCTTAAAACAAACTGCCCTCAACGAGCGTTGGAGCGGCTAGCTAGTTGGTAGTGTTGTTCCATCTTATGGAACTACCAGAAGTTTCCTTTGCCGGCCCATAAATGACAGTTTGTGCTGGCCCTGGTGCGTTTGCCTGTCTCTGCCTGCTCAACCTTCCAAGGCTTTGGAGAGAACTGATTTCACATGTCCACAGACTGGCCCTTGTGGTGAGGCTGGGAATTGTCTTCTCGTTATTACAGACACTGGAGACACTGCAGTTCAGTGATGCTGGCGGTGAGGTAAGTAAATGTACCCAGAACAAGGTGCGTGACTTTCCAAAGGCATTTTCCACTAACACATAAGGCAGAGGTCTTAATCTCAGGTCTATAGACAGAATTTCAGGGGTCTGTTGAAAAATATGGAAGAAAGTTACATCTTTCTTTTCATTACCCTTAACTAAAATTTAATTTCTCCAATTATGAATACACACTACATTAGTATTACAGCCGTCCATTTTGAAACCACAAAGTTTTCAAATCACATTTCAGTTGTAGCAGATATCTCAAAATATCATTTATGCTCATCACTACTTGGAATTATGGCAATTAGGCCTGCTGTTAAGTCTTGTTATTTATTATATTACTAAAGGTAAGCATATATTTTAATATCACAAATTTATTGTTTAGACATTTTGATCATGCAGGCTCCTACCTGCATAGAAGGAACCCGACCCGCTTTCAACATCCTTATCTTCACCTGGCCCTAATTATTTCTTGAAGTCCCTATAGATATTTCAGACTATATTTCCACATAATTGGCTTCCTTTGTAATGCTAATGTATTTTATGCATTTAAGAACATTATTCTCTGAGGCACCTGGGTAGCTCAGTGGGTTAAGCCTCTGACTTTGGCTCAGGTAAAGAGCTCAGGTGGTGATCTTACAGTTTGTGAGTTCGAGCCCCACCATGGGCTCTGTGCTGACAGCTTGGAGCCTGGAGCCTGCTTCAGATTCTGTGTCTCTCTCTCTCTCTCTCTCTGCCCCTCTCCTGCTTGTACTCTGTCTCTCTCTCTCAAAGATATCTCAACATTTTTTTAAAAATTAAAAAATAAAAGCTTAAAAAAAAAAAAGAACATTATTCTGATAAAGAGTCCATAGGCTTCCCCACACTGCCAAAGGAGCCCATGTCCCAATACAAGGTAAAGAGCCCCAGATGTCATTTTGCTGGAGTTGGAAGGTTTAAGGAGTATAAGAGGCTTGGTAACTTGACCTTCCCCCCATCTGCTGGGACTTCACTCTGGGAAGATGGAACATGATGGCCAACAAGTCAGGGCCATGTCCAGTGAGGAACTGAGGCCTTGTGGGAGGCCGTGCTCACTGGGTATCTTGCCGGGCTGCTGTCCAGGCTGCTTCACACCTTCACATGTACCTCAGGAACTGTATCTTCCATCTGTACCACCACTAGTGCTCCTTCTCATGAAGTCTCACATTAGCACTCTGAAAGTTTCGTTTTGTGTTTTGTGGCTACGCAGTCACACTAGTCACCCCCACGTCTTTGCCTCTGGCTATCTCGCTAACTTTAGAGGAAGTAGGGTCAGGATGAGCTGTTCTATGTATAGTTATCAAGCCTAATTTCATAGAACATTTAAGTGGCAACGGTGCACCAGACATTATACAACATGGCAGCCGACTTGAGACCTCTCCGTGGCCCTCAATGTGGAGAGTAGTCAAGCCAGGGGTCAGGAGGGAACTGCACTGGTGGAACTAGAGGGTATGCACAGTCATGAGTGATTTTACCCAACCTATCTGGCCTAGGCGGTGTGATCCCACAAGACACTAATACTTACTCACTGTACACCAGCCATGTTATTCTGGATTCTCAATGCTCATGTAACTAGAGTAACTCCAGCCCTTCCCTGTCTATGAAGACATGGCTAACTCTCAAGGGCTTGTGGCCTCAATCAACCTGCATGGAAGGAATCCAACCCCTTTTCAAGATCCTTTTCTCTATCCAGCCCTAATTATTTCCTGAAGTCTCCGGGATGTTTCAAACATTCTTGTGAATCAGTCTAGACTGAATCTTGATTACCACCCCTGTAGCCTGACACAGGAATCCAGGCCTCTCTTTACTGCTGACCTTGCTGCCCCATGCCACTAGGCTATGGCCACCTCATACTCCTGCTGATCTCTGCTTCCCCTGATTGAGGATCAGTTCTTGGCTACCAGTCTCAATCCTCCAGGCATTTGGCTACCAGCAGCTGGCTGCAAAAGGTGAAGAGCTCCCACTGCTGGAGGGTGCTATGGCAGGGCAGCCTGGGCTCAGAGAGCAACACCTTCTCTTACACAGATAGCCCTTCCCACCTCAGGGTGCACAGAGCTCTCCAGCGTAGCAGGGTAGGTACAGGTTCAAGAAAAACCAAGCTGGGCATACTTAGAACTGTACTTTCTCTTTAGTGAGTCAGATTCACCATACTTGACACGCCTTTCCTTTGGCTGAATCCTCTCTTAGATTTGAAAGATTCCCTCCTGCAGTCTGACCTCTGATGCTTTGCTCTGCCCTCCAGACAAACCTGAATATATCAGGACCACGCTCAAGGATCTGATTTAACTTCTATTATTGCAAGCCTCCCCAGCCCCCAAAAAAATCCAAAACACAATTGTCAGGAGGGTGAAGAGGAAAGGATTATTCTAACACCACACCCCAAACCTGTCTATACTTGGTAGAACTCGTCTCCTTCAGATGCTCTTGAGGAAACCAGGAGTGAGTAAGGCAGTGAGAAGACTCCTGCACTGACTTTCTGGACTTCCAATACAATCTTGGCAATTGGTGAGGTGGAAAGAACTCAGACTTTAGGGTTAGAGTAAGCTCTGCTCCAGTAGCAGCTTTGACACTTAACTGTGAAACTTGAGTAAAATCTCTCTGAGCTTACTTTCTTATATAGAAATGGGAAACGGTCATACTTGCATTTAGGGTTACTTGGAGGATTCATTGGAATACCTAATATACAGTACCTAAGACAACGCATTGCCCATAGTTGGCAATTGATACGTCTTAATTCTTATTTTGAATATTACTTTTTTTTTCTACACTTTGGTGTACCAATTGGATGTAAGAAGCATTGATGGGAGGTTTCTGGAATTGCATTAGCACGCTTATTGATTAGATAAATATTTCTTTGCTATTCACTAAGTCCTGAAAAGAGAAACATAAAAAATATGAAATTGTTTATGTTATGAAATAATAGCATATATTTCTGACTAATCTGCAGAGTCAAATAAAAGTTATACTATTTGATATCAATATATAGTAAAAAGAACAAAGAAGCAGAGAAGAGAAGTTATACTATTTATGTACCTATACATGCCACAAATATGCCAACATTCTTGCTGTATTCTCTAAAGGTCACATTACAATGAGGATACTGAGATACTCTAGATTCGATCTCTAGAAAATAATGCCATTTTTTTCTTCTTCTTTCACTTTCCTGTGTGTGTCTAAGACTTAGGCTTAATTGTCCACTTCCTACATAAATCCAACTCCAGTTCCAAGACTCATTGGCTTTATTCCAGACATTAAGTACCCTGGCTTGGTTGGAGAGATGTATGTAGCCTGTTCTTCTTTGGGTTCGCACCTGAGACCAACAACATTCCCAAGCCTGTGCACTAAGAGAGAAGCAGCACTGCTAACACACTGAAAGTATCCAGAGACTTGCTTCATTTGTCACTGATGCTTCCCTCCCAGTAATTTCCAAGACAGCTTTCACTGTGATCTGCTTCACGTGGAAATTCTGAGCAATGCTCTATTTAAATTCAGCAAAAGCGCACTTGTAACAGAACTGGGGAGAAAGGGTGGGCAGCAGGATGACGGAAAGGGGGAATCTCCCTTCTTTGGCTCCACACGATTTGATTCTGTGACCTTCAAAGTCTGAAAAGGAAAATTGAGTTGATTCATAAACAACCAGGGACTAAAATACTTCTGGTTTCCTTTTATTGTACTTCTGGGAACCAGCTGATTATGTTCAAAACTCTGGGTGTTTAAAGCTGATTCAGGAACCATAGTGAGTTTTCTAGGCTGTTTATTTTGACATTTTTGTCTCATTTTTGTCACTCAATCATAAAGGAATAGAAAATGTTCATCTTGAAAGAAGGAAGCTGATCAGTGATCAAGACTGCCAGGTTAAACACCAGAAACAAACACGAAGGGCTGAGTTCCCACAGATCCCCACCGGGCCCATTTCCAGAACACAGTCTGCAAGACAGAAGGGAGACTGCTTTGCCTCTGGACTTAGTATTTAATCTCAGGTGGCTGACACATGCCTCGTGCTTCAACTGTAAGGATGGTGATACTGAGACACTAAACAAAACCTGGGTCACCCTTAAATAAATAAAGAAGGGAACAAAGAGTTGGTGTGGCCATAATGCCTTGCACTGCTACAGCGTTCACAGAGTTCGAAGCTGTAAGCATCTTATAAGCACGTTTTGTTTGATTCCTTATCACAACCCAAACAGGATTAGCCCCATTCCTCATAATTTCATGGCTGAAAGCTTCCAGCACTGATGTTCTTTTGAGAAAAAAAAAAGTAGGTAGTCTAAAAATAATTAGGAAGAGACTTTGGACCACCCCTCCCACAGAAGAGAAACTTCCCCCCTCTGAGCTACAGGTTCAGAAGAGTGCTGCCTACCACCATCCTTCTAAAACATGCTCATGCAAGTATTGGAGAGCAGCTCTTATCCATCTTTCACTCTGATGCTTTACATAAGTCAAAACCTGAAGGATACTCCACAAAATCTACTTTCTTCTCCTTTTCGTGACCTATTAAATTTGGAACCCACCTTAAGGCTACCATGTAAGATGATGGGAATAACACAGCCCCATGCTATAAATTTATCTCATCTCTTGCAGGAAACTGAAAACTAAACTGGAATAATCAGGGCTTGCCACCTAGATGCTTGCTAGCTATTTCTCTGATTTGGGGCAGGGGGGGTGATTCTGTTTTTAGGTGTTTTATTCTACAGTGTTGCAACATATTTAATTTTTTGGTGTGGTATAAATCTAAGTAAATAATGATAATAGAGGGCAACAAAGGTCTCCAAGAAGCTCTTCCCTGGGAGACAAAAGAGCAGCAATCTAATCTTTCTGTGCTTGCAACTTTAGGTGATACACTGAACCTCTGGATAGTACTCATCAAATGGGGGAATAAAAACATCATCAATTTAAAAACAAGAAATTGGATCAATTTGCTTATAGTGTTTTTGTTTCTTAAGGCTTTCATCAAAGCATTTAACTCTATAACAATCTTGCAGATGAACTCAAACTCAAGCCACAAAAATGTATCTAAAATTGTCTGTAACAGTCAAACATAGGTTTTGCACTGACATTTGGGAGAGAAGTGATGCAAATCAGTGTTTCTGTCTGGCTCTCATAAACTGTTGCTTATCCTGATCAGTAACCCAAGCACCTGCTAAGGGTGCTGAGGCACAAAAGATGAAGGCTTGCTGCTTCCAGACTGATATGAAAAGAGGAATGGTCACTGATCTTAGAGAAGTTTCCATTTCTAGTGTGTTTTTTCAAAACTCCTTTCCTATTATGTTTCCTAGGTTGCCACAAACTGAACTCACACATTTTATTTGTAGCTTCTTCATGTCTTAGATTGAAATGCTGAGCGATCTTAGATTTCTAAGTAGCCTCTCAGCTCCCTGAGATAAACATCTGCTCCTTCCTCATCCTCAACTCAGTGTCTCATCTGCACCAGGGACATAAGAAGGGTTGAACTGAATCAACCCGACCTCTTCATTATTCAGCTGACTCTTTAGCTTTTGCTAAATGTTTCTTAGCTCTAGCTGGGAACCAGAACATTAAGGAGATTTTACTAACAACTAAAAATAATACTAAAAGTAGGAAGTCCTAGCCCAGAAGAGATTATGTCTACCTCAAATTAAAAACAGCTGAGAAATATTAATATGTCCATTAGAGTACTGTAAAATGCTGCAATTTTACAATGCTTTCTCTGTTTCCCTCATGAGTCAGGGATCCCACTTGGAGTTCATCTGCAACTTCTAATTTGCATAAGAAAGACTTTCATTGCAAAGCATCAGAGTCGCTTTGCAAATTCAAAATATCCACATAAACTGTTCATTTTTATATGTATTTGTAAATATTTTCCCTAAGTCACTTTTAATAACATAATCTCATTCTTAATACAGTTTGACTTGGGAGTTTTTGATGTCCTTCTGGAGTATAAGGTGTAGGAAAATACAGAAAGGTATAATTATCCCTGAAAGTAAGAGAAGTGATGCACATAGAAGATGTACAACTTGCTCGTTGTCTCCAGGGTGCCCAGGACTCAGGAAACTTCATAGCGACAGTAGGATTCTAGTAGCTGGTTTTTCATCGAACACTTTCAATAAGGGGTGCCTGCCAACCTGCCATAACACCTCCCTAAACTTTGACAGGGTCTCCATCACCATTTTGACACTTCGAGGAAAGCTGGCTTGCTTTTTACAGAATCCGTTCTCAGGGAAATGCTGTGAGAAAGCCATAAACTCTACATGTAAAACACGAGAGCTCCCTCTACAGCAGGTACCAGCCGGTTGCCCTGTGCTGGGACCCAGATTGAAGGCAAGAAACAAAACAAAACAAAAACAAAAACAAAACAAAAACAAAACAAAACAAAACAAAGCTCTGTTGGCTTCTCTTCATGAGTACCCAGTAGGGTGGGAATGAGAAGGTAGAATTGCTCAGTTTGCCAAGCAGAGGAGAGAAGCAAGGAAAGAGAAGGTATTGTGTAAGAGAATGGAGTGTATGTAAGCAGATTATTGCTCTGCATAAAGCTTTCCTGCAATAACAATGAGCAATTTAGTTCCTTTCAAGTTATACAAATTCTTGGTTCTCTCTCTCTCTTTTTAAGGTAGAAAAGGAACAGCCGAAGGGGTATCATGAGGAGGAGGTGGAGGAGGAGGGAGAAAATTAGAAAACAATACAGCAGCAAGCCCGGCTTCCCAGCACCCCTGCAGAGGCACGTCCCACCACATTCCTCCGGGCGCCATCGACTGACCAGATGAAGAGCTTCAGGGTCATCAAAGGAAGGAGAAATGAGGAGTTGCCTGAATCTGTGTTGATTGGTGCATTGCACAGGATGAAATGTAAAACTCAAAGGGAAAGGGCAAAGCAGATGAGGAATTATATTCCTGAAGAAACCGTGCAGTTTGAGAACTGCGAAATGTCATTGGCAGGTAGCCCATTACTGTTATGAAAATGTGAAGTATGTGCACGGCAGACAAAGGGGACCCACTGTAAACACAGCTCAATAATTCTTTCAAACGAGACACACACACACACACACACACACAGACTGTATTTACCTTTCAGAGACACTGGGTCACCCTGTCTTACACAGAAAGAAGGAAATGTCTCTAACACCTTAAAATCTTGAGTGCATACCACATACCACAAAATTTGAATGTGGCTGATAATGGGCACAGCGGTCATTGAAAGGTAACCAACTCAGCGGAAGCATTCATGTGGGCAATATGTTCCAACAATATCTAAAGGTTAATGTATGTCCTTTTCCCAGAAGTCAGTGTATATTCCTTTACTTAAAAGGTAAATATATTAGAAATCAGACTCTTTTTTTAACCTTCAAATCAAAAATAAAAAGTGGGTGAGAGCTTTCTGCCCACCTCCCACATCTGCTCCCCATCTCTGCAGAGACAACCTGGAGTGCTAAGTGTTTAACAACTTTAATTAGATTTTCCTAGAAAAATAAAATTTGGGCATGGATTAAGACAGGATTCTGGAATATGTTTGAGATGGTGCAATCTTCTTTAGTACTCTTTACTGAGAAAGAGGGAGGACGGGGGAGAAATAAAGTTAACTGAGGATTAAAAAGTTAATGGGTGACTGGTAAATCAGTAAAATCTGGTATATCCATACAATTGAATGCAATTCAGCAATCTAGAAAAGAACAAAATACTAATAATACATTCTATAACATGGATGGACTTCAAAAACACCATGCTAAGAGCAGGGGACTCCCAAACCCACATATTGTATGACTCCACTTGCATAAAATGTCCTACAAAGGTAAACCTATAGAGACCAAAAGTAAAATAGTGTTCTCCTGGGGCCAAGAATGGGGATTAACTATAAATGGGAGTGAGGGATCTTATTGGAGTGATAGGGATGTTCTAAAATTGGATGATGGTAATGATTGCACAACTAGGTTTACTAAAAATCACTGAATTGTATACTTTAACTGGGTGAAATTTATGGCATGTAAATTATACCTCAATAAAGTTTTTTTAAGTGAATGGATGATTTGATAGAAGCAGCCACCAATTTGATTTAATAAGATTGTAAGGAAAGAAAATTTTTAAAAATGAAAATATGTAACTGCTCCCTTAAACTCCCTTGGGTAGGTCTATACCTAATGCGACTAATTATAACACTTTGTTTCTTTTTTTCAAGTTTATTTATTTTGAGAGAGAGGGGGGGGGAGGGCTTGAGAGAGAGAGAGAGAGAGAGAGAGAAAGAGAAAACCCCAAGCAGGCTCCACACCTGCAGCATGGAGCCTGACGTGGGGCTTGAACTCAAAAACCACAAGATCATGACATGAACCGAAACCAAGAGCTTAACCGACTGAGCCACCCAGGTTCCCCTAATGCTTTGTTTCTTAACTGGAGTATTTCACATACCCCATATTGGAGTTACCTGTGTGTGTGTATGTGTCTCTCTCCTGGACTGTGAGATTTTAGAAGAGAGGACCCCTTTTGTATTTATTTCCTACCATCATCAGTGCCATGCACACAGACGCTTTCACAGGGGAGATAAAGAATATTTTCTGATTTAAAAACTCCCCCCAAAAATTTTTTAAATAAAAAAATAATCTTTAGGAAAAGAAAAAGAGTTTATATGGAACAAGAGAAAAGATGAAGCATCCAGAGGAGTTAGATATTATGTAAATATACATATTTTCTCTAGAAAACCAACTTCCAAGTAAAGGCCTATTAAATAGAGAGAGCATTTTTGGAGAGAATCCAAGTCTTCAAAGGAACAAAGAGAAGAAATCTAGGTATAAATTAAATACCAGAAACAAAAATGTATCTATTAATATATCACAATATTATCTCTGCAGAAGCCTAGGAGCAGAAAGCAATAGTAAGCACTGAGAAGCACTTCTAAGCTGTGGGGTCTGGTACAGGAGGCAGCTGTCAAGTGTGGGGGCTGAAAGTAATGGTCTGGCAACAGACTACAGACTGGTGGAGCAGGCAGCTTTGGTAAACCATGAGAACGGGGCATTGTCAGCAGACACCTGAGTGGGGGGACACATCTTCAGCTGATCAATATTTACCAACGAATACAATCCTCACACATGGTATTTTATTGCAAAGACAACTCAGCTGAGACATGACTCTTCTGTGGGGTGCCCGGATAGCTCAGTCTGTTATGCATCTGACTCTTGATTCAGCTCAGGTCATGATCTCACGGTGGTGAGATTGGGCCCCACATTGGGCCTCACGCTGAACATGGAGCCTGCTTAAGATTTTTCTCTCTCTCTGCTCCTCCCCCCAAAACAAATAGATAGACAGATACATAGATAGATAGATAAAATATTTTTTAAAAATACCTCTGGAACCAAAACCACCAGCTAGAATGGTCAACCAAGACCTTCCTCTGGCCATATGATTGGTCTGCTGTCTTGGGCAAAGCTTGTTTAAGACCATAAGTTTCAGGAGTTACCCCAGGGAGCAGAGTCCATCATTTATCCGAGTTGGCAGCAGTGCCTAGGACAAAGGCTCAAATATTGAAATAACCAAGTAAACATCTGTTAGACTTAAGTTTGAAAAGAAAAGAAAGAAAGGGAGGGAGGGAGGGAGGGAAGAAGAAAGGGAGGATAGACAACAATCCTTAAAAACAGAAAAATAATGATTAAAGGGGTAGAAAAAGAGCATCAATTCAATTTTACAGCTGACTAATTTGTGTGGGTACCTGGAGAAGCTAAGAGATGACAACTATTGTCACTTTTTTAAAAGAACAATTTTGAAGAAATGTTGGACAGTTATTCTAATTCTCTGCAGAGAAACCAAGAAAAGGCACTTAAGTTGCCAAAAGAGGAAACTTCAATTAGCCATAAAGCAATCTTGACAATATGGGTAACTTAGCAGGTTCCTAGGAGAGTCACATACCATTCATCCCTGGAGATGTCTGAGAAGGCAATTCTTATTTTTCTTAGCTGGAGTAAATATAGACCTGTCTGAGGCAAGAAAGAAGCTGAACCAGGAACCACTTCTGCTCCCTTCCTGATCTCTGATTTTACTCAATTTTCTATTGCTTATCTTCCAAATGTGCTTGTAATAACCTGCCCTCTTGCAAGCACCTTCTTGTAAATGAGATGCCTATCTGGGTTCATCCCAGCTAAATAAACTGAATTCAATAAAATCCATCCTGGGTTATGCTCCAGGAGAGTTATTACCCCACGAACATGCTACTGTTGCTACTGTTACCTAATGCTTTAACTTCTCCTTTAGGCTTGAGTTATGCTATGTTGTTGTATATCTAAGATAAGAGGCTGTCTGGAGTCTGTTCAATGTTATCGCATAACACACAGTGACTTTTTTATTGAAGGCACCCTATGAGTACCTCTGCACTGATGCAGGTTTTATTGAAACTAATCAGAGACTCTGTGTGTGTGTGTGTGTGTGTGTGTGCATGTACACACATGTGCACATGCATATGTATACACACTCATTCATACATACTTAAGAATATATGTATTTTTTAATGTTTTATTTATTTTTGAGAGAGCACGAGTGAGGGAGGGGCAGACAGAAGATTTGAAGTGGGCTCTGCACTGACAGCAGCGAGCCCGATGCAGGGCCTGAATTCACTAACTGTGAGATTGCGACCTGAGCCAAAGTCAGACACTCAACCAACTAAGCCACCCAGGCACCCCAAGAATATATATGTATTTTCAAAAATAAATGCTGAACTGAAAACAAAGTCATGATGTTACTCTCCACAGTTAGCTGATAATCTGTTCTGCATTAATCTGCCAGACTGGGATGCTCTGTGTTGTATTAATCTAGCTTAAAACTTTAAGTGAAGACACCAGTCACTTAAATAAATGCCAGCACAATGGGAGTTTGCTTGTCTCTCCACCTGACTCTGCCCAACTTCTGCTACTTCGGATTCTTGAAGATGCAACAATTTCCAACCATGAGACCCCCAGACTGCTAGGCCTTCAAAAGGTAAAAATGGGGTATTCTGATAGAGTGTCAATGCTTCAAAAAGCCTAATGGAAAATTTACATTTCCTAAAAAAGTTGCAATGGACAAACAGTCTGCCTTGTTGGATTTTCAATTTTATCAATTCCTTGAATCATCCGGATTATCTCATAATTACCAGAAGCTCTAGCTGACATCATACATGATTTTGATGGATCAATCACTGGGAGAAATTCCTTAAACCTGTAGTTTGATGGGAGAAAAATATTTCAAAGCATGGAATTTAAAAAAGAAAAAAAAAAAACACGTAAATTCCCTGGTAATAGAAAGGTTTGATACGTCTACCATGAAAACAGCATGAAGGAACAGGAGAGCGTTGACCCAGGAATCACCATTTTATTAAATAAAAGCATACCCAGACATCTCATAAAATAAAGTCCAACTAAAAAAAGAAACAAAAATACATGTCATACTTCTACTTCCTGCACCATGATTCAGGACCCAAATTCAACATGAACCTGAAAAACTTGACAACAATTTCCTCCTTACTCCATGGGCCCAGACTTCTGAGGCAGCCAGAAAAATATCCTACGTTTCTTTCTCCTGCCCATCTTCTTACGTCTATTCAGAGAACACAACTTCTAGGGAAAAAATTGTGCAAAAAGTAGTTGCAAGATTAGTGTTGGCATTTCTGTGCTTCTGACCAGAGGCAAAGAAAGAAAAATTTTCTCTAGCTTTTTGTTATTTGGAAACTATGAATTTTAGAGTACCCCATCAGTTCTGAGTATCAAAGAAACAAATAATGCGTAGGAAAAGATGCCACATCAATAAAGCAACATTGTCATAGAAGAATGTCAGCTGGAAACTGGAAGTTGGACCATTAGCTCTCTGAAAGTTTGCCCTCTAAGCTGTAGATCAAATAAAGGAATGTGATAATCGCATGATAGAAGCAGGTTGAAAACAGGAAAATCCACACATTGTATGTGGTATATTCATGGATTAGAAGATCATTTGGCCATAAAAAGTAATGAAATACTGACACATGCTACAAAATAGATGAGCATTGGAAACATTTATGTCAAGTGAAAGAAACCAGATGCAAAAATTAAATAGTATATGACTCAATTTGTGTGAAATATTCAAAAAAGGTAAATCTATAGTGACAGAAATTAAGTTATGGCTACTTGGGGCTAGGAATGGATGGGGATAGGAAGGGGTTGCATATTTCTGGGATAGTGCAAACACTCTATCACTGTATACACATTTAAAATGGGTGAATTTTATGGTATATGTTATACCTCAATAAAGCTGTTAAAATATTGTTAAAATTTTTAAATCATAAGACATGTTCACTATTTGCATGTTCAACACTCAGCATAGTTCTCGCCACATGGTAGGTGCTTAGCACATGTTTACTAAATAAGTCGATGAATAAGTGAATGAAGTAATAATCAAAAAGTTAACACACACACACACAAAAAACAATTTTGTGACTTACACAAAGACCTGTGCATGCATGTTGAAAATACTCATTATATTCCAGGTCAAAAAAATTATGAAGCATAAACCTAGATATTCTGGCTTAAAAAATTATTAAAGAAGAATTTCTACAAGAATTCAGAGAACAGAAAAAGATTTACAGAGGGTAGCCTAGTATTTCTTCTATGCAACAGTAAATATCAGAAGAAAGTGGAGGAACACACACACAACTTTTTAATTTTTTTTTTTTTTTTCTCAACGTTTATTTATTTTTGGGATAGAGAGAGACAGAGCATGAACGGGGGAGGGGCAGAGAGAGAGGGAGACACAGAATCGGAAACAGGCTCCAGGCTCTGAGCCATCAGCCCAGAGCCCGACGCGGGGCCGAACTCACGGACCGCGAGATCGTGACCTGGCTGAAGTCGGACGCTTAACCGACTGCGCCACCCAGGCGCCCCCACACACACACTTTAAAGGAGGTCCCCTTTAAAGAGAAAAGGGACCTCCAAACATTTTCCTTCGCAAAACTCACTTGCCTTTCATGTGGGAAAAACATTTTCAAATGTGCGAGGCTTTAACAAATATGTATATCAACTATATACCTATCCTCTTATTTAATATTTTATCAGACAGGATAAGATTAGCGAAGCTACAGTTATTAACAAGCCCCAAACCTCGGTGGCTTAAAACAACATAGGCTATTTGATCACACCTAGTTCCTGGGGAGGGGGGGGGTGGGGGAGGGAGTCGGGATTATTTGCTGATTGCTGTTACTCAGTGATCCAGGCAGAGGGTGAAGTTCCATCTTGAACTTTCCAGAGGGAAGGAGAGCTCTGGAGAGCTCCCATTGGCAAGTCCATTCACAACTCACTGGCTAGAACTAGTCACATGGCCTCACCGAACCAAAAAGGGGCTAGGGAATGCAACTCTACCGAGTGTCTGGAAGGACTCTGGAAGTGTGGGTGGAAAGAGGGACATGGACTGGTTAGGAATACCAGAACTGGAAGAACAACATCAAGGCAAAGTACCTTACAACCAAACCCTGTTCCACCCAACAGATGAAGGAACCCAGGGCCTACATTTCCTGACTGTCAACCTAACAACAGAAAGCAGACCAAGTAAGCTGATTCCTCCTCCAGATGGAACAGGAGTCCCACAGTAACACTAAGTGAGCCTAACAGCTCAAACAAGTGAATATCAAATGGGAGCCCTGCTAACAATAAGCAGTCAAGTGTCTGGCTCCTTCCACACCATACCTCAGATTCCCTTCTACAAAGAAGCACTGGGCAGCTGAGCAGCCAGCTAGGACCTCCCACCACAACAAGTGCCCAGCAGGAAGTCTCCTTATCCCATAGACCAGAGATTCCTTTCCCCCACCTTGAGACACCCAGCAACTCAGCCTTTGGAAGCACCCTCTGCCCCTTTAGGCAGTAAGTACTAGCAGGTACCTGTGGGAGCTCTGGAAATTAAATTGTCATTGGAAAATAGTTCACAAAATAGGCCAGGACCTTCATGCTAAACCTAAATAGGGTGGCTGCCCCAAATAAAAAATTTAAATAGGATCCAGAATCTCCTAAGATAATAGCCAAAATGTCCAGGATGAAATAAAATGCTCAGTCACACCAAGAGCCAGGAAAACCACAAACTGAATATAAAGACAACTGATGTTACTTAGGCTTCAGAGATTAGATTGAGGACCTCTTTAGTTGGGGTGGCATTATTTTGCCTGCCATGGTTCTAATTCATGTGTAGGCAAAGAAATGAAATATGAGTTAAAAAATCACAGAAATATTATAGAAAGTCTAGCAGTAGATTAAAACAGACATCGGGGGGCAAAAAAACAGACATAAAGGATTTTGAACCAGTGGGGAAATGATTACTTATTCAACACTTATTATTATTATTATTATTATTATTATTATTGTAATCAACTGGATTACAATTAGAAACTAATTAAATTGGATACTAACCTCACATACTGCAATAAAATTAATTCCAAATGGATCAAAGATTTAAATGTAAAAAAAAACCATAAAAGAGTAATATAAACTATGGAAAAAGTTTTTATATTTCTAAGTGAGGAAACCATAATATGCAACCACATAAAAATTTTAAAATCTCTATAGTAACACCATACCATAAACAAAATCAAAACGCAAACCATCAGCTATGTTTTTTTATTGCAACTCATTTCATTGCATAAGGTTAATTTTGTTAACATATAAAGAGCACCCAAAAATCAATTTTAAAAAACTACCCATCCCAAAATTGGCAAAAGTAATATATAGTCCACAGAAAAGAAATTCAATAAAATCTCTCTTAAAAACATAAAAGCAGAAAAAATGAAAACTACCCTAAGATACCATTTTTTACCTAGTAGTAATAGTGATAAATCTGATGACACACTTTATTAACCAGGGTATAAGTCTGTAGCACTGGAGTAGATGTTAACTGATAAAACCTACATAGAGAGAAATTTGCAGCATCTGCTAAAACTAAAAATGCACATACATTTTGATAAAACAATTTTGTTTCTACAAATTTTGTTGCAAAATATATATGGGTAAAACAGAATACGTACAGAAATATGCATTCAACATTTTTAGGTATAGCAAAATGTTGGATATAAAATGTTCACTAATAGGTCTCCGGTTAATTATAGTAATTCAAATATTGAGAGGTTCTGAAATACTCTTCAGTCATGAAAAAAAAAAAGAAGTAACTTCTATGTACTGTTTTGGATGAATCAACAGGATAAATTTTAACTTAAAAAGTGTTGAACAGCAGGGCACCTGAGTGGCTCAGTTGGTTGAGCATCTGACTTCAGCTCAGGTCATGATCTAGCAATGCATGAGTTGGAGCCTCCCCCCACAGGTCGGGCTCTGTGCTGACAGCTCAGAGCCTGGAGCCTGCTTCAGATTCTGTGTCTCCCTCTCTCTCTGCCACTCCCCAACTTGTGCTCTGTCTCTCTGTCTCTCTCATCTCTCTCTCTCTCAAAAATAAATAGAAAAAATTTTTTTAAATGTAGAGTAGCATATAGGGTCTGCTGATAATTGTGTTAATTAATAGATCAGTTTACAAGGCCAAGTAGGAATAATTTTTAAATTGCATGATTCTCTCTTTTTTCCTTGAATCATCAAAAGTTGATTACAAATATATCTGATACAAAATGTTATTGTTATAAATCATCTTTTAGGCATGATAATTGAATATCAAATGTAAGCCAGCAGAATTTGTGTGGGTAGCTCGCCCTTTTCTTTCCACCTTTCCCCAGCAAATATTCTGGGAAATTAGGCACTTTCTTTTCCCTGGATTAAGTATGCTTCACTGTGACATCATTCCCTCTTCCTTCACCCAATTATCCCAACTTGACCATAACTCAAACTACATTCTTTTCCCATTGGAATTTAAAGTTTCAAGAAAATGATATTTCAACCACACAAAAAGAGCCTTCAATTTAACGGATAACTTTTGGGGTGCCTGGGTGGCTCAGTTAGTTAAGCGTCCAACTTAGGCTCAGGTCATGATCTCATGGTTCATGAGTTTGAGCCCCATGTCAGTCTCTGTGCTGACAGCTCAGAGCCAGAGCCTGCTTCAGATTCTGTGTCTCCCTCTCTCTCTGCCCCTCCCCTGCTCACACTCTGTCTCTCTCACACACAAAAATAAATAAAGATTAATGAAAAAAATTTTAAAGGTTGATTTTCATAAATCCCTGTTACTGCACAAATCACTTGATAATGGTTATATATTGTTATCCTATCTGCCTTAGTTTTCAGAAATGCTATATCGTAGGGATACCTGGAAAGAGAGACTTCCTGCAGTTTATGGGCACATTTGTTTTCATAACCTATCTTCCAGAATGACTGTTGACTCCTTGGCATCTATTCTTTTACTTTGCTTATTAAATATCTTGCATTAGAATGTGCAAAGTAATATAGGTACATTCTGCCTTTCACCCTTGGTCTGGTTCACTCTCAAATCTTTGTCTACCAGGAAATGTGATTGTTAAAATGGAAGTCCTGGAACACAGATAAGGAAAGACACTCTTCCTGCAGATGTAGACTTTATATCAGAGCAACCTATACATTTTGTAATTTGGCTTTATTTTCCATAACATTCACAGTGGACACCAGGCTTTGAGACTGTTGAGTAAGTGACCCCTATTATCTATCACTGGGAGTAGAAGTCCAAACACTGCTACACCTTGGTATCAGTGTTGTCAAGGAAAACCCCGTGCAAGCAAGCACTGGATGGAACACAAAGCATAGAGAAGACACAAAGCAAGATCAGCTTCAGTAGTGGGTGTTGGTCCCCTAGGGTAAGACAGTCCCTCCAAGCAGCCAATGCAGGCAATTAACCTGCACACACTCCTCTTGTGCCTCAGAATAAGAGACCCCAGACCCTCCGTGCAGGAGACAGGGATAGTATAGTAGTGGTGCCATTTGACAGACACTTAAACAGAATTAAGGACTATACATTGAGTCTGAAATAAAGAAAGATCCCCCACAGAAAGCATCAAGCTCAGCACAGGTGTGGTGGTATGAGGCTGCTTTTTCCAAGAGTGACCCTATGCCTGGTGATGGCTTTCTCCTTCTCTGGAAATGGCCTCATACACAAACCATGTCTGTTTATAAGATTCTGCTCTTTTAGCCACAGGTGTGGGCTGATGGCTGACCTAATCTGGACTAATCAGCCCTTACTCCCAAATTTTTGTCCCAGAAGAAAGGGACGTGAGAGGTACTCTCTATCTCTCTGGGGTGGAAAACACAGAATGTGAAACCCAGGAGCTGTTGACTGCCATGGATTCTGCTATGTGGAGAAAACTTATGTGCATAGGCAAGAATTAAGGCAACAAGGTAGAGCCAAGCAGAAATGAGACATACAAGAGAGTCCTGGTGGCCTTGAAGTCTTAATTCCACTGGACCTTGGGCTTCACTGCCTCTTTGTCTTCCCCATCATCGTGTGAAGAATTCCAAAAAATTTCCTCTGAACTATAGATTTTGCCTAAGCTAATAGGTGGGGTTGGGTTTCTCTGGTTCCAACCAAATCGGCTCTAATGCACATTGCCTACATGAATATATTCACCTGCCCCAACCTAACTTGAGTTCTGGATATGAATACGTGGCTTTACCACTTACAAGCTGTGTAATCTTGGGTAGTTATTTAACTTCTTTTGAGTCAATTTACTCATATGTGTTATAAAGGTTATAATAGAATCCACCTCAAAGGACTCTTACAAGTTTCCAGTGAGTAAATAAATGAAAATTGCTTATAACCACGCCTGAAACATACTAAGTATTCAAAAATCAACTATTATCATTACCATATATCACTATACTTATATATGTCATATACAAAATATAATATAATCTAGTGATATGTTTAGAACAATAATGAAAACAAACTCTTTTGTCTGTTCATCATATGCCAGACATAGTGCTAATTTAATCACCCCATTTAACACACAAAATCTATGAGATAGGAAGTATTATTCACTCCACATTACTGACAAGAAATTACATAATCTGCCCAAAGTCAGACAGCTAGATATTGGCAAGATTAGTAATTGTGGAGACATGCTTTTTTAGTTCAAAACTTACACTTTTTTTTCACTTTTTTTGGAGTGTGTATATGAGGATGTATAATATATGTAAAGAAAAATGTACAAAACCTAGATGTTCTGCTAAATGGGTTTTCATAAAGCACACGTTGTGTGCCACCAGCCAGGCAAAGAAAGAGAACATTGTCAGCATGCCAAATGGCCCCATGAAGGCTTCTCTCAAACTCTCTCTTACCCTCTTCTCCAAAGGCAGGCTGTTCTTATAGTGGCTTGTATTGTGTCAAGGTAGGTAAGCTGGAACTGTATTTCCCAGAGTTCAAGGTTTGGGTTTGGTCATAAGAGAAATTTGCTGAAGATTTGGAAGGTAGGAATAAAGTAGCAGTATTCCACTCTGAAAGTCACTGGAGAGCACCAGGCACTGTTTAACACTGACACTGATATACTCACTCCCCTCATTGGGGAGCAACCAGGCCTATGGGCCCTTCAGGCCCACCAACCTCCCCTTCAGCTTCTCCCAGTGCTAGGCCAAGTGTATGCTTCATGGTTGAGAGAAAAACATAGGTGTGTTTGTCCTCATGAGCCCCAGGTTGTCCTTTATGGTTTCAGTGTGTCTATACATAGTCCAGGCTGTCCTTATTCTCATGGGGCTTTCCCTCTCAGCTGCAGCTCCTAGACTCCCAGCCTCCTAGGACCACCCCCAAAGGCAGGGGAAATATCCTTCCACTGACTTGTCAAATCCTGACAACTGCATAAAATCTGGTCCCTATATTAAATCCCTTAGTCCATAGCACTCTTAGTTTTGGTCCCTTGTGGATCCTAACTGGGATAACTCTCCTTATATCTCTAGCACTATAGTTCACTTGGCCTGTTTTGAACTTTATATAAGTGAAATCACACAATATGGATTCTTTTGTATCTGGCTTTTTAAATTTTTTAAAAAAGTTTATTTTATTATTGAGAGACAGAGAGAGACAGAGCATGAGCTAGACAGAGAGAGGAGGAGACACAGAATCCAAAGGAGGCTCCAGGCTCTGAGCTGTCAGCACAGAGCCTGACGCGGGGCTCGAACCCACAAACCACGAGATCATGACCCGAACCCACAAACCACGAGATCATGACCCGAGCCAAAGTCGGACGCCCAAAAGACTGAGCTACCCAGGCACCCCAGTATCTGGCTTTTAAAAGTTCAATGGTATGTCTGTGGGATTGATCCATGTTGTAGCATGTCACTGTAGCGTGTTCCTTTTCAATGCCATTTCATGTGTTGTATGGATGTATCACAGATAATTTATCCATCTTGGTGCTAATTGTTGGTTGGGATGTTTCTACTTTGGGTTTGTTGCGAATAATGCTACTATGGCAAGATTTTCAGTCGAGTCTATATAACTAGAAGTGAAATTACTGGGCCATAGGGTATTCATTTTTTAACTTTAATAGAAAATATTAAACTATTTCCTAAAGTGTTTGCACCCATCTACACTCCTGCCTGAAACCTTTTATTTCTGTTTTAATTTCTCAGTTTGTACAATTATACATATCCTTGTCTTCCATTTTGTCATACCCTTCCCCCCACCAGCATTTCCTTTTTTAATGTTCTCTAGTTTTATCCAAGACAAGACTTAGCCTTGGGTACTTCTTGCTGAAGTTTTAATGTCTTTCAATAAAATCAGACATTAAAAAAAATACATTACCAATACTGTATGCATTGCAAATATCCTACTCAGTGGCTTGCTTTTATACTCTTTCAGCAGAGTCTCAGATGAACAGAACTTCCTCATTTTGAAGTCATTCAATTAATCAATCTTTCCCTCTGGTTAGGACTTTTTAAATTCTGTTTAATAATCTTTCTCTACCCCTGAAAACATTAAGAGATTGTCCTATATTGGCTCCTGGAAGCTTTGTTGTTTTGCCTTTTACATACAGATTTATAAGTTTCAAATTAATTTGCACTTGATTTCATTTCATTTTCATTCTCAGTATGAGACAGGGGTTCAATTTCATTTATTCCAAATGGTCATCAAATTGATCTAGCACCATTCATTGAAGAGAACATCTTTCTCAAAAATAAAGTCATAAATGAGTATCTGTTCCTGGTTCCCTGTTCCATTTATTTATCTCCCTTGGCACCGTTACCACATTGTATATATTATTCTAGCTATATATATAGTGTGTCTTGATATCTAGTACAACAAATTCTCCTACTTTGTTCATCTTCTTCAAGAGCAACTTGGCTATCCTTGGTCTTTTGTTTTTCCTACTAAATTTGAAAAACAGTTTATCAATTTTCACTAATAAAAATCTATAAGGATTTTTGACTGAGATTGAATCTATAGATGAACTAGGGGAAAAAACTTACATCTTTAAATTTTTTTTTTTTTAACGTTTTATTTATTTTTGAGACAGAGAGAGACAGAGCATGAACGGGGGAGGGGCAGAGAGAGAGGGAGACACAGAATCGGAAGCAGGCTGCAGGCTCCGAGCCATCAGCCCAGAGCCCGACGCGGGGCTCGAACTCACGGACCGCGAGATCATGACCTGAGCTGAAGTCGGCCGCTTAACTGACTGAGCCACCCAGGCGCCCCAAAAACTTACATCTTTAAAATAGTGAGTCTTTTTATACATTCTTTAAGCTATCTCAATTATTGTCTATAATTTTCTGTGTGGATCTCTTAGACATCAGTTCACCAGTAGGCAAAAGTCTGAGGAGAATTGGAATATTTTCCTATTCTCAAAGTGTCCCTCCCAAGATATTTACCAATTATAAGAGGAAAAACAGGAATTGTATAGTGCAGAAACTTGGCAGACACTCCCATAACCAAGTGATCAAGGTTAACACCAACAGCAATAAAAAATATCAACAGCCTGATATAATGTAGCAAAAAGGACGATATTACGTTTGTGATTTTCTTGCCAAAAATGCATAATCTCGGGGCACTAGCGTGGCTCATTTGGTTAAGCGACCGACTTCAGCTCAGGTCATGATCTCGCAGTCCATGAGTTTGAGCCCCGTGTCAGGCTCTGTGCTAAGGGCTTGGAGCCTGGAGCCTGCTTCAGATTCTGTGTCTCCCCCTCCTCCCTCCCTCTCTCTCTCTCTCTCAAAAATAAACATTAAAAAAATTTAATGCATAATCTCAATCTAGTCATGAGGAAATATCAGACACACTAAATTAAAAGACATTCTACAGAATAACTGACTACAACTCATCAAAAGTGTCAAGCTCCTAAGGAAAGACTGAAGAACTGCCACAGATTGGATGACACTAAGGAGACACAGCAATTAAATGCAATATGGGATCCTAGGTGATCCTGGAATTGAAAAAGAACATTAGGGGTAAAACTGGTGAAATTTGAATGAGGACTATAGCTTAGTTAACAGTATTGTCCAATGCTAATTTACTTGTTTTAATCATTGTACTATGGTTATGCAAGTTTAGGAAAGGATGAATCAAAAGTATATGCGAACTTTCTGTACTATTTTTGTAACTATTATGTAAGTCTAAAATCATTTCAAAACTTAAAGAGAAAATAAAGGTATATGATCCATGAAATAAACAGAGTCTTCTTTATTCTTTTTATATTTTCTGAAAAATTTGTGTAAGATTAATATTATTCTTTAATATTTGGTAGAATTTTATCAACAAAGCCATCTAGATTAAAGTTTTCTTTGTGGGATAGCTTTAAATTATGAACTGAATTTAATTTATAATCATAGGACAACTAAGATTATCTAATTTCTCTCAGGACTATTTTTAATTTATCTAGGAACTTACCCATTTATCCATTTCACTTAATTTTCAAATTTGTTCACAAAGATTTGTAATATCTTCTTATTTTTTTACTGGCTATAGGATCTGTAATGATGTCATATTTTTCATTTCTGATATTGGCTATTTTTCCTTCTCTCTTCTTTCTTATCATTCATGCCATTGTTTTGCTAACTTTATTAGTTTCAAATAGAGAAATTTTAACTTTTTAGGAACTTTTTATTTTATGTTTGTTTTCTCTTTTACTTGTTTTCTTATATTATTTCATTCTTTCTACCTTTTTGATTTTATTCTTTTACTAACTTCTAGAAATAGATGCTTATCCATTGGTTTCAGCCCTTCTTATTTTCTAATGTATTCATTAAAGGCTATAATTTCACTCTAAGTGAATTCTGCCTGCAATTTTCCATATCTGATGTCATGTTTTCATTACATGTTTTAAAAGTGCTTTACTGCCTCACAAATTATTGTGTTCACTTGTGTAGCATATTCTTCACCTTTCCCTTTTCTGAAAATATTTTCTTAATTACTGGAATATATAAGGTAAAAGAATTCTACTAGGCATACTAAGGACACAAAAAGATTTCTGCCTTCAAGAATTTCACTGAAGAGGTGAGATGTATAAACATGAACATAAAATCATGAGTACACATTAAGTATGGTAAATGACACATGAATGGTACAGACAATAAAAAGAAAAACTGAATGCAGTGTTTGGAGAGAATTTCATGAGGAATGTGGATTTTAGCTGAATTTGTACTTATGGGAAAGATTTAGGTAGAGGAGAAAGGATATGAGGGACTGGGATAAGCAAAGACTTAGTGGGTAGATAGTTCAAAGGGATAACTGAGAAAACAGTGTAAGCCACTTTGATTTACTGAAGAATTTGTGTGATGAAATAAAAGAATTAAAGGCGAAAAAACTTGGTTCATCTTACATATCATTTTGAATATTGGGCTAATGAATTTGATATTATTATCCTATAGAGAATAGAGAACCATTTAAAAATTTTTAGATTGGCATTTGAAGTAAAGAATATTGTAGGAATATATATCAGTAGCCTTGAGCTGGGTAAATTGAAGGAAAAAGAAACTAAAAACAGGAAACCAGGAATGTGTATGAAAGTCTTTATTGGGGTGATAACAGTGGGAATTAAAAGGTCTATATGAGAACTTATATGTTATTGATATGTTATTGTTATTGGGGATATGTTATTGACTCCCACTGAGACTTTGGCTCTAGTGAATAAGGACAGAAGTATTTATTTCTCTTATCACAAAGAAACTATACATTTTATTTCAGGCTGAGAAGGGAATTAGAAGTAACAATATAGGTAGCCTATAGTGTTTGTTTAAATGTTTTTTCTCATTTTTTCTTTTTTTGAAGAAAGTACTTCCTGGTATTTTGGATGTTATTTCGGCTGTTTCAGCACGTGTGTGAGGAATGGTTACAAATTTCACTTTGTCAATTACATTGGCCAAAAGATAGTGTATTGCATTTCAACCTGATGCCTTCCACATTTGTATAGATCCCAAACCCCATAGTTTAGTAGTGAGGCAAAAATATGCCACATGTGCATGATCCTAAAGGTCATTCCCTTGAACTGTATCATACTAAATGGAATTCTATTTCTTGCCAAAAACTTTGTGGGCGTCTGTCACAACATTTATCTTTCTTCCATCAACAGCAGCAACAGAAGCAGCATCATAATATTTTATGTTCAACCTTGGATGACATCAGAGACTGTCCAGTATGTTTCTATGGGTTTTCACCATATTCCTGGAACTTGAGGCCCACTGTTCCCACATTCCCCATCTCCTCATAATTACGGATCAAGATTTACTTTCTTTTGTAAACTTTGCCCAGTTAACCCTGCCCACTAGCAAAATCACTGACTTACCTTTCTCCACAATAAAAGTTTATATATGCAAATGTCTACTTCCCTTGCATTGGTTTTTGTCTTTTCTAATAGGTTACAAACTCTTTATAGCTGTGAATGTTCAAAAAAATGTCTTGCAACTGACCAACCGCTATTCACTGATGATTTGTTAATTTCATAGGACTGCATATGAATTTCTGTTATTCTTCATAACTTTATCCTTTCTCCCAGACCCACAGTTTCATAGACTCATGTTATCAGATCACCTCCTGGCATTGTGAAAACACTGGAAAACACTGACAATGCTGAGAAAATGAGAAGACATTTGTCTTCTCCATTGTTATGCTATAGTCCTCAAAGCTGCCTGAAAAAAACCACAATGTTTTTACTGTCAATCATGAAAGTGCTGGTGTTTATGCTGAGAGAACTTGTTTTGGGAAGGAACACACCTTCCCCACTCCTGGTTTCTCTGAAGGATTTTTCCTAAGCACTTATAGCTTCCTGGCCCACCCCTTACTTTTCACCATGGAGATAGAGTGAGTTACCTGACTTGATAAGTCTGGGAGAGGAATTGGATGTT
Source organism: Leopardus geoffroyi (assembly GCF_018350155.1). Taxonomy (NCBI): domain Eukaryota; kingdom Metazoa; phylum Chordata; class Mammalia; order Carnivora; family Felidae; genus Leopardus; species Leopardus geoffroyi. The sequence continues at coordinate 45,119,896 of NC_059339.1, forward strand.
TACAACTCAGCATCTTCTTATCATCCTCTTCCTCTTGGGAGCCAGCCAGGCTCCTCCTTGCCAGGAGTTCTACAGGGTAAGACCTGTAGAGGGCAGCCTTCAGAGGAGCAGTGTTGCCTGAGGCTGGTAGGTCTGCCTCTTTCCAGTGTTATTAGTATTAAGCTGTCCATGTCCACTTCTGATACACACTTAAACTTCTAACAGCTGGACTCTTAATTTCCATCTGAATTACTCTTTTTTTAAAAAATATTTATCTATTTTTCTGAGAGACAGGGACAGAGCATAAGTGGGGGAGGGGCAGAGAAAGAGGGAGACACAGAATCTGAAGCAGGTTCCAGGCTCTGAGCTGTCAGCACAGAGTCCAACGCGGGGCTCGAATTCACAAACCACGAGGTCATGACCTGAGCTGCAGTTGAACACTTAACCAACTGAGCCACCGAAGCACCCCTGACTTACTCTTTGTTTTATGCCATAAAATCAGTCGTGAAAGGAGTGTGTTTATTGGGTCCCCCTCTAACACTAACAGTATTACCAGACATTTGGCTGGCATTGGCAGAAGTTAGTAAAATCCCAAGGCAATAATGACCTCTATGAACGTGAGCATGGCAGACATTCCCTGAAAGCCTGTGTGAGAGTTAGCACTCACAATGGCCATTGTGGTCCCCTACACTTCTGTCTGGGATAAACTACCAAGTTTCTCTCATCCCACTGTCTTGTGACCTAAAGCCACAAACTAATCTTAAGGAACACATGGCATCCTACAGTGATCAACCAATATCCTTTCTTTATCAGGACAGAGCCATTTCCCATCCTGCCTGATTCCATAAGCCATTATTGAATGACAGTTCTGCACATATTGTGATCCTACCATGATTCTTATCTCCTACTTTGCAAAAGCACTAAGGATAGTGTAATATATGCCCATTACGTTGAATTTTTTGTAGCCTCCTTTTAAGTAGCCCATAGCAAGTGGGATTATTGCAGTGGAGTGGAGTGCTTTTTAAACTTCAAAGGAAAGAAGTCCTCTATTCCAGTCTATAAGTGCATACTTTAGAATTGTTCTAGGTATTGGCAATGTCCTACCAATCTAAAGATCAGGAATCTAAAGATCGTTTTCTAATAAAACAGCTCAATTTCAAATGAGAGTGTGGCCAAAATCAATCTCAGAATTCATCTCTGTAGCTTCAGTGCTCTACTTCTAAATGACACAGAGAGCCTCAAAGACAAGTGGTAAAAATAGACACAAGTGAAACCTCCTTTCACTGGTTCTTTCCTCCTACCTCCCACCCATACTCACCTAGTTTCCAGGCCTTTCTCTCTTCTATGCTCAGATATGGCTGATGTATATGGAAATAGAATCTCCCAACTTTCCCTCTCTGAGACCAACTGGCCTTATTATACAATCTTAGCTCTTGTTCCAAGAAAACTAAGATCAATCTCAAAAAGCGGTCTTCTGAACTTGGCAGACACTTGTGTGGGAAAGTCTTTAAACAAAAACAAATTTGTTGACTTACTGGGACAAGAAACTCAGAGAACAGATAAAATGTTCCATGAGCCAACTCTGCCCTCAGCTTCAGCATTCACACTTTTCTCAGCCAACAGTCCTTGTTCCACTATAGCTGAAGCCAACTCATCAGCTTGTCATTAGGTCAAATGCCTTTACCAAAGGGCCAAAAGAACACCAATGCATTCATGGAGAGAGTCCCTAACTTCAGAAATCTTGGGCTTTGGTGCATGATGAAGAAAACATCTGATCAACAAAAGAAGGGAAGAAAGGTATTAACAGCAATTACATTGAAATGACTTTTATACCTCCAGTCCATGTCAACCAATTAATTTCTTCTGGCTACACCCCTATCTTCTCCAAGGGTGCACAGAGAGGGGTCCTTCTGTCTTTGTTACAGTGGGTGACAACATGACAAAACTGACTTCCGCTTCAAAACAGAAATATAAATAAAGATTAGGGTTCCCCAAGGAAGGAAGTTGCTTTTCCTTTCCCAAGCAACAGGCAAAGGAGGCAAGGAGATGAGGGTTCTGGGGAATATCAAAATAGGGGCAGCTCCTTAGACAAGCGAAAACAATATTGTTAAGGGATAGTCTTGAGCCAGGAACAGAGATACTGTTAAGAAAACTGGTCTTATGAAGGACCAAGGCAGCCAGAAAGCAAAGTGAATCCTTTTATATTCAGTGAAAAACACTAAAGGCTCATGCCGACCCAGTGGATTGATATATTATTCAAAAGGTAACCTAGCCCTCTAGGATTTGTGCCTGTGCCCAACTTTTTCTTCCTCTGTGGTTCCTCAGAGAACAGGTGCTTAAAACTTGCACATGTGAGCAGAACAAAAGATGCAAGAATGTCAAATAACTCCCAAGCACAGTGTTGCATATTTTTAGAGGTGTATGTTTTATTGGTTGTTTTTCTCAAGAGTTAATAAGAGTAGAACTAACAGAACTGCCAGAGATGCTCAGCCTTGCTTGCTTACTACAATACCCTCTGAGCAAGGCAATCCTTGTCTTCCTCAGAAGTCCCAGTCTTTATTGAGAAAAATCAATCATAAGAATGAATATCAAGGAGTGCCTGTATGACTCAATTGGTTAAGCATCCAACTCTTGATTTTGGCTCAGGTCATGATATCATGGTTTGTGAGATCACGCCCCGTATCAGGATCTGTGCTGACAGCACAGGGCCTCCTTGGGATTCTCTCTCCCTCTCTCTCTGTCCATCACTCCCCCCTTCTCTCTTTCTTTCTCTCTCTCTCTCTCTCTCTCTCTCTCTCTCTCAGAATAAACAAACTTTAAAAAATTAATATCAAGTCCAGTAACACTGCACTCAAGCAGAGACCTTTATTTCCAGGGGCTGAAAGTGTTTCCCAAACATCAATCCTGTGGTCTACAATTTTGATCAATATGTAGCTAATAGGTTAAATTTATCTTCTAAATACCAACATCTACATTGAAATCAAGAATGGATCCAACCAACACTGACATGGAAGTCAGTGTCCTACCAATGTAACCCAGGGCCATCATATCAGTGCTACTAAAAACGTTATTAACTAATTAGGTGAACACCATTAATGCAAGTTGTGATGTAATGTTATTGATAGTGTTGCTGTCCTATTGATTCATGCCATTACTCTGAGCCTGGACCCAGAGCTATTATCCACTCGCACCCCTGAGCATAAGCAGGACCCACAAGGCTGATAGTATTTTCCCAAGTTCTCAGATAATAATAATACTCTTTGTTTTCTGTGAATAAACTAGTCTTTTCAAAGGGAAACTCATATATTATAACTAATTCCCTGATTTCTTTTCACAAAATACAGAAGCAAATGCATTTGGTAGAGCTTGCAGCCTAGAACTCACATTTTCCTTGCAATGGCATGCTCTAGCTCATTGACCATGATAAATTGTTAATTGTGAAATAATTTCTACAGTATTTTATAGAATTTAAAGAAAACAATTATATTCTTTCAGAAACTTACCACAAATTAAGCAAGGCCAAATTTACCAAAATTCCTCAATTGTAATCTCCACAAAATCTTGATGCCAGAAAGAAACTTGAAAGTTCATCCATTTTCAAGCCTTCAGAAAAGACAAGACCAAAAGAACTGGGGAAAAAAGAAAAAACAGAAAACCCTGGATTACAGTCCTATCTCAGTCACTAATCCATTTGACCTGAAACACATCACATCATCTCCCTCAACTTCAATGTTGTTACACATACGATGATAGCTTTGGACCAGATTATGTGTAAAGTGCTCTCCAAAGTGAACACTGGTGATTCTATGAAATCAGACTGCTTTTAAAGTTGACTAGAGAGAAAGAATCTACATCCTGCCTTAGAGATATAAGCCAGAACTTTATAACTTTCAAACAAGAGGAATACTAATTGTCATATCTGACATCTGGGGAAATTTTAACATATAAAAAATCCAAGCTTCTACAGGATCATTAAAAAGTAAAGAAACTTTTCCTACTTGAGACAACCTAAGAGAATGACAGAATGAGAAGACAGAAAATGTGTCACTATTTGCTGCTCTTATTGAATGCCATCTGTTACATGACTACAGACCAGGTGAATAGTGTACCTGCCAAGGAAACAGTTCAAATCTCTCTCTTGAGGTTCACTCCCTTTTACATGAGTTTCGTCACAAAATTATATACAATAGGATAAACATTAATTACTCATGTACTAAGTTGAATTTTTCTGGATCATCACTATAAACTTACCAGAAGAACATGTCTTATAACTTTTCTGCTTCTAGATTTAATACTTTATAATAGAACTAAAATACTCAGAGTCAAAATAAATCTAAAAATGATTATAGGCAATTAAAAATATGTCTAGGGGTGCCTGGGTGGCTCCTTCAGTTGAGTGTCCAATTCAGCTCAGGCATGATCTCATGGTTCATGGGTTCAAGCCCCACATCACGTTCGCAGGTGTCACAGTAGAGCCTGCTTTGGATCCTGTCCTTCTCTCTCTCTACCACTCCCCCACTTGCACTCTCTTTCAAAAATAAACAAACATTTCAAAATACATATATATTTAAAGGATTTGGTCAGTAAAACAGCATAAGGGGCACCTGGGTGGCTTAGTTGGTTAAGCATCTGACTTCGACTCAGATCAAGATTTCACAGTTTGTGAGTTCAAGGCCCACATGGGGCTCTGTGCTGACAGCTCAGAGCCTAGATCCTGCTTCCTATTCCATCTCTCCCTCTCTCTCTGCCCCTCCCCTGCTTGCAGTCTGCCTCACTTTCTCTCAAAAATAAATAAACATTTAAAAAAATTTTTAATTAATAAATAAATAAGTAAAGCAGCATAAAATATAAAAGCAGCAGCTGAACATTAAGTTGAGCAGTTGAACATTAAGTATTTTGGTTTTGGGCTTTAACTATTTGGACAACCAATTTTTGTACTAGATATTTCCAAAATGTAAATCAGTTAGTCAGATAGATAATATATGGTGAATGTACTTACATTCTCTAAGAGTGAAAGCATTCATGGATATGGAAAAATCCCTTCCCTTTCCAAAGGATAATTTATGTATTTTTTTAATTGAAGATAATGGGTGAAATTTAGGAGTTAAAACATAAATTTGGAAAACTTCCAGTTTAAAATGGTAAATAGCACCTAATTAAACCTCTCCCAGTTTCTCAACTTTGAAGACAAGCCTAGTTGAAGGAAAATATCCTATGGAAGTACACAATCACTCAAAGATAAATATATAAAGCTATTCACTAGAGATTTTTTATGTCAAAAAAGTTAGAAATTACCTAAATGTTTACCAAAAAAACACAAATGTTTAAATAAGTTGTCTAACACCAATGAATGGATTGATTTGTGGCATTTATAAATATTGAAATATGTATATTTACATGAAAAAATGTTCACTGTGTAACAAATATGTATTTGCCAAAACATTTATATTGATCATCTTTGGAAGACAAAATAATAGTGTATGTTCCCTGCACTTTTTATTTATTCATTTATTTTTAACAGCTTTATGAGATATAATATCCATACCATAATATCTACCAGTGTGCAGTCCAATGGCGTTCAATATCTTTACAGAGTTAAGCAAACATCACCAGTCTAATTATAGAACATTTTGTCACCTCAAAAAGAAACCCCATACCCAATAGCAGCCATTCCCCATTCCAATCCTCCACCCCCTCAACTACCCCCTCTCCCCCCGCCTCACCAACTGACCTAGGCAACAACAAGTATACTTTCTATCTCTGGATTTGTCTATTCTGGACATGTCATATAAATGGAATCATACAATGCGTGGTTTTTGTGTATCATGCTTTTTTTCACTTAGAACCATTTTGCAAAGTTTATCCAAATTGCAGTGGGTGTCAGTATGTCATTCCTTGTTATGGCTGAATAATCTTCTATTGTATGACAGATCACATTTTGTTTATCCATTTGTCAATTAATGGATATTGTGTTGTTTCCACTTTTGAGTCATTATGAAAATGCTGTTATGAACATTTGGGTACATTTTTGTATGTATTTCATTTCTCTAGGGTACCTACTTAGGGGTGGAATTGTTGGATCATAGGTTAACACTGCTTAACATTTTGAGGAACCTTTAAATTGTTTTCCACAGCAGCTATCATGGAAACTTTACATTCCCATTAGCAACGCATAAGGATTCCAATTCCTCTACATTCTTGTCAAAACTTGTTATTGTCTGTCTTTTTATATACAGGTGGGGGGGATGGGTGAAATAGGTGAAGGGGATTAAGAGCACATTTATTTGATGAGCACTGAGTAATATGGGGAATTACTGAATCACCATATTGTACACTTGAAAATAATATTACACTGTATTTTAACTACACTGGAATTAAAATTAAAAAATGTTTAAATATTGTCTGTCTTTTCTATGATATCCATGCAACTGGATACAAATGGTATCTCCTCACAGTTTTATTTCCATTTCTCTGATAACAAATAATGTTGAGCATTTCTTCATGTGTTTATTGGCCATTTGTAGATCTTAGATAAATGTCTTTCCAAATCTTTTGCTCATTTTTTAATTAGTTTGTCTTTTTATTGATAATTTGTAAGAGTTCTTTATATATTCTGGATACAAGTCTCTTATTAGATATACAAGTTGCAGATCTTTTCTCCCATTCAGTGGATTCTTTTCATTTTCTTGATGGTGTTCTCTGCAGCACAAATATTTTTAATTCTAATGAAGTACACCTTAGCTTTCTTATTCTTTTGTCACTTGTGCTTTTGGTGTCATAGCTAAGAAACCATTTGCCTAATTCTAAGGCAGATGACTTACACATATGCCTTCCTCTAAAAGTTTTATACTTTCACCTCAGATACTTAGGTATTTAATTCATTTCAACTTAACTGGTATTTTATGATGTAGGGTGAGGGGGTCCAACTTCCTTCTTTCACAGATGGATGTCTACTTGTTTAAGTACCATTTGTTGAAAAGACTATTCTTTCCCCATTGAATGGCTTTGCCATCCTTGTTGAAAACCAACTGACTGCAAAGTTAAAGCTTTATTTCTAGACTCTCAATTCTAATTCCACTGATCTATCTTTATGCTGGTACTATAGTGGGGCACCTTGGTGTCTCAGTCAGTTAAGCATCCAACTTCAGCTCAGGTCATGATCTCACAGTTCGTGGGTTTGAGCCCCGCATAGGACTCTGTGCTGACAGCTCAGAGCCTGGTGCCTGCTTTGGATTCCCTGTCTCCTTCTCTCTCTGCCCTTCCCCTGCTCACACTCTGTGTGTGTGTCTCTCTCTCTCAAAAATAAATAAGCATTAAAAAAAATTTATGCTTGTACTATATTGTCTTGATTACTTTAGCTTTGTAGTAAGTTTTGAAATTGGAAATAGTGAGTCCTTCTACTTTCTTATTCATTTTCAAGATTGTTTTGGTTATTCAAGTTCCCTTGATAACTTAGGAACAGCTTGTCAATTTCTGCACACATACACACACACACAGACACACACACACACAAAGCATCTCAAGTTTAATAAGAATTGCGTTGAATTTGTAGATAAATTGGTGAGATTTTCCATTTGGGTAACATTAACTCTTCTACTCCATGAACATGGAATACCTTTCCAATTATTTAGATCTTCCTTAATTCCTTTCAACAACTTCTTGTAGTTTTCAGAGTAAATTTTGCACTTCTTAGTTAAATTTATTCCTAAATGTTTAATTACTTTTGATACTACTATATACAGAATTATCTTATAATTTCCATTTTGAATTATTCATTGCTAGGACATAGAAATATATTTTATTTTTGTATATTGATCTTGTATCCTGCTGAACTCCTGTTTTGGATCTAATAGGTTTGGGGGAATTATTCATAATATTTTATATACTAGATTATGTCATCTGAGTGTAGAAATGGTTTTACTTCTTCCTTCCCAATATGGATGACTTTTATTTCTCCTTCTTGCCTAATTGCCCTGGCTAGAACCTCCATTACAATGTTGAATAGAATGGTGAAAGCAGACATTTTTGTCTTGTTCCTGTTGTTAGGGCTCTTGCTTTTTTTTTTTTTTAAATTTTTTTTTTTCAACATTTATTCATTTTTGGGACAGAGAGAGACAGAGCATGAACGGGGGAGGGGCAGAGAGAGAGGGAGACACAGAATCGGAAACAGGCTCCAGGCTCTGAGCCATCAGCCCAGAGCCTGATGCGGGGCTCGAACTCACGGACCGCGAGATCGTGACCTGGCTGAAGTCGGACGCTTAACCGACTGCGCCACCCAGGCGCCCCAGGGCTCTTGCTTTTTAATCCAACCTGACAATCCCTACCTTCTAATTGAGATGTTTACATTTAATGTGGATTTTATATGGCTAGGTTTAAACATATATTTTTAATATACATAAACATATTTTACAAATGCATATTATATACATATATAAGCACATATTTTACAAGTATGCATTTATATATAAACATATTTTTGTATGGTTGGATATAAACATGGGATAATCACAGGTTGTACTTGCTGTATGCTTTCTTACTTATTTCTTTTCTTGACATACAAAAAGCTGTACATAACTGAGGTGCACCACTGGATGAGTTTGGAGATAAGTATTCACCCATGATTGCTTTGGATAGTATGGATATTTTAACAATTTTAATTTTTCCAACCCATGAACATGAGATGTTTTTCTACTTATTTGTGTCTGCCTTAATTTTTTTCATCAGTGTTTTCTGATTGTTAGTGTACAAGTCTTTCACCTCTTTGGTTAAGTTTATTTCTAAGTATTCTTTTTGATGCCAATATAAATGGAATTTTTTTTCTTAATATCCTTTTAGGACAACTTGTCATTAGTGTATGGAAACACAACTGATATTTGTATACTGATTTTGTGTCCTGAAACTTTGCTAAATTCATTTATTAGTTCTAATAGTTTTTTGGTAGAGTCTTCAGGATTTTCTACATATAAGATCATGTCCTTGACAAAAAGATCATTTTACTTCTTCCTTCCTGATTTGGATGCCTATTTAGTTATTTTCCTTTTCTAATCACTCTAGCTAGCATTTCCTGTACTATGCTGAATGTAAGAGTGAGAGTAGGCAACATTGCTTTTTTCTACATCTTGGAGGAAAAGCTTTCAGCTTTTCACCATTGAGTATAGTATTAGCTACCAGCTTTTCATATGTGGACTTTATTGTGTTGAATTAAGTTCCTTCGATATTTAATATGTTGAGAGGTTTATTTTTTAATCCATAAAAAAGTGTTGAATTTTTTTAAATGCTTTTTCTGCATCTATTCACATGATCATGAATTTATCTTTCATTCTGTTAATGATGTGGTGTATCACATTGATTGATTTGTGTATGTTGAACCATCCTTGCATCCCTAGGATAAATCCCATTTAGTCACTTTTAATGTGCTGTTAAAGTTGGTTTGCTAACATTTTGTTGAAGGCTGTTGCATCTATGTTCATCAGGGATATTGGCCTGTAATATTCTTTTCTTGTGGCGTTTTTGTCTGTCTTTTATATCAGACTAAGGGTGGCCTTATAAAAATAATTTGGAAGTGTTCCCTCTTTTTCTATCTTTTGTAAGAGTTTAAGAAGATTGGTATTAATTTTTCTTTAAATGTTTGGGAAATTCACCTGTGAAACCAACTAGTCCTGGATTTTTCTCCTTTGGAAAAATTTTTTATTACCGATTAAATCTTATTTGTTATCGATCTGTTACATTTTCTATTTCCTCTTAATTCAGTTTTGGTAGGTTGTATGTTTCTAGAAATTTAACTATTTCTTCTAGATTATCCAATTTGTTGGCATATAATTGTTCATAGTAGTCCCTTATATCTTTTTTGTTTCTGTGACATTAGCTATAATGTCTCCTCTTCCATTTCTGATTTTATGTATTTGAGTCTCCTCTCTTTCAGTCCACCTAAGGGTTTGTTGATTTTGTTTATCTTTTGTAAAAATGAACACTTAGTTTCATTGATTTTTTTCTATTCTCTATTTTATTTTTCCCATAATCTTTATTATCTCCTTCTTTTTGCTAACTTTTAGCTTCATTCATTCATTTTTTAGTTCCTTAAGGAATAATGTTAGATTGTTCATTTGAGATCTTTCTTCTTTTATAATGTAGGCATTTATCACTATAAACATTCTTATTAGTACTGTTTTTGCTGCATCCTATAAGCATTTTTACCTTGTGTTTTTGTTTTCATTTGTCTCAAGATATTTTCTAATTTCTAATTTCCTTTTTGATTTCTTCTTCAGCCCAATGGTTGTTCAAGAGTGTATGATTTCTATTTATACCATCTGGTCTTTGTTCCTCTTTTCCTCTTTTTCTGCTTTCCTTTGAATTGAGTATTCTGTTTCCCATTTTACATCCTTTTCACCTAGTTAGCCAAATATTAAGCAAATAGTATCGAAATATCTTTGTGATTATTTTAGGGCTTATAAAATACATATTTTAATCATTTCAGTCTGCCTTTAAGTGATATTGAACCACTTTACATACAGTGCAAAAACTGTATAATCCTCTACTTCCATTACTTCCTTCCCTGTGTCTGTTATTCATTTTAATTCTACATGTTATTTTTGCTTTATACAATTACTTATCTTTTCAAAAGGTTTAAATAACAAAAAGCTATTTTTATTTACTTAAATATTTACCATTCCTGGCACTCTTCATTGTTTTGTTTAGATCAGAGTTTCTCCATGTGGTACCATTTTTCTTCTGCCTAAAGGATTTCCCTTAATATTTCCTATTACACAAGCCTGATGATAATGAAGTCTTTCACTTTTATATTATTTTTAAAGATATTTTGAAGAATTGTAAATGGACAACTTTTTCTCTCAGTTCACTAAAGATATTGCTCCATTGTCATCCAGTTTTCACTGTTTAGAATGAGAAATCTGCTCTTACATTTATTTTTCTTCTTCTGTAGACAGTGTATCTTGTTTCTCTAACAACACTTAAGATTTTTTTAAGTCACTGGTTATAAGCAATTTGATTATGATGTGCATTGAAGTAGTTTTCTTCATGTTTTTCTTGCTTATGTTCATTCAGTTTCCTAGTTCTGAGGTTTGTAATTTTCACCAAATTTGGAAACTTTTCAGCAATTATTTTTTCAAATTTTTTTCTATCAACCTCCTTCCCCTTCAGGGACTTCAACTACATATATATCAAGTTGTCCTATTGTTCACTAATGCTTTGCTCATCCTTTTCAGTTTTTTGTCTCTGTGTTTCATTTTGGATAGTTGTTATTGGGATATCTTCAATTTCACTAATATTTTATTCTGTAATTTATAATATGCATTAATCCCATACAGTGTATATTTTATCCTAGATATTGTAATTTTCATATCTACAAGTTCAGTTTTGGTCTTTTTTATGTTTTCCTTGTCTCTACTTAACTTGTTCAATCTTATTGAACACAGAATATAGTTATAATAACTATTTTAATTGTCTTTCTTTATCTTCTAATTTGTTTCCTTTGGGACAGTTTTAATTGATTTTTCTTCTCATTATTATGGATCATATTTTTCCTTCTTTGCATGACTACTTGTTTTTATTGACTTCTACACATGATTAATTTTTACCTTGTTGGGTATTGAGTATTGTTGTATTTCTATAAACATTATGGGCTTCATTCTGGGATCTAGTTAAGTTACTGGAAATGGATTAATCTTTTTAGATTGTGCTTTTAAGCTTCACTAAATAAGACCAGAGAAGCATTTAATCTAGGGCTAATTTTGCACTATAACTAAAGCAAAATCCTCCTTTGTACTCTACCTGATGTCTTATGAATTATGAGATTTTCCACTTTGGCTGGTGGACAATTACTATTCCTATGCCTTTTTTGAGCTCTGAAAATTGTTCACTGTAATCCTTTTGGGTGTTTTTTCCCCTGGCCTTGAATAATTTCCTCACAGACATGCACTGATTGGTACTCAGCTGAATACTTACAACTTCTACAGATCTCCAGAGTTCTCTCTCTTTGTGCAGCTCTCTTTTCTCCAGTGTTGTCCTTAAAACTCTAGCTTTTTTGCTTCCCTCAATAGTCACCTCTTTCTTCTCAACTTAAGGAGACCACTGGGCTCTTGTTGGGTTAGTTCTCCCTAGCAGACAGCCTGGAAATTTTCTCCAAGTAGTAATCTGAGGAAATTGTAGACTTCACCTCACTTGTCTCCTTTTTCTCAGGGATCAATGTCTTTCATTGGCTGATGTTCAATATCCAAGAACCACTGTTTGTCCACATATTCTGCTGCTTCAGGCAGGACAATGAATCCAATCTCCATTACTTCAGCTTGGCCAGAAAGAGTTGATCATAAATTTTGAAAATTTCTTCTCCCTGCAGAGTCTCTGTGTTCAAGTTTTCTATGGTTGTATAATAAATCACTTCAAAAATTATTGAATTATCGTGATAGTAGTATTTATTTTACTCATAAATCTGTAGTTTGGGCATAACTCTATGAAGTCAGCTCATCTTTGCTCCACCTGGCATTAGTTGGGCTGTTCAAAAGCTGGGGAGTGGAATCATTGGAATCCTCATTCAAATGTCTGGTCACTGAGGCTGGCTATTAGTTAGGATCTCATGTGGAGCTGTTATCAGAATACCTCATGCCATCTTGTCATATGGTGACTTGGCTTCTTTATAGCATTGTAGTTAGGTTCTCAAGGGTAAGTGTTTAGAGATAGAGAAAATCATGTGAGTGCTACATCTTTTTTTTTTAACCTTGCCTTAAAAATTACACTTTAATTTCATCACATTCTTTAGAAGCAAGTCACTAAAACCAGGTCATATTCAAGGAGAGAGGAATTAGACTCTACCTTTAGATGTGAGAAATGTCAAATAAATTGTGGACATGTTTTTAAAACTCCAAACTTTGTTTTCTCTATGCTGCATTTTTTCTGCTTATTTTGATCTCCATTTTTCATATCAGATATTTTCCTCTGTCATCTGATATTCATTGGTTGGATGTTCATAATTAAGATAGGGGTTCTAAAAACCCCCAAGTGTGTGAAAAGGTTTGTCAATTCTGACCTTTACTTTATTGCAGTCTGTTGGAGAAATTAAAAAATATGTTTAGGTATTTCTTCCTAAGCCAACCAGATTCCCTAGGGGAAAAAAAATGTACAATCTCTTCTTTGGAGGAGGAAGGTGAATATTCTGGGACATGAACGAAGGAAGAGAGCTGTGATGCCTCAGATTCCAGTATGCAAATAATATCTAGATCCCCATTTTCTGTCCAGTACTTCCATTCTCAATTGAACTTGAAGTTCCATCTACTTATCCCCCTCTGGAAAATAATTTTATTCTATATCTGGGGTGAAAGAAGGGCCATTCATCAGGTGGCTCATCAGAGTGTAGGAGGCAATGTGGGATCTGCATAGTTTTTAAACAGACTTTCAAACAATCCTTCTTATTCAATCACCACTTCTAGAGGAACCTAGCACCAGCAATCTCTGAGTCTTTGGACAATTGTTCCATGTAAATCAGGTGGATTTCTGCTTTCCCCACTGCTGCCGTAGGATTTCTTTTTAGTAGGTTTGCTAAGAATTTGTCACTCATATCCATCAGCTTGTCCACTTCCAAAATTCTGTTTTTGCTGTCTTCTCTTCCACCCTTCCCCTTCTTTAGGTTTAGTCTTTTTTTTCTCATTCAACTAATAATATTTATTTTTTATATGAAATTTATTGTCAAATTGGTTTCCATACAACACTCAGTGCTTATCCCATCAGGTGCCCTCCTCAATGCCCATCACCCACTTTCCCCTCCCTTCCACCCCCATCAACCCTCAGTTTATTCTCAGGAGGTTTATTTAGTCTTTTAAAAAATTCTTCTGTTGCCATTTGATGGATGAGGGGAGAAGCAAGTGTAAGGATGTTTAATCCATTAACTTTTCTCAGAACTCAACCTTATTTTTTAAAGCTTTACCTTCAGGTTACTCAATGCCAAGATTTTCCAGGTTCAACTATGCTCCTTGTAACATCCAATTTTCTGATTAGTCATTCTCTGCTCCCTGGGAATCTCTCTAGCACTCACTTAACAAATCTTCTTCCATTTTTTTTTTTTTTTTTTTTTTGCCAGATGTTTGTAGAAATCCTCCTAAGTGGCTGCTAACCATTTTCATGCCTTTTCTGGATGATTTGGTCCAGTTGGTTAGGAAAAAAAAAAAAAAAAAAAAAAAAAACAACAACAACCCAAACACTTCCAGATTAGATTATCCACATTAAAATCGGAACCTTCAATGTTCTTTCAGTACTTAATACTTTGGGGATTCTCCTCAAAGTTCCACTTTACATTTTTATTCCTATTCCAATCCCTCTCTGGATCACACATATGTATATCATGTTTCTACTTCACTTTTTTCTCAAAAGAAACATTAAATATCTAATACAATGATCACATTTACAAACACATGACATAATTTATTTTGTCTATAGATAAAGCAAAGTAAAATAAAATTCAAATTTTACTGGTGATTAGGATATTTCTCTAGAACTCACTTTTTTTCTTTAAATCCTCAGGGCAATCAATTGGAACTAATTACTGTCTACAATGAACACAGAAGCCTGGAATAGTTAAGAGTGTGTCAAATGTCGTGCAGCGAGATCATGGCAGAACTAAACTTAGTCCTTTTCAAACTTTCACACTGATTCATATGTGCTTAGAACCTGTTTTTAAAGGAATAAATAAGTGCTATTAAACATTTATCTAGCTGAGGTAGATAATAAGCTGAAGACAAAATAATAAATTTTTATCTACCCATCACCCAATTCCAACACTTTTCAATTCATGATCTGTCTCATCTCATTCATACCCCACATACTTCTGTAATTGGATTACTACAAAGCAAATCCCTGAAATCATATCATTTCATAAATGATAAACCTTTACGTTGAAAATCAATCAATAGTTTAGATTAACTAGTATCAATTACCTGTAACAAGTTTAAACTATGAATAAAAAGTTCCTAATTAAAAGTGAGCTCTGGACAGGCTGAATTTGGCTTACGGGCCAGAGAATGCAGATCCCTGGCCTCCTGGATCTCTCACTAATTAATGAATTAAATAAAATCTTTGGAGGATCCAAGATGGAGGAACAGCATGGAAGTTTTTTGTGTGTCTCATGTCCATGAAATACAGCCAGACCAACACTAAACCATCCTACCACCTAGAAAACTGATTGGAGGATTAACACAACAATCTGCATAACCTGAACCACAGGTACGTGGCGCAGAGAGGTGAACTTGGGGAATGAGAAGGAGTAGGAAGGGAGGTGCTTTTGCGAGCAGAGAGAGGACGGAGACTGGGGGGGAGGAATACGGGAAAAGCACCCCTCCCCAAAAGCAGGTGGAGAGAAAGTGTAAAATTGGAAACAGCCTCAGGGACTAAACTAAAAAGGGAGAAAGGAGAAAGGAGAGGGTTTAAATTCCATTAAGACTGTAAACAAGGGGAGTGCAAAGTCTGCAACTCCACAGCTCAATACCTGGCGGTGCTCTGGCGGGAAAGGCAAATCCCCAGGAACAGAGTGGGGTCCAGGAGGTTCTCGGGCCACACGGGGAAAAGCAGTTCCACTGATGGAAGGACATTTGGTAGAGGCTGTTGAAGCCACCTGGTCCCAGCAGACCCCAGAAAATGGCCACAATCACTGGTGCTGGAACAAGGTCGTTGAGGGTGAAGCCTGGGGCCAGATGTGTGCATGATTTTCCATAATCCCTGAAAGGCTGCTGCTACACTATCTTGCGAACTTTTTCTGGGGGGGGGGGGGGGGCTGACACCTGGCTGCAGTCTTAGGGCACCAGCAGCAGCAGGGTCCAGCAAGCATTCCTGGGTGCAGTCGGCACCCGGCCATTGCTCGGTGAGACCCTCCTGCAGAGGGGCGAAACGGGTCAAAGCCGCAGTCCTAGTCTGACTTCTAGGGGAAAACGAAAAGTCCTACTTCAGTCTGTAAGCAGGTCCGCCTATTCAATTTTCTTTCTTTTTTTTTTTTCTCTTTTACACTTTTATTTTTCTTGAATATAGAAAGAGAAAAAATTCATTTTTATTTTCAAATTTTATTAAAAATATTTTTATTTAATTTTTATTACTATATCTTTTACTTTTGTGTAAATTTTTTCAAATTCTATTTTACATCCATCATTTTATTTTAGTCTACTTCAGTGTATTCACCTTTTCAAATTTTCAAACGATTTCCTTTGTTTTTTCTTTCTGTTTCTTTTTTCTCCTTTTCATTTCTTTTCTTTTTCTTGAATGCAGAAGGAGGAATACTTCATTTTTACTTTCAATTTCTATTAAAAATATTTTTCTTTAAATTTTTTTACTATATTTTTTGCTTTATGTAAATTTGTTCAAATTCTATTTTACTTCCATAATTTTAATTTAGCCTACTACAGTGTATTCACTTTTTCAAATTTAAAACAATCTCTTTTTTCTTTCTCTTTTTCATTTCTTTTCTTTTTCTTGAATACAGAAAGAGAAAAAATTCATTTGTACTTTTAATTTTTATTAAAAATATTTAAAAAAATTTTTTTCCACTATACCATTTACTTTTGTGTGTATTTTTTCAAATTCTATTTCACTCCCATCATCTCATTTTAGTCTACTTCAGTGTATTTATTTTTTCAAATTCTCAAACAATTTCCTTTTTTTTCCTCCCCCCCTTTTTTTCTCTCTAATCTGTCAAACCACTTCAACACCCAGACCAAAACACACCTAGGATCTAGCATCATATATTCGATTTGTGTGTGTGTGGGTTTAATTTTTTAATTTTAATATTTTTTAATTTTAATTTTTTTAATTTTAATTTTTCTACCTCATTAATTCCTTTTCTCCCTTCAAAATGACAAAATGAAGGAATTCACCCCAAAAGAAAGAGCATGAAGAAATGACAGCCAGGGATTTAACCAACACAGATACAAGCAAGATGTCTGAGCCAGAATTTAGAATCACGATAATAAGAATACTAGCTGGAGTCGAGAATAGATTAGAATCCCTTTCTGCAGAGATAAAAGCAGTAAAAAATAGCCAGAATGAAATTAAAAATGCTATAACTGAGCTGCAATCATGGATGGATGCCACAGTGGCAAGGATGGATGAGGCAGAACAGAGAATCAGTGATACAGAAGACAAACTCATAGAGAATAATGAAGCAGAAAAAAAGAGGGAGATTAAGGCAAAAGAGCACAATTTAAGAATTAGAGAAATCAGTGACTCATTAAAAAGGAACACCATCAGAATCATAGGGGTCCCAGAAGAGGAAGAGAGAGATATAGGGGTAGAAGGGTTATGTGAGCAAATCATAGTGGAAAACTTTCCTAACCTGGGGAAAGACACAGACATCAAAATCCAGGAAGCACAGAGGACCCACATTAGATTCAGCAAAAAACAACCATCAGCAAGGCATATCATAGTCAAATTCACAAAATATTCAGGCAAGGAGACAATCATGAAAGCAGCAAGGGAAAAAAAGTCCCCAACCTACAAGGGAAGACAAATCAGGTTTGCAGCAGACCTATCCACAGAAACTTGGCAGGCCAGAAAGGAGTGGCAGGATATATTCAATGTGCTGAATCAGAAAAATATGCAGCCAAGAATTCTTTATCCAGCAAGGCTGTCATTCAAAACAGAAGGAGAGATAAAAAGTTTCCCAGACAAACAAAAATTAAAGGAGTTTGTGAACACTAAACCAGCCCTACAAGAAATTTTAAGGGGGACTCTCTGATGGGAGAAAAGATGAAATATATACATATATATATATATATATATATATATATATATACAAATAATATATTATATAATTATATATATAATAAATACCAAAAGCAACAAAGATTAGAAAGGCCCAGAGAACAACACCAGAAACTCCCAGAGAACAACACTAGAAACTCCAACTCTACAAGCAACCTAATGGCAATAAATTCATATCTTTCAGTACTCACTCTAAACATCAATGGACTCAATGCTCCAATCAAAAGACATAGGGTAACAGAATGGATAAGAAAACAAGATCCATCTATATGCTGTTTACAAGAGACCCACTTTAGACCTAAAGACACCTTCAGATTGAAAGTAAGTGGATGGAGAACCATCTATCATCTATCATCTATCAGGTCAACAAAAGAAAGCCGGAGTAGCCATACTTACATCAGACAATCTAGACTTTATTTTTGAGACAGAGAGAGACAGAGCATGAACGGGGGAGGGGCAGAGAGAGAGGGAGACACAGAATCGGAAGCAGGCTCCAGGCTCTGAGCCATCAGCCCAGAGCCTGACGCAGGGCTTGAACTCATGGACCGTGAGATCATGACTTGAGCTGAAGTCAGACGCTCAACCGACTGAGCCACCCAGGCGCCCCTAGACTTTAAAATAAAGACTGTATTGGGGTGCCTGGGTGGCTCAATCGGTTGAGCGTCCGACTTCAGCTCAGGTCATGATCTCGTAATCCGTGAGTTCAAGTCCCATGTTGGGCTCCATGCTAATAGCTCAGAGACTGGAGCCTGCTTCAGATTCTGTGTTTCCCTCCCTCTGCTCCTTCCCCACTCATGCTCTGTCTCTCTCTGTCTCTTGAAAATGAATAAATGTTAAAAAAATTTTTAAAAAAAGACTGTATCAAGAGATGCAGAAGGGAATTATATCATAATCAAGGGGTCTATCCACCAAGAAGACCTAACAATTGTAAACATTTATGCACCAAATGTGCAAGTACCCAAAAATATAAATCAATCACAAACATAAAGAAACTCATCGATAATAATACCATAATAGTAGGAGACACCACACTCACAACAATGGACAGATCATTTAATCAAAAAATCCACAAGGAAACAATGGCTTTGAGTGACACACTGGACCAGAGGGACTTAACACATATATTCAGAACTTTTCATCCTAAAGCAGCAGAATATACATTCTTCTCCAGTGCACATGGAACGTTCTCCAGAACAGACCATATACTGGGACACAAATCAGCCCTAAGTAAGTACAAAATGATCAAAATCATACCATGCATATTTTCAGACCACAAAGCTATGAAACTCGAAATCAACCATAAGAAAAAATTTGGAAAGGTAACAAATACTTGGAGACTGAAGAACATTCTACTGAAGAAGGAATGGGCTAACCAATGGGTTAACCAAGAAGTAAAAGAGGAAATTAAAAAGTATATGGAAGTCAGTGAGAATGATAATACCACAACCCAAAACCTCTGGGACACAGCAAAGGCAGTCATAAAAGGAGAGTATATAGCAATCCACGCCTTCCTAAAGAAGGAAGAAAGATCTCAGATACACACACAACCTAATCTTAAGCCTTAAAGAGGTGGAAAAAGAACAGCAAATAAAACCCAAAACCAGCAGAAGGCAGGAAATAATAAAGATTAGAGCAGAAATTAATGCTATCGACACCAAAAATAACCAAAACAAAACAAAACAAAACAAAAAAACAGTAGAACAGATCAATGAAACCAGAAGCTGGTTCTTTGAAAGAATTAACAAAATTGATAAACCACTAGCAAGTATGATCAAAAAGAAAAAGGAAAGGACCCAAATAAATAAAATCAAGAATGAAAGAGGAGAGATCACAACCAACATAGCAGAAATAAAAACAATAATAAGAGAATATTATGAGTAATTATATGCCAATAAAATGGTCAATCTGGAAGAAATGGACAAATTCCTAGAAACATATAAACTACCAAAACTGAAATAAGAAGAAATAGAAAATTTGAACAGACCCATAACCAGTAAGGAAATCAAATTAGTAATCATTTTAAATCTGCCAAAAAACAAGAGTCCAGGGCCAGATGGCTTTCCAGGGGAATTCTACCAAACACATAAGGAAGACTTAACACCTATTCTCTTGAAGCTGTTCCAAAAAATAGAAATGGAAGGAAAACTTCCAAACTCTTTCTCTGAAGCGAGCATTACCTTGATTCCAAAACCAGACAGAGACCCCACTAAAAAGGAGAACTATAGACCAATTTCCCTCATGAATATGGATGCAAAAATCCTCAACAAGATATTAGCTAACCAGATCCAACAATACATTAAAAAAATTATTCACCACGACCAAGTGGGATTTATACCTGGGAAGCAGGGCTGGTTCAATATCTGCAAAACAAGGGGTGCCTGGGTGGCTCAGTCGGTTAAGTGTCCGACTTCAGCTCAGGTCACGATCTCGCGGTCGGTGAGTTCGAGCCCTGCGTCAGGCTCTGGGCCGACAGCTCAGAGCCTGGAGCCTGTTTCTGATTCTGTGTCTCCCTCTCTCTGCCCCTCCCCCGTTCATGCTCTGTCTCTCTCTGTCTCAAAAATAAATAAACGTTAAAAAAAAATTAAAAAAAAATATCTGCAAAACAATTAACGTGATTCATCACATCAATAAAAGAAAGGACAAGAACCATATGATCCTCTCAATAGATGCAGAGAAAGCATTTGACAAAATACAGCATCCTTTCTTGATAAAAACCCTCAAGAAAGTAGGGATAGAAGGAGCATACCTCGAGATCATAAAAGCCATATATAAAAGACCCAACGTTAATATCATCCTCAATGGGGAAAAACCGAGAGCTTTCTCCCTAAGGTCAGGAACAAGACAGGGATGCCCACTCCTGCCACTGTTGTTCAACATAGTATTGGAAGTCTTAGCCTCTGAAATCAGACACCACAAAGAAATAAAAGGCATCCAAATCGGCCAGGGGGAGGTCAAACTTTCACTCTTTGCAGATGACATGATACTCTATATGGACAACTCAAAAGATTTCAACAACAACAAAAAAAACTGCTAGAACTGATTCATGAATTCAACAAAGTTGCAGGATATAAAATCAACACACAGAAATCGGATGCATTCCTATACAACAACAATGAAGCAACAGAAAGAGAAATCAAGGAATCGATCCCATTTACAGCTGCACAAAAAAACATAAAATACCTAGGAATAAATCTCACCAAAGAGGTGAAAAATCTATACGCTGAAAACTATAGAAAGCTTGCTTATGAAAGAAATTGAAGAAGACACAAAAAAACGGAAAAAGATTCCATGCTCCTGGATAGAAGAACAAATATTGTTAAAATGTCGATACTACCCAAAGCAATCTACATATTCAATGCAATCCCTATCAAAATAACACCAGCATTCTTCACAGAGATAGAACAAATAATCCTAAAATTTGTATGGAACCAGAAAAGACCCCGAATAGCCAAAGCGATCTTGAAAAAGAAAACCAAAACAGGAGGCATCACAATCCCAGACTTCAAGCTATACTACAAAGTTGTAATCATCAAGACAGTATGGTACTGGCACAAAAACAGACACTCAAATCAATGGAAGAGAATAGAGAACCCAGAAATGGACCCACAAACGTATGGCCAACTAATCTTTGACAAAGTAGGAAAGAATATCCAATGGAATAAAGACAGTCTCTTCAGCAAGTGGTGCTGGGAAAACTGGATAGCATCACGCAAAAGAATGAACCTGGACCACTTTCTTACACCAACACAAAAATAAACTCAAAATGGATGAAAGACCTCAATGTAAGACAGGAAGCCATCAAAATCCTTGAGGAGAAAGCAGGCAAAATCTCTTTGATCTTGGCCACAGTAACTTCTTACTCAACACATCTCCAGAGGCAAGGGAAACAAAAGCAAAAATGAACTACTGGGACCTCACCAAAATAAAACGCTTCTGCACAGCGAAGAAGGAAACAATCAGCAAAACTAAAAGGCAACTGACAGAATGGGAGAAGATATTTGCAAATGACATATCAGATAAAGGGTTAGTATCCAAAATCTATAAAGAACTTATCAAACTCAACACCCAAAAAACAAATAATCCAGTGAAGGAACGGGCAAAAGACATGAATAAACACTTCTCCAAAGAAGACATCCAGATGGCCAACCGACACATGAAAAAATGCTCAACATCATTCATCACTAGGGAAATACAAATCAAAACCACAATGAGGGGCGCCTGGGTGGCGCAGTCGGTTAAGCGTCCGACTTCAGCCAGGTCACGATCTCGCGGTCCGTGAGTTCGAGCCCCGCGTCAGGCTATGGGCTGATGGCTCAGAGCCTGGAGCCTGTTTCCGATTCTGTGTCTCCCTCTCTCTCTGCCCCTCCCCCGTTCATGCTTTGTCTCTCTCTGTCCCAAAAATAAATAAACGTTGAAAAAAAAAATTAAAAAAAAAAAAAAAAAAACACAATGAGATACCACCTTACACCTGTCAGAATGGCTAACGTTAACAACTCAGGCAACAGATGTTGGAGAGGATGTGGAGAAAGAGGATCTCTTTTGCATTGTTGGTGGCAATGCAAGCTGGTGCAGCCACTCTGGAAAATAGTATTGAGGTTCATCAAAAAACTAAAAATAGAACTACCCTATGACCCAGCAATTGCACTACTAGGTATTTATCCAAGGGATACAGGTGTGCTGTTTCAGATGGACACATGCACCCCCATGTTTATAGCAGCACTATCAACAATAGCCAAAGTATGGAAAGAGCCCAAATGTCCATCGATGGATGAATGGATAAAGATATGGTATATATATACAATGGAGTATTACTTGGCAATCAAAAAGAATGAAATCTTGCCATTTGTAACTACGTGGAGGGAACTGGAGGGTATTACACTAAGTGAAATTAGTCAGAGAAAGACAAAATTCATATGACTTCACTCACATGAGGACTTTAAGAGACAAAACAGATGAACATAAGAGAAGGGAAACAAAAATAATATAAAAACAGGGAGGGGGACAAAACAGAAGAGACTCATAAATATGGAGAACAAACTGAGGGTTACTGGAGGGGTTGTGGGAGGGGGGATAGGCTAAATGGGTAAGGGGCACTAAAGAATCTACTCCTGAAATCATTGTTGCACTATATGCTAACTAATTTAGATGTAAATTTTTAAAAATAAAAAAATAAAATTAAAAAAATAATAAAATAAAAGTGAGCTCTATGAAGGTGACCATGTATGGATATTATTTTATATTTCAACAGGAAAATGTATGTACTGATCTAAGCCAAGATAGGCAAACCTCAGAAATCTCAACTTCGGGCCTGACAATTACCCAACCTCTTGGCTCTAGGTCTAACTTCTGCCCTTTGTACTTGAACTTCATTTAGTTTCATTGGTTTGAGCTGCTCTCAACAGATGTGGACTTGCCTCACCTCTCTGGTTCTTCTTATTCTATTTTAAATAGTATTTATCTCTACATTTTGAAGCACAGGTTAATTTCCAAAACAAAGTAGAAATTCATCTGATGCTTATTTAAACAGTGAGGAGGATGGCAAAGAAATCTCAGTGAAGGAAGAACTACTGGTCATGGCTCTGGGCTCATCTGATCAAAGTAGCAGTTTTCCTTTCAATTTTTAGTATGTTTTGCTGCTCACAAAAATTTTGACACCCAATTACTTCTCATCTGCAGAATCATTCAAATAACCTTGGGGGTGCAAACCAGCCAGGGTGGCCCCTGCATCAGGCACAACCAGGGGACCCCTGTGGGTTGCCCAATCAGGCTTTATTTCTAATAATCCCTTAGCAGCTTAGATCTCAGATAGAAGATGCCTTCTTGGTGCCATTAAGAGCTTTTTAGGAAACAATGTAAGTGTCCATCAATGGATGAATGGATAAAGAAGATGTGGTATGTGTATACAAAAAAGAAGGAAATCCTGTCATTTGTGACAACACGAATGAAACTTGAGGGCATTATGCTAAGTGAAATAAACCAGACCAGAGAAAGACAAATAGTGCATAGTGTCACTTGTACATGGAATTTTAAAAAATAAAGTCAAACTTAGAAACAGAGTGGAAATGTAGTTACCAAGGGTGGGGGGAGGTAAGAAATAGGGATAGGTTGGTTAAAGGGCATAAACTTTCAACTATAAGATGGATAAGGTCTGAGGACCTAATGTAAAATGTGGTTGACTACAGTTGGTAACACTGTACTGTATAATTGAAATTTGATAAGAGAGTACTTCAATGTTTCCCCATATATGTGTGTATGTATGTGTGACATGGTGAATATGCTAATTAACTAGGGAAGAATCTTTTCATAAGGTATACATGTATCAAATCATCCCAGTGCAAGCTTTAAATACCTTACATTTTTGTCAATTACACCTCAACAAAGCTGGGAAAAAAAGAGCTTTCCATTAATGTAGAAGGAATGAAGGGGGTGAGAGAAGAACACTCTTTTCCTGGGGTGTTTCCTTACAGAGTGCTCACTGCTCCAATAGCAGGAGACACTTTGTGGATATAAGAAACTATTTTTTTTAACAGTGCTGTCTTCTAAATGAGAGAAAGTCCAGATGCCAGACAGTGTTCTGCCACCAGAAGGCCTATGTCAGCATCACCATGTGGACTCGTGCAGTAAAGCCCCAGAAGAGAGTTGGGGTCGGTGTCGGGCTCAGCTCAGAAGGAGGAACTTCAGAGTGTGCACTCCCAACTCCAGTGAAGACTTGCCTGTGTGACCTCAGGTCACAGACTTCATCAGGACCCTCATGGGTAAAGCAGAATTCACAACACCAAGCCAACCACACAGGTCATGTGAGTGCAACAGCAGCCCTGCTGAGAAGGTGTTAGAGAATAAAACACTTCATTCTTGTAAAAAAAAATGAACCTTTCCACTAATCTCTATGCCCCCAAATTGTGACCGCTGGGTCCTTGATTTGTACAAGTAAGAGAGAGAAACGGTTTTGGAGAGCAAACTGTCTTGGCCCTGAGAATAATTTCTTACTTGTGTAGTTGAGGACGGTTTATTATGGGTCTGTTTAGTGTCACAGTCAAGGGAGGGAAGGCATAAAAGGCTGATCCAAAAAGCCATCTTGCTCAGAGGAGTGATGAAGTACATTTTTGTGTGCTGAGGCACTCTTATGGGTTAGATTTCTTTGCAGAATGAGCCTAAGTAGGCAGGTACAAGAATAGAACAGTTCACTGAGAGAAGATTATTAGTGAAACCAGAGGCTTATCTGGCCCTGTGTCTCTGGGGGAGCCGTACAAAGAGGGAGAACTAATCCATTCCAAGAAGAAGAAAGAGATGGCGCCTTATCCCTAATTTGATATATCACTCATATGGTGGGTGGGAAAGTTCTTTCAAGTCCTTTTGGCCTGGGCAGTAAATTATTCTTCAAGTTTCTGTTTTGTAGTGGTCAGTGAGCTGTGAGTCATACAGTGACTCACAGCACCATCATCAATGTATATTTTGGGGTGACACTGGGTTCTTGGGTTCATACTGATAAGGCAAGCTAGCCTTTGTTGTGACTGAGTCTTTTTCCATGCTACGTGTTTTCTGTGTTTTCTTAGCTGCCATAGTCATCCTGATGGTGTCATACCACTCAGAGTGACAGAAATGCAAAACACTCTTTGAAACTAGGCAGACAAGAACAGTAAGCATTTGGAGAATTTAAAAATGCACACCCACATGTCGGGTCCATTAACTACGTATTTGTAAAATCATTTTCATTTTTATCTTGCTTTAACAAAAGGAAGTACACTGATGTTCTGTTTCGGAAAAATATTCTCATTCTGCTGCTCAATAGCTACATGACCTAGGGCTCATCTCTTAGTTCTGAGGGCTTCAAGTTTCCTTGTTCATCGTATACAACACTTATTCTATAGTAACATATTAGGCTTCAAAAAAAAAAAAAAAAGCTTAAAAAGTAGCAGAACATATGTCTCTCTTTCAAAGGGCCTTCTTGGGCCATGCCTCCCTCAACCCAGGCTATGCCCACTGATGATCTCTCTGTGAGCAGCTGACGGTTTGAGCTTGGTTTACAGGTGGTTCATACAATATGCTGGCACTAGTGAGAAATAAAGGACGGGAAACTTAGAGCCCCATTCAAGTATATTCATCCATTGAACATTTATCCAACATCTACTATGTACCAGGCACCAATCTAGATGCCAAGGATACAGCATGTCAAAACCGAACAAGTTTTGACTCTCGTAGAGCTTACCTTGTAGTGTGGAAAGATGGACAGTAAACATCATAAATAAGTTAATTGTATAGAAGGTGTAAAGACCTATGGAAAATTAGATTAGGCTGTGAGCTAAGGAGTGCTGGTATATTGGCAGGGATTGAAATTTTCAATAGTAGGTTTGAGCTTGGGTTCACTCCAAAGGTGACAATGAGCAAACTTGAATGAGGTGAGAGAGTGAGCCATAAGGATACCTTAAGAAAAGAAAAGAGCCACTGCAGACAGCCAGGGATGGAAACATAGCTGGTATGTCGGAGGGAGGAAGTGCAAAATAGCCAGTGGCTGGAGCAGAGTGAATTCAGTGGAGAGTAAGACATGTGGTTGGAGGTATATAGGAAGCCAAATCATATAGGACTTTGTAGGGGCTTTGTAAGACTTTCGACTTTTACTTTGAACAAAACGGGAAGCCACTGGAGGATTTTGAGCAGAGGCGTAGCAAGTTCTGTCTTACATTTTATAAAAAAGATCAATCTGTTCAGTGTGTTAAAGAATAAAATGAAGTGAAGTGGTAACTTTGGAGATGCTAAAGCCATTTAGGAGACAAAAAGATCCCTATGCTTTATGCCCACTCTCATGGGTCCAACCTACATCTTCTCTCCCTATTTGCCCCTGATGTTCTATGATTCCTTCCAGGCCTCTGACCAATGAGCCAAGCCATTCACCACTGCCCAGGAGCCTTGAATACCTACACTACAGGCCTCTTCTCCCTGTTTGGTTACATTCATGTGAAGTCAGTCTGAGTGGAGTTACAATCATGTGTTACACTCATGTGTAAAGCTGCATAATGGTTAAGGCAAGGAAAATGGCCAAAGATACCCAAGATGGGTTAAATTGAGAGGATATGAAGGGACGCAGAAGAAATGTCTCAGACATAAGGAGTGTAGGTTACGGTTAAATTTATGATATAGCCCTTAAAGCACAATTAAGACAATATTGTGTCAGAACTGGGTGAGGAATAGACATTCACCAAACATCCTGCAAATGTAGATGAATGCCTCGCCTTACTTAAGGAGAGGATACGTAATTTCCTGCTTTTTTTTTTTGAGAGGTGGCTACATTATACTCTGAAGGAACATGTTTTTGAGGAAGAATGCATTTTTTAGCTAGCATGTAAGTGGATGCTAGCAGCCAAAGACTGCTAGACTATGGTGGTTATTTTCCTTTTTAAAAAATGCTTTGGCTACCTAGCATCTGATTCCCTTAATAAGTGTGGAGAATTTGCAATTGTGTGATGTTGGTGGGAAGTAGGGCCTTGTCTACTGCAATGGAAACTGAAAGTGCCAGATAATTTTTCACCCTGATCCTTCCAATAAGGGCATGAGCACCTAGCTCAACTAGTCAGATGCTCTTGCCTAGGAATTTCTTTTTTTTTTTTTTTAACGTTTATTTATTTTTGAGACAGAGAGAGACAGAGCATGAATGGGGGAGGGTCAGAGAGAGAAGGAGACACAGAATCTGAACCAGGATCCAGGCACTGAGCTGTCAGCACAAAGCCTGATGCGTGGCTCAAACTCACAGACCGCGAGATCATGCCCTGAGCTGAAGTCAGACGCTTAACCGACTAAGCCACCCAGGTGCCCCAACTTGCCTAGGAATTTCAATCTGAAGAAAGATCTGCAAATAAGTAATTAATTCATTCCACTAATAAAGATGGAAGCATCCAGTGTCCAGTGACAGCAATGTGTCCTGTCCAGGCTTGCAGCAGCAATACCATAACTGCTATTCCTCAAATGTGGCATGACCTTGAATCTGGTTCTGCCTATCTAGATTTTTATAGCTCCTGCTATTTTCCAAACCTGGTTCTTCAGCCTTCCTATTGAGCCTTCCTGAGAACTACCAATATCCTTTCAACAAATTTCTTTTTTTTTTCCCCTTAAATTTAGGAAAATTGATTATTATTGTGCATAACAAAAATCCCTGCCTGGTATACCAACCGTTACTTACCCAATATTTTTCTATTCTCCCATCATCCTTGCTATTTGAATCTATATTTTTAAAAGGTCAGTCATGTAGCTCCAGCCAAGCTGCTTACATTCCCACTTCCCTTTCAGCTAAGTGTGTCCACATGACACAGAAATGGCTAATAAGGTGTAATCAAAATTCTGTTAATATATCATATTAGATACACCTTGTGTGTTACCTCCTATTCTTTCAGTATCAACTTGTCCCAGCCCTTAGCCACTTACTCCATCTCAATTATTGCTGTGGTGACAAACTCCATGCTGTATGAAGTTCTACTGCCTGAATCCAACATCCAGAGTCTGTGACTCTGCCTCTTCCTACCATTCTCAAACTCAGAGGAAGGACTACATTTCAGGACATGGACATTGGTTCCCCTAGTAGCTGTTCAAAGCGCCAGGTAACACCACCTAGAAAAGTGAAAACTTAAACCAACAAGAGGCAGGACGTGGGAGAAAACCAGATGACAAATACTTCTTTTCACTCCTCCATTTACTAGACTGTTCTAAGCCATGGCTTTTCTGCATAGCCTGTACGGTGGCATCTACATAGCCTGTATGGTAGCCTGTATACATGGCCAAAAGAGTAGACTTGATCAAACAAAAGCTCTGTCTCTTAGTGCCTTGAGCAGAGAAGCAGTACCTGGCATAGAAGTATATCAAGTTTCACTTACTTGCTTCCTCACTCCTCCTTTATCTCACTCTTGCTACCAGGGGATAGTACCTCCCAATAAGGCATTATCACCTAAACCTTGCCAAGAGCCTTGATTTTTCTAGGGAAACCCTGCCAAAACAATCTCTTTTAAGACCTTTTCTGATAAACAGAACAGGCTGGCACAGTCCTTTCTCCCTTCTTCCCACCTTGAACACGGACATGATGTCTGAAGACATTTTGTAAACATTTGGGAAAGGCCAAAAGAATCAACAAAGCACTGGTCCTGACAGAGTCAAGTTGCTGAACCATAGTCAACAGTTTAACTACCTGTAAAACTCTTGCACATGAGAAAAACTGATTTCATTTTTTAAACCATTAAAGTAGGGTTTCCTGATACTTGCAGCTGAATAAAATCCTAACAGATATACCTACCCAAGAGCTATATTTCCAATTTCTTAATAGTATGTATTGTCACACAATCAAGGTATTATAATAAAAGCTAAAACTTTTATACAGAAATAGTTTTCTTTGATTTTGCTTTGTTTATGTGAAGCATGGCTCTCGATCCAATTTCCAGTAAACATAGTGAATATTTCCACCTCTCTTATCTGGCCCACTCTGCAATTCCATATGCTCCTTACCATCTCTCAGGGAGTTCTTAAGCCTCCTACTTTTGAGTTTCTCTCCAATGTTTATGCTTTTGACTTCTGGGTCCCTTTCACTGAGGCTTCCTTACAAACACATATTACACAGATCTTCTCTGAACACTGTGTGTGTGTGTGTGTGTGTGTGTGTGTGTGTGTGTGCACGTGCACGTGCGTGCGTGCTGGGTCACTGAGAGATTCATCTGTGTTATGGAAAGGGAGAAATGCCAGATTTAAAACAAACAACCAAACAGATGCGTGCATGCGCGCACACACACACACACACACACACACACACACACACATACAATCTTCTAGAAACTACTAAGAACAGAGTAAAAAGGGGCAAGTAAGGGATTCTGTCCTATCCTCCATTATTTTAGGCCTCCAGCAGAGAAGAGAAATACATATTTTAGTCCTTCAGTGATCTAAGACTTAGAATCACTTATAACCAATGATAGCAATGGAGAATCCTTCATTCTGGCAGTGCTGGAATAGATCTGTAAAAGAAAGACCCTAGGGGTGCCTGGGTGGCTCAGTTAGTTAAGTGTCTGACTCTTGATCTCACCTCAGGTCTTTATCTCAGGGTCGTGAGTTCAAGCCCTGCACTGGGTTCCATGCTGAGCATGAAGCCTACTTAAAAAAAAAAAAAAAAAAAAAAAAAAAAAAAAAGACCCTAAACTTCTTCTAGTTTTTAAAATTTTTTTAAATGTTTATTTATTTTTGAGACAGAGAAAAGAGGCAGAGTGTGAGAACGGGAGGGGCAGAGAGGAAGGGAGACACAGAATTCGAAGCAGGCTCCAGGCTCTAAGCTGTCAGCACAGAGCCCGATGCAGGGCTCGAACTCACGAGCAGTGAGATCATGACCTGAGCCGAAGTCAGACGCTCAACCGACTGAGCCACCCACGTGCCCCAAAGACCCTAAACTTCTGATTGCTTCATAGATTAGCAGAGTCTATCCTTTGTGAAAGAAAATGGAAGAGATACCAGATTTATAATAATATATACCAAAAAAACTACACTTTATTCATATAAATTTAATAGGTATAATCTCCTTCGATGTTCAGTATATTTTATTATTTCTCAAAATTATTTTAGAATTAGCTCAAAGACCCATATAGCAGATTGACAAGAAGTCCAGTATCACATTCTTAGGCTCCTCTTGTCTCTTCTTAACTATCCTAGAACCTTGTACTACAAAGGAGTTCTGCAGAACTTTCCCTCCAAAATAAGACAGAAAGAACCTTGCTGTCTATCTTCCAATGCTGCTACAGAACATTGGATCTCCTCCTCTGTCATTGTTCATCTTGCCTACAAAAGATTTTCATATGCCCCTACCCTCCAGGTACCCAGAGATCACCAACCTCCTCCAGAAAGAGGCTACTCAAAGGCACTTTCACTATTCTACAACAAGGGTACCCCTTGCCAATTTTCTAGGTTCTCCGTTTTCCTACAAAGTCTTAGTGCTCCCAAAGGCACTATGTAGAACTGACTCAGTCCTCTCTACAGTGGAACCTGCAACCACTAGCCCACTACACAATCTCAAAGAACCAGGCAGGAGTTGGGTCACTTTGCTTTTCAATCTCCCAAACACAAAAGATTCCTTTCCTTTCTCAACAAAGGAAGATGGACCTTCAAATTATGCAGGGCTATCTATAGATGGATGTGTTCAGAATAGGCCACAGATGCCTGGAAACACCTTTGGCTCCATAATCACAAAGGCTTAACCTCTAAATGGAAAAAATACCTTCTGATCCTCAAAGTGTAAATTATTACTTCATGACCATCAAGGGAACTTTTAGGCATCCCTCTTTCCAAAAGCTATGAAAATAAAATACAAGTATAGCATTTAGTAGATTCCCTCCTTCACACACAATAACCAGGAAGAAAATTTAATGGAAACACTCTGCTGTATAATGGACCCCCTACTGGTTTGTCTGCAGACTCTCAAATTCTGAAAAATGGCCTGTACCATTCATATAGTCAAGCAGTAGTCTTCCAATCTTCCTCTCTTTTTTTCTGCCTTTTCTGGTTTAATTTGAACATTTTATATGATTCCGTCTTCTCTCCTCTCTTAGTATAATCAATCATTATTCTTTATTAATTTTTTAATTGTTGTCCTAGAATTTGCAACATACAGTTACAAACTAAATCCACTTTCAAATGACAGAGTATTCCTAATTCCTCTCTCCTCACCTTAGAACATTGCTATCATTCATTTCACTTGTCCATAAGCTATAATCACCAAATACAGAATATTATTTTTAGCAGTTGTCTATTAGATAAATTCAGAATAAAAGGTTTTATTTTACTTTCACTTAATCCTTCTCTAACATTCCTCTTTCTTTATGTAAATCCAAGTTTGTGAACTATTTCATTTTCCTACTCTCTGAAGAACTTCTTTTAACATTTCTTGCAAGGCAGGTTTATTGGTGACAAATTCCGTCAATTTTTATTTATCTGAGAAAGCCTTTATTTCTTCTTCACTTTTGAATAATTTCAATGGATACAGAAATGCAGGTTGGTGGCTTCTTTCAAGACCTTAAATATTTTTCTCTATCTTCTTGCTTACCTGGTTTATAAAGAGAAGTTCTATGTATTCTTATCCTATTCTTCTGTAAGTAAAGTATTTTTTTTTTTCCCTTTCTGGCTTCTTTCAAGATTTTCTCTTTGTCTTAGGTTTTCTGAAGTTTGAATATAATATGACTAGAGGTAAACTTTTTGGTATTTATCTTTCTTGGTGCTCCCTGATTTTGCTGGAACTCTGGTTTGGTGTTTGTCATTAGTTCCAGGAAATAGCCATTATCAATGCAAATATTTCTTCTTCTTTTCTCTCTCTTTCCTCTCCTTTTGGTAGTCCCATTACATGAATTACTTTTCATAATTGTTCCATATTTCTTGAATATTTCATAACTTTTTTTTTCATTATTTTTTCTCTTTTGCCTTTCAGTTCATGAAATTTCTATTGACATATCTTTAAGCTCCCTGATTCTTTCCTTGGGCATGTGCAGTCTACTGATGAACCCATCAGAGTCATTCTTTATTTCTACTACAGTGTTTTGTTTTGTTTTTTATTTCTAGCATTTCCTTTTTATTTCTTTCCATCTCTGGGCTTACATTACCCATATGCTCTTGTATATTGCCCACTTTTTCCATCAGAGCCCTCAGCCTATTAATCATAGTTATTTTAAATTCCTTGTCTGATAATTCCAAAATCTCTGCCATATCTGAGTCTGGTTCTATTGTTTACTTTGTCTCGTCAGATTTTTTGTGTTGTTGCTTTTTAGCATGTCTTCTAAATTTTGTTGAAAGCCAGATATAATGTATTGGGTAATAGGAACAGAAGTAAGTTGGCCTTTAATATGAAGGTTTTTCTGGCTAGAAGTTACACTGTATCTATCGTTTGCTGTAATTTTAGGTGTCTGAGGCTTCAATCTCCTCTAGGGTCCTTTGTTTGATCTCTTCTGTTGCATTTGGGTTTCCCTATAAACTCCTTCTTAAATAGAGTTTGAGCCTTCCAGTCATTTCAGCTGTAATTCTGTTATTATACAGGAGCCTTGTGATGTCATGATAAGGGGTGTCATGGAGGCAAGCACTCTGTAATTCTATGGTTACGTTTCAATCTTGCAGTGGGCTTGTGCCCCTGGGGTGTGACTTCTAAGCTCTCCCCTTTTCCACACACACATGCTCACACGAAGCACGAAGGTCAGCAAGAGCTGCAGTTAGGTATTTCCTTTCCTACATTTCACTGAGACCCTATAAAATAAATGCCCACGCTAAGTTTTTAATTCCAAACCTATTCCACACTCAAGTGTCCAGCAATTCATCAATTACAGTTTAATTTTTCCTAACTGTTTCTGGTTCCAGTGGCTTCTACTCCCAGAAAGCTATGATACTCTATAGTTGCCTGTCTCTCCAGTTTGAGGAGTGTTGTGATCTCAATTCACTGATGGATCTAAAGAGTTATTGATTTTAGGTTTGTTCAGCTTTTTTCTTATTATGACAATGGGAGTGACAATTTCCAAGCTCCCTACATGCTAAAGCAAAAACCAAAAGTTTAAATCTTTTTTTTTTTTTTTCAACTTATGGGAATAAATGTTTTTTGTTCTTGGGAAGGAATAATGTAGCAGATGCCAATTTCCCTTTCTGCAATTTGTACAATAAATTCCATTCAAATTCCCAATCGCTTCTTTCTTAGAATTAAAAATATATTTTTTAAATTCATCTAAAAAATTAAAGATGTAACAAATAGCCCATGAAATATTTATTTATTTTTAATGTTTTATTTTATTTTGAGACAGAGAATGAGTGAGGGAGGGGCAGAGAGACAGGGAGACACAGAATCTGAAGCAGTCTCCAGGCTCTAAGCCACAGCAGAGAGCCCAACATGGGGCTCAAATCCAAGGACCCAACATGGGGCTCAAATCAAGATCATGACCTGACCTGAAGTCGGACACTTAACCAACTGAGACGCCCAGGCATTCCTAGCCCATAAAATATTTAAAAATTAAGGAAGAAAAAGGGCCTGTTCTACCAGATATCAAAACACATTACAAAGCTATAGTAATTAAAATAGTCAGGAACTATGCCAAAATGTACATCCAGATAAATTAGCACAGGATAAATGATGCAAAAATAGACCAAAGTTCATTTGAGAATCCATTCTGTGACTAAAGTAGAATTTCATGTCAGAGTGAGAAAATAGGGATTATGTAATAAGTGTTATTGAAACAACTGGTTAAACATTTTGGTAAAGGTAGAATGAACTAAGATCTACCTTGATACCTTGAAACAAAATAAATTCCAAACAGTTCAAAGTTTTAAATATTAAAAATTAAACACTAAAAGTGCTAGTAGCAAGGAAGATGGTTGACTTAAATGCATCCTTGCTGCTCTCTCTCCCAAGCTCTAATCCAACTCCCAACAGCCTCCACTGTTTTCAATCTTATTTTTTTTTAATAATTAAGATACTTAATGCAATAAATTTTCACTTGAGTTTAGTTTTATCCATGTAACGTAAGCTCTGGTATGAAGTGTTCTCTTGTATATAATGTCTTAATCAATTTGAATTTTCCTTTTTTTTAAGTTTTTTAACATTTATTTATTTTTGAGACAGAGAGAGACAGAGCATGAGTGGAAGAGGGGCAGAGAGAGGGAGACACAGAATCAGAAACAGGTTCCAGGCTCAGAGCTGTCAGCACAGAGCCTGACACAGGGCTTGAATTCACAGACTGTGAGATCATGACTTGAGCCAAAGTTGGATGCACCCCTGGATGCACCCAGGCACCCCTGAATTTTCCATTTTGATTACTCCTTTGATCCAAGAGTATCTCTTAAATTCCAGGTAATTAAGTTTTTTTGTCATCCTTTCATTATTCATTTTTCAGAAGTTTTGAAGGAAATTTGAACCTAAAATCTTTATACCCAGACAAACTAGCATCAAGGAGAGGAAACAAAATTAAAAATTTGTACACATACAAGTACTCAATAAACTTACCACACACATTCTCTGAAAGAATTAATTACATACTCCATAAAAGTGAAAAACAATTCAGAAAAAAGGCAAGATTTGAAATTAAAAAGTGATGAGCAAATGAACCAGTATATTTTACAATAATCAAAATAATTATTAAATAATTATTAGTACACAAAATTGATAGATGAAATAATTATTGGTACAAAAACTTAATAACTGGGGCGCCTGGGTGGCGCAGTCGGTTAAGCGTCCGACTTCAGCCAGGTCACCATCTCGCGGTCCGGGAGTTCGAGCCCCGCGTCAGGCTCTGGGCTGATGGCTCAGAGCCTGGAGCCTGTTTCCGATTCTGTGTCTCCCTCTCTCTCTGCCCCTCCCCCATTCATACTCTGTCTCTCTCTGTCCCAAAAATAAATAAACGTTGAAAAAAAAAACTTAATAACTAAAAATCCTGGAGAATTTCAACATGCAAGGTAAAGGAAGACTGAAAGAAGAAGGAAAGAACTGAAAACAAACCAAATTTCTTGTCTTGAGCAGGGGGTGTGGGAGCAAGGGCTGATATAAATACTAATTAATTTGAAATATCCAGATAAACTTAAATATGTACTTTAAAATGTAGGTGAAACCACTCAAAGAATAGGACTAGCATATTCACTTCCAAACTACTAGAGGAAAAGAAATAAAATTTTTAAAAATATAATCAATATGTCAAAAAGATGAGAAAGGAATCAGAAATAGAAAGGGAAGGAAAGAAGAAAGTGAGAAGAGCATGAGGAAAATTAGAAGGAATGCATGGCAAATGAAACTGTAAAGTAAGAAATCAGTATCGCATCCAAAGATGCTATTAGTCACAGAAATGCTGCTGTTTTAAATTTCTCAATCAGACTGTGGGAGAATAAAATCCAGCTATATTTCGTGTAATGTATCATAGATAAAATAATTTTTGAAATATTTTTTAAAATTTGACTTTTAAATTTCAAATTCAAAATCAGAAGTCAATAAGAGAAAAACAAATACCATACAATTTCACTCATATGTGGAATTTAAGAAATAAAACAAATGAATAAAAAAAGAAAAGAGATAAGCAAAACAAAAAATTCTTAAATACAGAGAACAAACTGGTGGTTGCCAGAGGAGAGATGGGTGGGGGGGATGGGTGAAATAGATAAAGGGGATTAAGAATACACTTATCTTGATAAGCACTGAGAAATGTATAGAATTATTGTATCATTACATTGTACACCTGAAAATAATATAACACTATGTATTTTTTAACATTTATTTATTTAATTTAAAAAAATTTCTTTAACTTACATCCAAGTTAGTTAGCATAAAGGTCAATAACAATTTCAGGAGTAGAATCCAGTGATTCATCCCCTACGTATAACACCTAGTGCTCATCCCAACAAATGTCTTCCCTAATGCCCCTTACTATAAACTGGATTATAGTTCAATTTTTAGAAATTGGGAAACTTGAAAATAAAGGTAAAAAGGATATAGCAAGCTAATGTTAACAAAGAGAAAACAGGAATAAAAATACTACTATTATATAACAGGGAATTTAAAGCAAATAGTATTAATATGAAAGAGGAATATTTCATATGAATAAAAAGCTTACTCCAATGAAAGTCTGTGAAAGTTTGAATCTTTTAGTATCTGAAAACATCAGATCTCAAGCCTTATCAAGCATAAAAATTTGACGGGAAACTTCTTAAAAATGCTGATTCTCATGGTCTGTCTCCATTTCTACCACCAGTTCAGTGCACCTTATCATTTCTTACCTGATTTACAGCAACATCTTCCTATCAGGTCAAAATTGCAATTAAAATTTAAACCTGAGGAATTAAATGAGATTGAGAGAAGGACTAGTAACTGGTTCAAGGTTACACAGTTAGATAGTGGCTGAGACCATTATCAACAAACACTTAAGAGTTGGGAGAACTGACAAAAAAAAGCATTGATTCAAATCTATTTCACATCAAAAAAAAAATACACACACACACACAACACACACACACACACATATTTCTTTCTTTCACATCAAGACTGTTTTTTCTAGAGCTTACATTTTGCTCACAACATCAGTTTCTGCATAGACGCTCCATGTAGGCAAAGCTGACCAAATGTGGGATAGCCATGAGTCAGAGACCAGACAGACCTATCTGGATGAGTCAGGAAATCATGGAAGGTTACACCACGGACCAAAAAAAAAAAAAAAAAAAAAAGAATGAAGCACAGGGTAAACATATTGCAGCTGGTAAATAACACAGCCCAGACTCAAATCCATTATACCATCCTGGGGGATCTGAAAGAAGGTTACGGGCAGAGATTTACCAGAAATTTTCATAGTCAGCCAGGTGGTCAAAGACAAGGAAATGCAACCAATAGGGACAGGCAATAAATAACCAGCAAACAAATGGATTATAGATAGGACCAGGTGGAAGGTGGGGAGTACAGTACTGAGGAAAACCATGGAGAGCAAAACTGCACACAATGGAGTAAAAGGTAGAATATAGTGCTAGCAACCTGACAGTACCCAAGTCCTTTAAAAACCAGGATAGCAGACAGGAAACCAACCCAGGAATTCAGGCAGGAAAAGTGAGAACAGAAAACATCTACACTCACACAGCTTATTAATGATGTTAACATAGCCTTATTATTCTACTGTCTCCATCAAAATGACATTACTATTCCAAGAAACTCTTGCCCAGGAAGATGAACATTCAAACAACTATAATATTTAATGAATATCAATTTGTACATCTCTGTAGTAGATAGTAGCAAATGATAATTTACTTCTCAAGATTCTTTGAATCCTCTCACCTCAAACCCTCATCTTTCTACGTCTAGTCCTAAGCTATTATATCAGGATTCTTATCCAATCCTAATCAAGCCCTCATATTGCAAGACCTGCCTTAAAACCACATTAAGAAAATTCACAAATGTTCCAGCTTTACCTTTCCACCTTGAGACACTGCTAAAACTCTGTTTAAGGTAGTGCTCTCCTTACTGGTTAGGAAAAAAACTCAGCTTTATCTTACTTACAAGTTGTCACAGTGAAATTTTCAAGGATCCAGCACTTGACAATATTGGAGGTACAATTTGGAGGTCCAAATCCAACCAAGACCTTCTCATTGCCATGTGGCAAAGTCCAACTTAACCCATTTCTCCCCAGATATGTGTAAAACATTCTTAGCTAAACAAAGACTAAAACTGACTGTAGAAAGTCTAATAAAGGAAAGACTCATCATACTTTATCCTGGCCCTTG
This sequence comes from Leopardus geoffroyi, assembly GCF_018350155.1. Lineage (NCBI taxonomy): Eukaryota > Metazoa > Chordata > Mammalia > Carnivora > Felidae > Leopardus > Leopardus geoffroyi. The sequence goes on from NC_059339.1 coordinate 45,157,849, forward strand.
TAACATGCCTGTCCTTCCAGGTAAAAAACCCCAATAGGCCATAGATTCACCAGGTCCTTGGACCATAAATAAAAGTCATTCAGGGCTTTCCTGTAGTACTAAACACCAATACTCTTTCATGTTAGGTGCTCCCTGAGACTCCATATTACACAGTTGTAGATCTGTGGCTGCTTTCTCTAAGTGTCCTATTAGGTCAAAATCTTTGATACTTGTTTGCATTCTGTAAGGAAAATCAACAATATACCTCAACTGTTATGCCCCAGGGATTTACTAAGGTATCTACTACTTTTCATAAACCCTCAGTAGGGATCATAGGAATCTTACATTTCCCTGTGATTTTTGTTGTTTTGCAATATGTGGATGACCTTTATTGTGTTCTAAAACAAGGTTAAACTCTAAGACAAACTCCATACATCTACTTAATGTTTTAGCTCAGTAAAAGCATATTTCCAAAGAGAAGGCAAATGATTTCAAGTAAATTCATTATATAGGACAGGGATTGACAAACTATAGCCACAAACCAAATCCATCCTACTGCCTACTTTTATAAATAAAATGTTATTGGAACAAAGTCATATCCATTCATTTATACACTGTCTATGGTTACTTTAACATTAGAATACCTAAGCTAAATAGCTGTGACAGAGACTGTATGCTCCACCTTTCAGGGTTCCCATATCCAATTCCAATGGGGGGGGGGGGGTTGTTCCTTCTCTCCCAAATACCAAGCTGACACTATCTACCCAGAGAGAGCATCTACCCAGGGTTCAGTCCTACAAGACTGCTTCCCACCTCCCACTTTAGATGCCAGTCACAAGCCCCAGGCTATTACCCGTGCCTCAGACCAACTGGCCACAGATTGGAGGTTCCAACAACTTCCTCCTTAGGTTTGATTAACTTGCTATTGTGGCTCATAGAACTCAAACACATACATGTACCAGTTTATTAAAGGATATAATAAAAGATACAAATTCACGTCCAGATGAAAAGATACATAGGCAAGGTATGGGGAAAGGGCTCACAGTTTCCATGATCTTTGCAGGTATGCCACTTTCCCCACATCTCATGTTCACCAACCTGTAAGCTCTCTGAACCCAGTCCTTCAGGGCTTTTATGGAGGCATCACTGCATAGTCATGACTGACTAAGTCATTGGCCATTGCTGATTCAACCCTCATTCCTGGAGATCTCCTCAGAGGTCAGGGGATAAGGCTGAAAGTTTCAAACCTCTCATCATAGGGTTGGTCCTCCTAGCATCTGGCACCCACGCTTGGGCAGGGTACAAAATTTGTCTTCATTAATATAACAAAAGACACCTTTATTGCCCTTATTATAGGAAATTCCAAAGATTTAAGGAGCTGTGAGCCAGAAACCATGAAGAAGACCAAACACATATATGAAATACTATTCTTATATATTCTTATAAATATATGTCTGATAATAACATTTCTTACAAATCATATTATCACACCCACAAAGATATTTACTATTTGGTCCTTTACAGAAAAAGTAAAAGTCACACCCTGATCTAGGATACAATTTATCCCAAGGAAACGAGTCTCTTACTCTTAACCAACCATAGGCCTTTCAAATTTTTACTAGGCCAGGTACAATTAAGATCAATCTCACTGACCCAAGTACAATGGATTCTCAACTTTTTTAATTGCCACTTCACTATATGACTTAGCCAAGTTTTTAATAACAAAACCTCTTCCTTGGGAATGTAAACATGGACAGGTCTAATTAATATTAGCTCTCCAACAATCTTGCTCTCTGTACAGACCCTCGACATTTGGACTCAACTCCATGGAAATTATAAGAGACCAATAGCTTAGTAACCTCTCCTTCTTAAACCTGTGGCAAAAAGCCTACCCACCTTCTTAATAATTGCAGCACCTAAACCAGTAGAGATGTCTACAGACTTGGTTTTATGGTATCCTTTAAATTTGATGGTCCCTCATGCTGTACAGTCTTTGCTGCTCACTGAAAATGCACAACACTTCTTAGCAAGTAGGCTTACCTCATATGAAATCCTGTTTTCTCTCTCACATTATTTCCATTCATCATCACAATACTTTAAAATCCTTCTACTTTTCTTCCATTACTTGAAACAAGAAACTCATGACTATGTAACCTCTGTTCACAAATTATTTATGGCCTGAATAGATTTATTAGAAACCCTTTAGGAAATACAGATATATATTGTATTTGTTGATGGGTCATATCTTAAGACTGACATAGCAAAATATTAAGTGAGAATATCACCCTTTACCAGAAGCAAAATCTGTCCAGATGGAAGAACTCACCAAAGTTTGTCAGTTAGATAGAAATAAAAGGAAAATTTCCACTAATACTAGCTGTGCTTTGGGGGGTAGTCCCTAATTTTTGAGTACTTTGTAAATAAGGGTGTTTTTTTTTAATTTAGAGAGACAGAGTGCAATCAGGGAAGAGGGTGAGAGAGAGAGAGAGAGAGAGAGAGAGAGAGAATCTTAAGTAGGCTCCACACAATGAGAAACCTGACACGAGGCTCAATCCCAAAACCCTGGGATCACAACCTGAGCTGAAATCAAGAGTCGGATGTTCAACTAACTGAGTCACTTAGGCACCCCTGTAAAAAGGGTTCTTAACCCCCAACAGGAAACCCAATTCAATATGGTCAACAAATTAAAGAACTTTTGTGTGTTCTGATGTTTCCTAAGGAGATGACTATTACAAAGGTGAGGCTCATGCAAAAGAGATAAAATAGAGGCTAAAGTAAATCCCTGCTGATCTTTATGCCAGACAGCAGCACTCCTAAGATCCTAGCCCTAATGACAACCTGAGAGATTAAAATTTGGGGGATATTTTTTTTAAAAGGCTTTTATAGAATGCCAGTCATTAGATTCAGAGTCAGGAAAAAGTACTGGGAAAAATCTAGATATAAATTGCACAAGGATATATAACACTGTACATTAACTATACTGAAATCAAAATTTTAAAAAACTTAAAAATATGTATTTTAATTTAAAAAAATAAATTGCACAAGGGTAATCTCTGGCATTCTAAGAATAGCTTCTTAAAAGTACCATAGAACCTCAAATGAAAACTTGCAAGAACTTTATGTGAGGACACTGCAAGGACAAATTGGTCACTAAACTCAGTGAACATTAATGGGGAAACTTCACTAAAATTTCTGAGGGTGTTCCTAGTACATATCTCATCTGTGGGTAGCATGATCCTGGTAAAACTGTAAAAGTGGTACATGAACAAAGCCCAATCCTCAGAGTCCCTTTCAATACCTCCAAATTAATTTCATATGTCTACTTGCTTGCAGTGGGTTTGGAATGTATCCTATATACTGTTTTCTTCTTGGAATGGACTGAACACTTTCCTTGATGGAAAGCTTACAGCACTAAGAGTAGCAGAGTGTGTGTGTGTGTGTGTGTGTGTGTGTGTGTGTGTGTGTGTGTTGTATTATCAACCTACAGAATTCCAACCTATTGCTCTAAGGATACCTATTTTACTGGGTGTATTGTGTAGACTCTAAGATGGCCCCCCATGATTCTTATTTCCTGGGGCTCATACCTTTGTGTAATCCCCTCCCTTTGACTGTGGTCAGAACCTGTGATTTGCTTCTAATCAATACAATATGACAAAGGTGATGAGATACCACTCCTGTTGTTGTTATATAAGATTTGTCTTACCGGCAGACTCACCCTAAAGATCTCCTTACTGACTTCATGAAGCAAGCAGCCATGTTGGGGAAGTCCACATGACCATGGCAAGAAACAACAGGCAATTTCTAGGAGCTGGGAACAGCCTCCAGCCAACAGCTAGCAAGAAGCTAGAACTCCCAGGTACAACCACAAGGAAATGGATTCTTCCAATAAATTCAGTGAGGTCAGAAGCAAATTCTCTCCCAGTAGAGCCTTCATATGAGAATACAGCCTACCAACACCTTGACATCAGCCTTGTGAAATCCTAAGCCAAGGACCCTGTCAAGTTGTACCCAGACTCTTGACCCACAAAAAAGATAATAAAAGCAATTTTTTTAAGTCAGTAGGTCTTGAGTAACTTGTTACACAGCAGTAAAAAACTAATACACTGGGAGGGTTACTTAAGAGCTTTGCAAAGTTCTGCCATTTACCCAGAAAGGTTCCTGTCGATATCAGCCCCAATCATCAGGAAAGATGGAAGGAATAAATAGGATTTGTAAGCCTGAAATTAGCAAAATTTTCAAGATTCTTAAACTTTTATGCCTTAAGGTATTACCACTGGTTTTAATGATAATAAAGTTATCAGTTCTCTCTGGGGTTCATCAACTCTCCCCCTATAAATTAGTGACTGGTCAACCCATGCATTAAGAATTATCACCTCTTTGGGGTACCACACTGACTCAGTAGGATTATCACCTCTTTTAGACTCCACAATATTGCAAACAGTCACAGTCAAATATTACAGGGAATTCATGTAATATACCCAGTATAACATCGATAAGTATCAGCAGCCTTTCTTTCACATCACCCTAAACAACACACACATTTATATGACCTGAATCCTGGAACTTCTGTGACTGAACTTTCACAGAAATAGAAATTGAAAGTGAACTAGAGAAAGAGAACTAGGGAAGAGAACTCCGATCTATTTGGAGGCTAAGTCACTTTCACCAATATCACAATAACACACACTACTCCTCTTTTGTTTTAGAGCTACCTGATTTTATTAATATTCCAAGTTTTATTGCCTGGCACCAAACCATTCTTGATGGGTAGTGCCAAAATGTTAGAAATCTACTTTCAGCCCTGTTTTGGGCAAAGACATTTCATAGGTGGCTTCCAATGACTGCTATTAAATTTGCTGCATAAAAACCTTCTGGTTGCTTTTTATTACTTTGGTAAGCCAACACCTGCCTTCACAATAATCTCTGACATCACTTAGAATCCATTTTTGTATAATAGCTTACCCTCTAGGAACTGTTACCTTCTAGGAACTGTTGATAGGTCATATATTTTAAAGAGAAAACTGAATCTTAATTTGAGAACCAAAACTCTAACCCTTCTCATATTTCTTTACTTCATACTATACAAGAGATTCCAAAAATAGAGAGAATTTTGCATGCTATGGTTCAGAAAATACAGAAGAGGTAGACAATGCCATTACAGCCATAGAACTCCTTGCCTGGAAGGTCCATGTAATCTGATAGATGGTGGATCAGAACAGAGCCATTTTGGATATAATATTGGCCTCTTGAGGGTAAACCTGTACTATTTTAGGGGAAGAATGTCGCACTTAGATCCCTGCAGGCCTCTCTGGGATCTTTAACATTATTCAAAATAACCATCAAGCAAATACAGAATCATAAATTTAGGTAGTATAGATAATCAGCTGGTTCTGTGGGCTCTTTAGATTGGGGATAGGCTCTATTCTCTTGGTTTAAATTGGGAACCCTTGGTTTCTGGCTAAGAAGTGGACAATGAACCCCAATCATAGTATTGGCCCATATTGCTACAGTGTTTAGAGGTGTGATCTCTAGAGTCTTAAATACTGCCGTATAACTACTGCCAAATGATCCATCCATATGTCTTACTTGTGATGTGAATAACCAAAAAGAACAGAAAAACCTGACACACACCCCCCACCACCACACACACACACTCTGATTGGTCAAATGCCCAAATGTTGATGGTCTAGCTTTCAGCTCAGGCTTAATAATGACCACAAGGTGGGACACTCAGAAGCAAAATCTTCCACAACCACACAGCTTACTATCAACATCAACATGACTATACTATTACCCAATATTCACTAACAGGGCTTTACTATTTCTAGAAATTCTTGCCCAGGAAGATAAAAGTTGCAAATCATCTGTATTATACGTTTTAGAAAATTCCTCCATAAACATTTAAATGAACATCAAATGGTTCAACTCTTCGATAGCATCAAATGAAAGTTTATCTCCAGGATTCTTTGAATGTCCAGCTTCAAAATTCTTGCCTTACTGCCTTTTCTACTTCCACACTATTATATCACGATCCTTGACTGAACTTGATACTGAATATCAAGCCCTGATATTGCAAGACTTGCATTAAACTAGACTCCAAAACCTTATAATAACCATAATTTTTCCCTCTCCATTCTGAGATGCTACTAAGACTCTCTCAAAGTAATGTTCTCCCTTACTACAACAATATTAAGCTCAGCTTTGTTTTGGTGTCATTTTTGAGAGGTCACGGTTTAACAAGGGTCAGTTAGGAGAACTGGGGAACTGAGGAATAGGGGAAGGGCTTGGTTTAGTATTCAGAAATGACAGTAAACTCTAGAAGAACCAGCTATAAGGCAATGTGGACTCACAGATTGAGGAGCCCTTTTATTTGTTTTATCTAAATCCTGTTTCAAGCATCTGCAATGGCACAGAGCAGGGGCTATTTCCAGCTATAGGTAATGAGGAAGAGGGACAGCAAGGTAGACAAGTGATTAAAATGTTTGCCTTTGGAGAGGACCAAGGACAATGGAAGTTAACTAGAATTTATAAATTTTATCCCCAAGTGCACATTTAAATGCTGGAAACTTGGAATCTTGTTTTGAAGCTGGTTTAGGGCAATTGAGGAAGGAAAGGGTCCAAGAGAACTCTTACCTGTATTTTATTCATGGATAAGTTCTCCCATCTCTCTGTGGCCAGGTTTTTACCATGTACAAAGTATAAATGGTAATTACTTTCTCTAGTCTCTTCATTTTTTATTCCCTTTCTCCTTTGCTTTGCTCTACTGTACTTTTATTTCTCCTTTCTTTTTTATTCCCCTCTCTTTTCTAATTTGCCATGTTCCCTTCATCTTTTGTTACAGAAACATATCTACAGGAAAAACACTTATTAGGACCTAAGAACTGAAAATTGGAGGAAAAATTAATATTCAAATAAGAATTTGTTGAAAGAACTAACATGAATAAGTTATATGTCCCATGCCTATGTTTCAATATCTGTCATAGCAGGTAAAGAGATCAATGTTATCTGCAAATGCTTCACATTTTCCAGCCAACGTTTAATCATCCAAAGGCTGATGATTATCCAGCTTTCTTGCTTTGATCCTTGAGAGGAAAACTGGCATAATGTAGGAGAAATAACACTAGCCAAGCTTGATAAGTCTTGGCTTTTTCACTTATTAGCTTTGAGCCCTTGGGCAAGCTACTGAACCACTCTGAAGCTCAAGTGCCAAAAGAGACTGTCCACTTTACTATGTTGTGAAGGGCCAATAAGATAATGCTTGCCTGTAAAGTCCCTGATGCATTAACAGTAGTGACTATTATCATCACAATGTAATAAATATTTATGGATTGTTGCTGGCTTCCTCATTGTAAAAAAAAAAAAAAAAGGAGACTGGGAAATCATAAAACTGGACTGGAAGCACCATTGCAAAGTTTAAGAAAGTGCTTTGTAAACTATAAAATAAACTGCAAAATCAAATAAGGCTTTCTTTCCTTTCTACGTATCTTAAAATGTTTATTGTTTATTACCAGCTTCAAGGAAAATGAACTTCAAACCAAGCAGTTATTTCCCATAACTAGTCAAGAGAGGGAGTTGGAACTACTGCTTCAAATGAGATTTGAAACGTCTATGAATTTGGCCCCTCTGTGCCATGTGCCACCCCACCATGTTCAGTGAAAATGGATATTCCTTTCCATTTCCTTTCCCTCCCTGTAAGGTGTTATGGAAACAAGAAGACTTGGAGTTTAGACACGCCTAAATTTAATTGTTGACTTTGCCTTAAAACAAAGAAATTAATATCTACTCCACAGAAAAAAACAAAATAATTTTTGTGAGGCTCATGGTAGCCCAAAGATTGACTTTTTTCTATCCTGAGGACTTACAACTTAAAACAACTTCAGTGTGCACATTTCTCCTTGATTTCTGACACCACATGCCTCAAGTTTTAATCACATCTCACAAACCTACCTTCAAATTATGACTCTTCCACTAAATTATCCAACCTCAGTTTCCTCTTCTATTAAATGGAGATAATAATAGAACGCAGTTCATAGAGTAAGGAGAACAGATGAGAAAGTGCATCCAAATGCTTAACCTGGTGTCTGGCACATAATAAATTTTAGCCAGCAGAACTATAGTAATAGTAATAGCATTAACATTCCAGATATATTCTAATTCTCATCTTAACACTCAGATAGGTCAGTAGCAAAGCTATTGAGGTAGTTTGCCACTTTTTCCTTCTTAGGTTTCCTTGGCTGTATTTCTCTCTCTCCCTTCCCAGGACAGTTCTGTTTCAGTTCAGCTGCTGGCTGGAACATCTGGCAGGGTGCCCACCCTGACGTTTTCTGTTTATGGAGCCAACAGGGTGGGGAGGTGGGGGGTTTGATCATCTTGACCACTGAGACATTGGAATCTGTTGAGTTAAACATTGCTCTACTGTTACCATCCCCTCCCTTTTTTTCTCCCTCCCTGTGAATGAATCTGGAAAGAATGAACCTGAAGTCTATCTTGAACAGCTATAAAACCTTTATGGTACGTGGGCTGCTCCTCGAGGAGTAGGGCATTAGCCTCCCTGTTCGTTCCTGGAGTAAACATAACGTGTCAGCATATTCCCTAACACAGGGTCAATGTCTGAGGGAGCGGTGCTGTCGGTGCCTGGCACCTGCTGGTGTGGAGAGGTCAGCTGGCAGCAATACACCGCAATCAGCTTTGATGACTGCATTAAGTACAGAGCTCACTGCTCCAGTGCCTTTTAATTCACCAAGTAATATTTATCCTGTGACAGCAACATCCCCAAGACTCTACACTTTTGCTCAACCTCCTAAACTTGCAGAATTAATTCTGTAAGAACATATACTGTATTCTTCTGTAAGAAAATATAACATAAAATAATATACACACATATATGACAGAACGTATTATATAGTACTTACTATCCAACATTAAATTTGCACTGATTTTCTAAGTTATCTCTATGGGAAGAACCTAAAGTAGAATTTTTCTCTTTCTTGGAGGCACATGCTAATTCTTGATTCAGGATTTAGAACCGCCCTGCTGTGCTGTTTTATGTCATCCATAAAATGCTGCCTCCCTAATGGCAACAGTCTGTCTCTAGACCCTCAGTCTATGATTTATCACAGGAGCCATCTTTAAGGGATCTGTGGCACCATACCATAACTAGTGCCTGCTTACATGAAACTTTTCAAGTTGTAATACCAGATCTGTAACCCTTTTTGAGTCTATGGAAGGGACAAGAGAAAGCATAATTCATTTTACTGGAAGTCAGCATTATTATTCTTTCTGTCTTTATCCTATGCCCGCCAAACAGTCATGTCCTATCGCCAGTAATTTTCCTCCAGTCAGTGCTCCAAAGGCCTCTCTGGCCAGAGTCCTCCAAGACTCCTCATCTCTATGGCACATTCTATATTATCATTGGGGTTTTATTGTAGAATCAATTAGACCATATTCTGGGCAGAACTGTTCATTGCTTACAAGTATCAGGCCGCCAAATAGCTAGTGGCAGCTAACAACAATTGTCATAATGATTGATATATTTACCTTTGCTTCATGACATAACCCTGGGAGGTCAGTTCAGAAGTGCCAGCTCCACCTTACTAACAAAGATTATGAAATTAAGATGTTTGTTCTCGGGGCACCTGGGTGGCTCAGTTGGTTAGCATCCAACTGTTGATTTCTGCTCAGTTCATGATCCCAAGGTTGTGAGATCAAACCCTGTATCAGGCTCTGCGCTGAGTGTGGGGCCTACTTAGGATTCTTCCTCTCTCTCTCCCTCTGCTCTTCTCCCCAGCTGGTACTGGAGTATTTGCTTATATACTCTTTGCCTGTCTTCCTACATAGGACTATGAGCCCCATAAGAGGAGAATTTTGTCAGTTTTGCTCACTGCTGAAAATCCCCATCAACTAGCATAGGCCTGGCACAAAGTAGACATTTAGTAAGTCTGCTCTGCTGAATGAATCAAGAAATGAAGCTATGGTGAACCAAGAGCTGGAAGGCAGAATAACGTGAATTCAATGGAATCTTTCAAGGAACTTAAAGGTTATTCACTACAACTTTATTATGCCATATTTCAGAAAAACTATTTAGCACCACTGAGGAATCCACTGAAAGACTCACAGCTGGTGACTGGTAGAGGAAAAAACAGATGCCATATCCTCTTCTTGTATCCCCAAATCATACTTCTTTTTATCATTCCTTTCATCTTAGGATAAACCAACTATCAATAATGTATACTTACACTATCATCACTAAGCTAAATTATTGAACTCAACACAAATAAAGAAATTGAGGTCTAATAAGAGGAACTTCAAAGACACCCAAATTAATAACTAAACCTAGAATAATATAGAAAATGGAAAGCACCTTTCCCACCACTTAACGCATATTCCTATTTCCATGTCACCATTATTATGTATTCTTAATGCCCCCTTCAGTTTGCCTTTTATTGTGCCAATTAACAGACAGGGAAATTGATATTGAGGCAGAGACCAAGAGGAGAGAACTGTCCAGAAAAACTGACATAGAAGTGCAGTTTTGAGGTGGTTTATGGTCATGATTAACTGCACAGAGACATTTACTAAAGGGGAATAAAGGAGAAGACATTTTGTATCTAATAACCTGACTTTTATCTCCAGTCGCTTTAGCTATTTAGTATGTGTGAAGAAGAAGGATGCTGGAATACATAACAAGCGGCATACAAGCTCCAGATCTGAGGATTGGGGGAATTTCTTTTAACCATTCAAGTTCTGTTCATTTGCTATAAGCAGCAAATCTGGCTCTGAGTCCAACCCCTATAATGGAAGATTAACATGATAACCGGTTGCACTACTTCCCCTCCCCAAAGACTCATCCTTAACTTCCTTTTGCTAAATCACAAAGTGTGTTTTTCATTTGCAGTTCAAATGGGGGTGGTGGGGGGGCGGGTCAGGGGAAGATGTAGTTTCTTATAACCATCCCCCCTAATTAAAAAAAAAACTCAGCTTAAAAAAACAACTTAAGCAATAGTCATTTTTCAGTTTTTCTATTAAAGTAGAATAATTTACTTTTTATTACAGAGAAAAGTTTTTGTTTCTTTAAACACCACTTGAAATAGTTTCAAAGTGTTGGGAAATCAGTACATGAATCAAAGACATATCCAAGGAATCCTGTAAATTTCAGTGAAATCCCGTTTACCACAGATTTGGAGCATTTTCTCTCTGTCCTTTTGAACTTGTTTCTGTTATGCTGCTCTTGCAAAACATCCTTATATATACTTTAAAACCTCTGACAGTGCAGTTCTTTTCATAGCTCACTTGCAAATCATTTGGTCACTAGCTGGGGATATGCAGGTGGGTGGGGAAGGGAGCTGGGTAATCTTCATTATCAGAATTGCTCCTTTTGCTCCAAGATTCTGAAAAGAGCACTGCAGACCCAGAGATAGTGACCGTATTCGTAAGAAGATCCAAATCTAACATAAGCTCCAGGAACTATGCGAGCCAAAATATAGAATATGGATTGGTAAAGGCCTCCAAATGTCACTGGCCTGTAAGAAATGATGTAAACAGGACTGGTAACCATGAGTGCACCGAAAATATGTAAGAAGGGGATAGGGGAAGAGAATAGGGACTAGGAAAATAGATCCTGTTTTGACTTCATTTTCTATTTTAATATGAAAGCCATGGAGTTTTTATCACCTAATCCCAGCCTACAGCTGATAGATAATCCTGTGGCCACCCAAGAAGACACCTTAAAAAAATAACAAAATATATTGTTACCAAATGGTATCATAGGATTTGGTAGTGTGTGTGCACACTTGTGGGGCTAGACTGCTCACTTCCTAATATCAAGAATATCTTTAACCCATCCGGAGACTTGTCAGCACTACTTAAGAAGGTCCTCAGGGCCTAATCCGAAATTCAAGATCCTTTTCCCTCTTTGAAATCCAAAGGGGTAGTTAGTATCATTTATCTAGAAAATATATGACTAACAGTTAAAACTTGGCATGATGTCAACTCAAGTATTCAGTTACTAGGCACAGAAAAAAGTCCTTCAGAGAGGAAAAAGCACCTGGAGGCTCTTCTATTTGGCCTCAGTCCAATCTATTAGGCGTTTATTGAATTGAGCAATGCACAGTTCTAGGTTTATTGACTTTTTTCCTCCACACCTTAACCTTATGTTGACAAAGGGTCTGACCAACAAAACATATGTGACCACCTCTGCTGCTGAGGTCAAACACAGGGAGCTACCAGTGGTCCTCAAAGTTCTGAGCCCCAGACACCATAGACTTAGGGCCTTCTGCTAGCATTTCAGTCATTACATTATAATTAACATGTTCTTTTAGCAGACATTGAGGATTCTTTCATTTGGTGAAGCTACATTTGCCAAAACTGTCTACGTACCAGGATGCATTTGGTCAAAAGTCACCACTAAGTCTAGGCAAGGGCAAAACCCAAGTGTCTCCCACACAGGCATCACTGAAGGATGCTAACAAGAGACCTCTTTCCTAGGGCCATTGACAAGGTGCTTTACTGAGCATTCAGTTTAAGTGAACTCCACAAATAGACACCTTAGGCCAACTGTAATCCTATTTGAAGCCTACCTTCCCCTGACTGTCATCTTTCCTCCTCTTTTTACGGCTCCTCAGCACAGATAACACAGGTTTCTCTGAATTCGTGCACAGGTTGCTGTCTGTGAGCTCTCCTGTCACTGTGGACTTGTAATGCCTGCCCCAGATGCCTCCTACACAAATGGGGACTGTGCCATCATTTCCTCTCAAGAAGAAGCCCCTGGAGACATGTGGAGTATATAGCAGGGATTCAAACATTTGTTCTGGGTAGGCAAATGAGTAAGTGAATGCATGAGGTGAGTGAGGGAACAAAAGACCACGCCTACATGTATTCCTCTCTAATGAGGTTTAGCTGACTATCCACTGTGGCTTTTCCTGCACTTTTTCTTCTTTTACTGTACATCTTCTCTTCAGGGAATTGAGAAATTCTACAACTCCTTCTCCCTCATATTCGTTCTCTTAACTTCACATTCCCAATTTTATTTTGTAGTCAGGGCCTGTGGTTTCCCACCCCATGTGGATAGATGGTGGGCCTGTCTTTCCCAGTGACCCTAACCTGCACGCCAGGGGTGCCCCTTTCCACTGTTCCTCTCCTCATGGCAGCCTTCTTCACCCACTTTCTGATTGCACTACCAGGCCTCTCACATCTAAGTTAACTTGCCCTCTATATTTGCACATATCAATATGTTAACATGACCCTCAAAACTCCTCCCAAAACAACAAAGATGATCCCCCTGTCACTGCTATAGAAAAATACTCTTGAAAGAGCGTAAAGCTGGGTTTCAAACAGTGATAAGATTGCACACAGTATAAAAAGGAAAAAGAGGAGCACCTGGGTGGCTTAGTTGGTTGAGTGTCCGACTCTTGATTTAGGCTCAGGTTTTGATCTCACGTTCGTGAGACTGATCTAGCCCCTGCATCAGCCTCTGTGCTGACAGCATGGAGCCTGCTTTGGATTCTCTCTCTCCCTCTCTCTCTTCTCCTTCCCTGTTTGTGCACATGAGCTCTCTCTTTCTCTGACTTTCAAAATAAATGAATAAACTTTAAAATAAACTTTCAAAAAAAATACTTTTAGGTCATAGATCTGCTCATTGAAGCTGAAGAAAGAGAAAACAGAACCTGTAGTCTTTGTCATTTAAAACTCTACTCCTCCTATGGTTAAATACTCCATCTTCTCATTCCCTAGTAGGTAATTCATATTGCTGGATCCCCCCAACTTACTTTTTCTTCATAACCACAGCCAGTGATGAGTTCCATTGATGGGGACAGAGAGTGGTCATGGCTAGAGCAGCAGACAAGCTAGGTGTAAGATTGGCTCTGACACTTGACTGTGTATAACTAGAGCCAGTCATAGCTCCCTAATCATTAGTTTCTTTGTCGTAAAGTGAAGCTTTATGAGGTTATTGGGAGGACAAAATGGAATATATAAAAATGCATGGTAAGCTATTTGTAAAAGTAGCACTGAATATTTATTGAATGCTTAGTATGTTACAGTCTCTGTGCTAAGAACTCCACATACCTCCTGTCAGCTACTCTGAATGCCAGCATTACTTAAGAGAGTCTTTTGGGACGCCTGGGTGGCTCAGTTGGTTAAGCATCTGACTTCAGCTCTGGTCATGATCTTGCGGTTTGTGAGTTCGAGCCCCGCATCGGCCTCTGTGCTGACAGCTTGGAGCCTGGAGCCTGCTTCAGATTCTGTGTCTCCCTCTCTCTCTGGCCCTTCCCCTCTCGAGCTCTGTCTCTGTCTCTGTCTCTCTCTCTCTCTCTCGAAATAAATAAACTTAAAAAAAATTTTTTTTAATTTTAAGAAAGTCTTTGGGGCTCACCAATTCAAAATGCTTTTTCCTCTTTGAAATCTGAATGGGGAGCTATTACATTTATCTAAAAAAATATTTGAGGGGTGCCTGGGTGGCTCAGGTGGTTAAGCGTCTGACTTCAGCTCAGGTCAGGATCTCACAGTCTGTGAGTTCCAGCCCCGTGTCAGGCTCTGTGCTGACAGCTCGGAACCTGGAGCCTGCTTTGGATTCTGTGTTCCCTTCTCTCTCTGCCCCACCCCTGCTCATGCTCTGTCTCTCTCTGTCTCAAAAATAATAAATAAAAACATTTTTAAAAATTTTTAATAAAAAACAAAAAAAAAATATTTGAGTAATAAGTAAGTCTTCATTTTACAGAACAGGAAACTGGGTCTGAGATAAGTGATTTACTTTATCCAAGGTCCTACAGCTAGCACAGCTCAAAGCCCTAGATTAAACCAGTTCTGTCTAACCCCAAGTTTTAACTGCCATCCCATTTTTTGTTGTAGAATTCCTTTAACAGCTTTGCACTAGCAAGTGGTAAGATGCCATGAAAACTCTTTGTACTTTTCCTTTTCCAGAGTAATTTGGAGGAACCAAATTGGTAACATGCATTAAAACATTTGGTAAACCATAAAAGGCTAAATAATAGTAGGTTATTTCAGTCATTCACCTCTCTCCAGCAATAAAAGGGTGTGACTATGTTGCTGATAGCGTTTATTATATTAAACCAAGTATATTGAGTAAACAGCATTTATTCCTGTTAATAGAAAGTCTAAGAAATACCTACCAGGGGAATTTCCTATTTAAATGTGAGCCATGGATTACTTCATGTTTTATATAGTACAGTTACAGTTTTTTGGTTTTTTGTTTTTATCTAGAATTTCCTGAAACTGGCAATTCCAATGCTGCATGGCCTAAACTACCTCCATGCCAGGCAGACCCCTCTCTCCAGACCTTCTGCTGACCCCCAGCACTGGCTACCTTTAAACTAAATCCTAAATCCCCACAAAACAAGAAAGAGAGAACTTTATCACTTTTACATTTCAAAGTCCTTTATCATTTGCTACTCACAGAAATGCTGAGGGGAAGATTATTCGACTTCTTTTATAAGAAGAAAATTAAAATGCAGTTAAGAATAAGGCATTCATCTAGCCTTACAGATAGAATGTGCTGGACAAAAACAGACACATAGACCAATGGATTAGAATACAGACTCCAGTATTGGACCCACAAATGTATAGCCAACTAATCTTTGACAAAGCAGGAAAGAATATCCAGTGGAAAAAAGACAGTCTCTTTAACAAATGGTGCTGGGAGAACTGGACAGCAACATGCAGAAGAATGAAACTAGACCACTTTCTTATACCATTCACAAAAATAAACTCAAAATGGATGAAGGACCTGAATGTGAGACAGGAAACCACCAAAACCCTAGAGGAGAAAGCAGGAAAAAAACCTCTCTGACCTCAGGCACAGCAATTTCTTACTCGACACATCTCCAAAGGCAAGGGAATTAAAAGCAAAAATGAACTATTAGGACCTCATCAAGATAAAAAGCTTCTGCACTGCAAAGGAAACAATCAACAAAACTGAAAGGCAACTGACGGGATGGGAAAAGATATTTGCAAATGGCATATCGGACAAAGGGCTAGTATCCAAAATCTATAAAGAACTCACCAAACTCCACACCCGAAAAACAAATAATCCTGTGAAGAAATGGGCAGAAGATATGAATAGACACTTTTCTAAAGAAGACATTCAGATGGCCAATAGGCACATGAAAAGATGCTCAATGTCACTCCTCATCAGGAAAATACAAATCAAAACCACACTGAGATACCACCTCACACCAGTCAGAATGGCTAAAATGAACAAATCAGGAGACTATAGATGCTGGAGAGGATGTGGAGAAATGGGAACCCGCTTACACTGTTGATGGGGATGCAAACTGGTGCAGCCACTCTGGAAAACAGCATGGAGGTTCCTCAAAAAATTAAAAATAGATCTACCTTATGACCCAGCAATAGCACTGCTAGGAATTTACCCAAGGGATACAGGAGTGCTGATGCATAGGGGCACTTGTACCCCAATGTTTATAGCAGCACTTTCAACAATAGCCAAATTATGGAAAGAGCCTAAATGTCCATCAACTGATGAATGGATAAAGAAGTTGTTTATATATACAATGGAATACTATTAGGCAATGAGAAAGAATGAAATCTGGCCATTTGTGGCAACGTGGATGGAACTGGAGAGCATTATGAAATCAGTCAGGCAGAGAAGGACAGATACCATATATTCTCACTCATATGTGGACCCTGAGAAACTTAACAGAAGACCATAGGGGAGGGGAGGGGAAGGGGAAAAAAAAAGTTACAGAGAGGGAAGGAGGCAAACTATAAGAAACTGAGAATAAACTGAGGGTTGATGGGGGGTGGGGGAGAGGGGAAAGTGGGTGATGGGCATTGAGGAGGGCACCTGTTGGGATGATCACTGGATGTTGTATGGAAACCAATTTGAAAATAAATTATATATATGTATACATGTATATATATATATATATATATATATATATATATATATATATATATATAAGATAGAATGTGCTGGAGTTGAATGAGACAAATTCAGGATATCTGAATGCCTCCAATTTTGCAGTCTCAGATACTTATCCACTTTGACACGATCTCCTGTTTGTTGCTATGCTTCCTCTCACAAAGAATCTACATCTATTTAATTCCATCCAATTTAACAAATTGCTACCAGGAATGTTGTAGGTTCTGGAAATTGAAAAAGGAAAAGACATGATCTCAGTACCGAAAGAATTCCCAATCTAGAGGAGGGACAGACACACTTGGCTAGCTGGCAATTGACTGTAGTATAGTGAACCAGATGACTTTTTAAAAATTTTTCTAATTATGGAATGAAAAGCTTTCTACCAAGTAAGTTTTAGATATCAGCTTGGAGCTGAGGAGTTATCTGCTGTTGGAGTGATAGACACAGGCCACCTTGAGAGGAGGATGTCTGGGTTGCATATGGATGCCTGGGCAGAGATCAGGACAGATGGGCCAGACGTAGTCCTTCCGGTTTCCCCATATTCCCTCTGGAATAACAAACCTGCCCTCTGTGACTTTTGGTGGCCTGGTTCTAGCAAAGGCCCTATCTGCCTCTTCCAACCACATCTCTCATTCCCACCACATATGCTGGGCCTATTGAATCCTTCCCTCTAACCCAAGACTCCCAAAGGCCAAGAGTCTACTGTGCTCTCTCAACCCTTCTCCCTCTCCTCACATAGGAAAACCATGCCCTTGTGCTAGAAATCCTTACAGAACCAGCATCCTGGGCCTCACTTTTTTTCTGAAGACCCAAAGAAGCAGAATCTACAGCCCAAGAAGAACTCTAATGGGAAAACCCTGAAGGGTGACCAAGAGCATCTCAAATGTGAGAAATGGGCAAGGGGTCTGGGGATGGGGGACCCCAAGAACTGACTACAGAGTCAACACACAGATCCTTGCTTTTCAGTATGCATAAGTGTGTATGGGGTGACCTGAATATGACCTGCTCAGCTGTCCTGCTACAGGGATCATAGCTGACTAACGGCCCATCTATTGCCCTACTCAATCACTGCCATGTTTGAACCTAGGCCATGTTTCCAGCAAGCTGCTCCAGCCAGCAATGACAGGGAACCAGTGCAAGCACATTCTTGTGAGACTTCAGCCTCCTCTAACAGGTTCCTTGGGCTCCAGGACTGGACTACCCATTGGCAAAACCTAGCAAAACCCTTCTTGAAACTGCTCTACAGTCTGGGATTCTTTCCACCAACTCTTTTTTCTTTCCCCTTCTCTTTCAGAGATGTCAGACCTATATCTTGGTCTGAAGGCTGTCCCTGCCAGCTCCTTCCCTTCCCTTGTATTCTTCACAGGTGTTTCACCAGTAAGTCTCTAGCACATCTAATTCCACCTTGACATCTGCTTATTTAGGGGACCGGAATGTACATGGTGTGTTACACAGTGTTAAACTAACCTGAACTGTGACACTGGTACATAATAGGGTACTCTGAGCTACGAATTAAAAGCAAATAAAGTCATTAAAATATGGTTTGGTGGTATAGAAGTAATAATAATCACAGGCATTTATATGAACTGCTTACCATGTATGCTAACTATAAGAGGAAAATTGCAATTATGCACGTTATTCAAAAAAGTAGCTTTGTTTTGTGTTTGATTTTGTCACTGAACTACATTCTTTGAATCTACTAAAAAGAATGAAAACGTTTTTAAAGATTCAAGGAAACAATGTAGACAAAGACTAATTGTCTTCAAAACCCGCGTAGCAGAAAGGGACAAATTTAATGGCTCTCCTGAAGACATTTAGCAGCAAAGATTTTTCCTGCTTGTGTCTCCCTTGGATTATGAAATTTCAAGTGTGAGGAAAGAAACTACCTTCATTTCCTCATGTGATCCTTTCATTTTTGTTTTTCTTCCAACCAAATATTGCCTTCCTGGGATCGTTCCCCATTCCCTAACGAAAGTGGCTTCATAAAGAGGTTCATGCTCTCCAGGGCACCCAAACCTATGACTGGAAATACGGGCGCCTAGTTTACTGACACTGAATGTGTCAAGCAGCCTGGCCCTGCAAGCAGGCAACAGTTTGTGCTGCCTGAGGCTCAGAAACCACAAGCTCAGGATTTGATCCTCAAACCCAGGTAGCTGCAGATGAGCGTAATCATGTCCCATCTGTGAACACACGGTCTTTTCACCCTCTTTGTGAATCAAGTCCACTGGGGTAAGAGAGTGCTGTCCCTGGGTGGCAGATAGACAAGTTGAGACAGGAAAGGTCAGAAGTTCACAGGAAATGGCAAACCCTCACCCCAGTTTGCATATTGCAGCTCTTCTTAGCTTTTGGGTTTGGATACAATCTCTACAACCAGGCTTTTTGCCTTGACTCACACTGAGAAGCTATGATGAGTATCTTCCTGGGGCTCTGAGGGTTCCTAACACAAGGTAGAAACTGCCAAGTGGACTATTTTTGTGCAACAAATCTTCTAACATTCTGGTGAAGAGGTGAGTAACATTTCTTGTAGATCTATCTTGAAGGTAATCATCTAGGCATTATTCTGGGCATTTGATATATCTTACCATATTTAACTCTCACTACAACCCCTTTTCCTGATGAAAAAAATTAGGGTCACAGAAGTTAAATAACTTATTTAAGGTCTCACAGACAGAAGTGGCAAAATCAGTATTCCAACGATGTCCTGTTGAACTCTCAACCTCTCTTTCTTCTCCACCACATTACCACTCAGGAGTTTTCTCTGAAGATAAAGGGAACTTCGGGTCACATAGGTATTAATTTCCTATTGTGGCTGCACAAGTCACCACAGTAACTTAAAACAACACAGTTTATCATCTTATAGTTCTGGAAGTCAGAAAAGTCCAAAATGGGTCTCACTGGGCTAAAAGCAAGGTGTGGCCAGTGCTGCATGCCTTCTGGAGGCTCCAGGTGAGAGCCATTTCCTGTTTTTCCAGCTTGTAGGGGCCACCCATGTTCCTTTCCTCATGGCCCTTTCTTCCATCTTCAAAGCACATCACTGCAACCTCCACTGCCATTGTCACACTTCCATTTTCCAACTCTGACCCTTTTGCCTTCCATTTACAAGGACCTGTGTGATGCCATGGGGCCCACCAGGATAATGTCCCCATCTCAGTGTCCTAATTTAATCCCATTTGCAAAGTCCCTTTTCTTTCTTTTTTTTTTTTTTAATGTTTATTTATATATTTTGAGAGGGAGGGAGGGGCAGGGAGAAGGGGAGAGAGAATCCCAAGCAGGCTCCATGCTCAGCACAGAGCCTGATGCAGGGCTCGATCTCACAATCATGAGATCATGACCTGAGCCAAAATCAAGAGTCTGACACTTAACCAACAGAGCCACCCAGGCACCCCTGAGAGTCCCTTTATCAGTAAGGTAACATATCCACAAGTCTGGGGATTAGCACAAGGACATCCTTGGGGACCATTTTCTGTCTACCATACCCTGTCTTTGTCCTCCCCTTTTGGGTCCTCTTACATGGCTTGCACAAGATCTTTATCTGTCAGTCTAAATCAAATAAAATCTCTTTGAGACTTCTACTAGATCCTAAAACTTCCAAACTGAGTACCATTTCTTTGTATATAATGATAAGCATCTATTACCTGAAAAGCCAAAAACATAGTTGCAATATTTCAACAAGCTAACATTATGGATACTTCTTGCTTTTTGGTTGTTTTACTAAAGAGGATGGTGACATTGGAACCTGAAGAGGCTATTAATTCTCCTTAATGAAAATTAATTTTATGCTTGAATTCTTTTCTGCTTTGAATGTTGAAAAGTTGACATAACATTTAAGTCTTTAGAGTTATCAAGGTCAGTAGTATATGTCATGTCATTTCATTTGACTAATAGCTTTTTGCTTAAAAGTAAACTGTACTAAGCAGAAAAAATAAATATTTTGAATAGTCATTTCCTGTTAGATAAAAATTAACACTCCACCTTGACAATAATATATAACTGTTTAATATTTTGTTTATGCTTTGAAACCTGTTAGTTTATCTTCATTTAGTGGGAATCACCACATACCAAGTATTTGGGGTTAAAAAAACTTTTTTCAACGTTTATTTATTTTTGAGAGACAGCAGAGAGCCCGACGCGGGGCTCAAACTCACAACAGTGAGATCATGACCTGAGCCGTCACTTAACCAACTGAGACACCCAGGCGCCCTGGGTTTTTATTTAATATTTATTTTCCTAGGTTGAAGAAACTTTTAAAACTGAGCTGTATCTAAATCTAAAATAACAATTGTGTTGCTTTAAAAATGGCATCCGCATGACTAAAGAATCTATCCCATTAAAAAAAAATTGTTTTTAATGTTTATTTTTATTTTTGAGAGACAGATTGCAAGGAGGGGAGGAGAAGAGAGAGAGGGAGACACAGAGTCAGAAGCAGGCTCCAAGCTCTGAGCTGTCAGCATGGAGCCCCATGCGGGGCTTGAACCCATGAATCGTGAGGTCATGACCTGAGCCGAAGTCGGATGCTCAACCTACTGAGCCATCCAGGCGCCCCAAGAATCTATTCCATTTTAAGTCTGCAATGTTCTTCCACCTGAATGCTGCAGAGATGAGCTCAATCCACAGTATCGACCTTCTCTGCAACATTATAGATGCTAGCTGCTAGGTACTAGGTGACATTCACATACATAACAAACTTCCATACAAAGTGGTGAAACACAAAATAGTTTGAGGGGGAAGTAAAGCAGTAATTTATCGTCACTGCAGTTATTAACTCCACATCAATACCAGACAGAGTCCAACTAGTTTTTGATAGAAATATTATAGGCTACAGGTCATATACAATTCCAGTGCCAACTGCAAACGTGTTCCCTTTTCTCCTTATTAAGAAATCATGTGGAAATGAAAGTGAGGAATGATAACGAGTTATAAGAATAAACTTAAACCTTGAATTTAATTTACTTTTAAAATAATTGCTAATATACTTGTATAAGTATTGTTTAAATATGTATACAAGTATTTAATAATTACAAGCACTGATACTTTATTGTTAGAGATAAATCACTTAATAACATCCAGGATAGATATGAGGCAGAAATGGGGAGGTCCAGTCTATCTTCTAAGACCTTTTGTTTTCAGCCTGACATTGTCTCCTCTTTTGTCTGTTCTGAACAAAATTGCAAAGTGATAAAACAGACCTTTCACATTTCCTACCTCTCCTATTTGGGGTCTCCCTCCACCTCAGCATCCCAATCTCGACTCCTGACTCCCAGGGCCTCCACAGTGCAATCCTGCAGCTTTTCCCACACTTCAGGTCTTCTTTTTCCCCGATAAAATTTACCTGTTTGATGATCTGTTTTCTAGGACTCTGTTCTCTGCAATATGAATATGACCACTAATGTGTTGCTATGTTATTTCTCCTCTGGTCACATGTTGCATTTTAACAGGCATCTTCCAGAACTTGTCTTAACCAAAGGAGCTCATAGGAGGCAGCAGATATCTTTGGGTGAGTTCAGCCTGATATCCCACTCTCTAGTAATTATACTATCAGTAGAGTTGGCTTTACAGCACTTTGTCCCTTCCCTTATTGTGCCTTTAACAACAAAATGGTACCATCTAGTCTATGAAAAACAGTTTTACCAACTGAATATTCACATATATAGAATCCAGTAGAATACACCTATGAGTTCTTTACTGATTCAAGATATCCACTGTAACCCATATAGATGAACTACCATATAGAATGGTTCGTCTAACCCTGATATTCACCTCATTCTACCGGCTTCTCTAACTTCTTTTTTTTAATGAATATAATTTATTGTCAAATTGGCTTACATACAACACCCAGTGTTCATCCCAACAAGTGCCCTCCTCAATGCCCATCACCCATTTTCCCCTCTTCTCTACCCCCCAACCCCTCTCAGTCTGTTCTCTGTATTTAAGAGTCTCTTGTGGTTTGCCTCCCTCCCTCTCTGTAACTACTTTTTCCCCTACCCTTCCCCAATGGTCTTCTGTTAAGTTTCTCAAGATCCAATATGAGTGACAACAAATGATATCTATCCTTCTCTGCCTGACTTATTTCACTCAGCATAATACCTTCCAGTTCCATCCATGTTGCTGCAAATGACATGATTTCATTCTTTCTCATTGCCAAGTAGTATTTCATCGTATATATACACCACATCTTCTTTATTCATTCATCAGTTGATGGACATTTAGGCTCTTTCCATAATTTGGCTATTGAAAGTGCTGCTATAAACATTGGGGTACATGTGTCCCTATGCATCAGCACTCCAGTATCCCTTGGGTAAATTCCTAGTAGTGCTATTACTAGGTCATAGGGTAGGGATAGTTCTATTTTTAATTTTTTGAGGAACCTCCACACTGTTTTCCAGAGCAGTTGCACCAGTTTGCATTCCCACCAACAGTGCAAGAGGGTTCCCATTTCTCCACATCCTCGCCAGCATTTCAGCCACTCTGACTGGTGTGAGGTGGCATCTCAGTGTGCCTTTGATTTGTATTTGTATTTCCCTGATGGTGAGTGACATTGAGCATCTTTTCATGTGTCTGTTGGTGACCTGGATGTCTTCTTTGGAAAAGTGTGTATTCATGTCTTCTGTCCATTTCTTCACTGGATTATTTGAGTTTGGTAAGTTCTTTATAGATTTCGGATACTTCTAACTTCTTTCTTAACTTTTGGAGCCAACCACTTGCTCATCATGTCCCCATTCTTCAGGGAGCTTCTTTTTCTGCAGAATCTCTCTCTTTACCTTCACTACCATGAGACTTTTGGTCTCTTAAGACCCTCCAATTCTCCCCCAATCCTGGGATTCTTTTCTCTCTTTGATATCCAGAATGGGCTAGTCAGTCATTTCCTTCCATCTGATTTGGGTTTCTTCCTAGATGAATCCAGATAAAATTTCCACTCATGAAAACAGAGGAGGAAATGGAAAACCAATCCTATTAGGGTCACATCTTCACATTTCCCAGAAAGACTCTTAACATAATTCCCCAGTGTTTTTAGACTTAAAAAAAAAAGAAGTCTTTGTCTTCATTCTCTACCTGTAGTTGCTCTAATTTGATACATAATTTCAGAATGGGGATACATATAGTCCATGCTTCTTAGAAAAAGAGGGAGGGGGGGGGGAAATCAGTCCTGCCTCAGTTCATTCCTTGATTCTGCAAACATCACTGGCCACTTACTCTATGACAAGCACTAGAGGTAAAAAGTAAATCAGTCAGACACGATTTCCTGCCCTCTTGGAGCTTCTGATTCAGATTCTAGAACTGGAACAGGCTTTAAAGACTTTTTAATTCAGTGGTTCCCAAATTATCTACCATTAATATTCTATACAATGTTAATTGCTCTTTTTTGGGTGCAGTGGAGAAAGGAATTGTGTTCAATGGTTAAGTTTGAAATGTCAGGTTAAAAAAAGTGAAGCAGTTTCCTCACTCCAGGTCTTTAATATGCTAACACACTTTGTGATTCTCTGCAAGGGAGGGGAAAAGGAGGAGACACACTATAACAATTGCTTTCCTCAAACTTATTTCAACACAAATCCTTTTTGAAGAGTACCTATTAACACCAACTGTTAACAAAACATATTTCTGTTAATGTTTCTAGAACCCAAGTCCAAATGTACGTGAAGAAATGGAGGTGGCCCAGAATGGTGAGGGGGCAGAGTTGAAACCAGAACTGGGTCTCCTTCTTATTGCCATGATCTTTTGACCATGCCATACTGCTTGTTTCTACTATCTTTTCTCATCTCCTGGCAAAACATATAAAATCAATGTTTCTTCCTTCTTTACTTCCCTTATTCTTCTCAGATAATGGTCATGGTACCTATCTTTTCACATGTTTGCTGGGTTTTTTCTCTGTTATTTATAATGTTGGATCTTAAGCTCTTACATGGCAAGGACCAGTTTTTAGACAATAAAATAATGGACATTTTGTGCTCAATGTTTTGTAGCTAAAAGATGATAACAACTTCCCTATGCACCTTTCTCTTCTAGCCTCATATCTACCTTCCTTCATGGACTCACTCTGCATCCCAGCCTAGAACTACTGAGGCCTCTTTTCTGCAATAATAATACCAAACCTGAAGTGGGCTATTCTTGGTATTCTGCCTTAAAATTTGCATTCACAAGCTTTCTGATTGATTTTACCTACTTACACAAGAGATTGATTAATAATTAATACATCTAATTCACATGTGATTAACTATACTCTGGACAAAATATACAGAATATTCATCTTGTCATATGGGACAGGTTGTACATGAGAATATTTTTGAGTGTGCAAGTAGTTGGACTTATGCAGGTCTATGTTTAGTTACAAATCTACCTAGCTACGAATTAGATCATATGGACATGATTGTAGATTTTGGAAACTTGAGGGGGAAAAAATACCTCTCCGCTATCTCAATTTAAACAATATCCATGTTCCTAATAAATAGGGGCTGTTATACTGCCATCTTGTGGTAAGTATGCTAAAGAGCTAATTAAATACATATTATTACGTAATGCCTAAAAAAGGAAAACAGTTTTTTTAAGTATTATACAGGAAATTGATATATTTTACCCTATATAATCAAGTGGCTATAAATGTATCATTTGGACCCTTAAATCAGATTTTCCCTTAATTTTACCTTAATAATCAAACCAGCAAATGGTCACCACTGAGCACTCACTGCACATGTGACCCATTCACTCTGTGGACGGATTTCCAAACTTGTGATGGATAAAAATAGGAAACACATGTGAGCAATCTATGAAGCAAGCTCTGGTGAGTTATATCAGGAAGTATGGCCTAAGAAAGTGACTTTAGCTGTTGCATCTCTGGGATCTGGTAGAGAACAATGCTGATGTGGTCCACAGGGATTTGGTACATTAGGGTCAGCCATCAAACATTCCACCTACATATGGTCTTGTAGGCCTCATGTGAGAGCAAAATGCCAAGGAGCTATGATGCTCTGACAAAGAGTGACAACTAAGGCCACTTTCTCACTTTTTGACAATCAGCGTTCCCACAAGGCAAGGGAATCACCCAGGACCAGGTCAAGATAATACTTTTTCACTCATTCTTTCATTCAACCAATAATTATTAAGCATCTAATACATGCCAGGCACTTGCTAAATGGAGAAACTATAATGGTGAGAAATGATCTAATGGCAAGACAGTCTCTGCTCTCATGGATTTTACAGAACACTAAGGGGACTTGAACAAGATGAGCATCAATGGAAAATGATAATGTCACATGTGCTCTCTCCTCAGGTCTTCCAACCTGCCCCTGAGGGAACCTATGCCAAGTTCTGAAAGAAAAGGCAACAGTGACAAACCAAACGAGCTAGTCAAATAAGAAAGTTTTAACTCTAAAGAAACTGAGAGGAGAGAACCTCCATGTTAGAGGCCCACTGAAAGATCTTACTTATAGATTTAGCTCACATAACAGATGTTTACTGAGTTTGTAGTATGAATCTAATACTGTGTTAGAAGATTCAGATAACTTAAAATCCAGGCCATGCCTACAAACTGCTGAATTCTCATTGCAGAACAATGAAAAGTTAAGTAATGTGAAGGATCATAAAGCAACTTAAAATAAAATCTAAATGAATGGTACTGGCAGTAAAGGACATAACAGAGATCCATGAAGGAGACAGAAACTCCTTCATGAGCCAGGCCTCAAAGATGAGCCCAAATTTGATAAGTAGAAAGGAAGAAATAGAGGCTAAGGAAAATCATCCTAGATGACAGAAATAGCAGAGAGCAATAGGGATAAGATATGACTGGAAATGTACACTGAAGAACATAAGAAGGAGTTTGAGGGGCACCTGGGTGGCTCAGTCAGTTAAGCATCTGACTCTTCATCTCGGCTCAGGTCATGATCTCACAGTTTGTGAGATGAAGCCCCGCATCTGGCTGTACACTAACAGCTGTATTTTGATCTCTCAAAATAAATAAACTTAAAAAAAAAACTTAAAAAAAAAAGACATTTGCGACTCCCGGTGCCTGCTGAGAAGTCCATTTTTCTGAGTATAAATAGAAATTCACAATGTTTGAAGAGTGTGTTCTAGTCTATGGTTTCTCTTATTTTCCCTTCTAGCCTTAATGCCAGAGCTAGCCAGCCAGGTGAGCAGGAAAAGTGTCACCAAATAATAAGGTCATCAGCCTACTGCCAGAAATGAGCGGAAGAAGGCAAAGACATATTTCTATCAAGTCTCCCATCTCCTCTCCCTTGTCGAGACTTCTGGTTTTGACCTCAGGGAACAGCCTGCATTTTCTCTCCAGGAAGCAAGTTCCAGGATATTTGTCATTCAGAAGGGAGATGACAGTTTCTGGGAGAAGTACTTAGAGTAGAAAATGTGGGGTTTACAGCATGAGGCATGCCCAAGTCTCCAGTAAAGCAAGAGCTGAGAAAAGATCCACAGGGTTCCCAGGGCACTTATACTGCAGAGGCACCTGGGAAATCACCTGATCAGCATCATCCACTTCCCTTACCTGCTGTGGGTATCTCCTGGGTCCCTGCCACCTCACTATTAAGTAACCTGCACACTGACTAACTTCCCTATATTCTTTCTTTCTTTTTTTCTTTCTTTCTTTCTTTCTTTCTTTCTTTCTTTCTTTCTTTCTTTCTTTCTTTCTTTATCTGAATCATATTAGGTTAGGCTGTGTTCCTTTACACTCCATTATTTAATATCCACATTTTGAGAATTCAAATTTACCAATGCATCTAATGGCCCATGAATCCTTACTCATGACATAGGGTGATTTATAGTATTATGGCATAGGACAGAAATCTGCAAACTATGGCCCACGGGCCATATCCTGCTCACTGCCTACTTTTGTAAACAAGACTTTGTAAAGATGACTGAAACACAGACATACCCATTTGTTTGTGTATTGAGTATAGACCTTTTGTACTACAATGGCAAAGCTGAGTGGTCGTGACAACACCATGTGATGCACAAAGCCTAAAATATTTATAACCTAGGACTTTACTAAAGATACTGCTGGCCCCTGGTACATAACAGATACAGTGGATGATCACAAGACTGGAGTTCAGACTTACTGGCCGAGGTCTGGTCATCTCTCAAAATGTCAGTTTATCACCTCAAAGGTGAGAATGATAGTGCCTGCTTTGTCTATCATGACACTGCAGTAAGGAGCAAATGAAGTAACACCTTAGTACTTATTAACCATACACATATAGTTCTAGTGCTCCAGAGTCCCTAATCTTCCCATCGTAACTCTGCAACAGCTCCAAGACACCTTCCCACCTCCACAGAGTGAGCCCAATCTTCCTGCTGGCTGGATTCCTTACCTTGGTTGGGTTCTCATCTCCTGTCCTAATGCTGCTACAAAAGGGCTTCCAAATAAGCCTTTGGTTCCTGCTAGTCTCTCCTTTCCTTTGGTATTTTTGTCAACCACAACAAATTCAAAGAAGGGGAACTCAACCATTTGCTCGATGACTCAATGACAATGGGTGACTAAGCTTTACGAGGGACAAAGCCAGCTGCAGCAATCAGAAGACTGTGGCTAGGTCCAAGAATGAATAGAAGATATGCACAGATGTTTAAAATGTAATGAGAAGAATTTGAAGACAGTGGCCAGAAGTTTATACTTGATTCAGTGAATGGTGGGAAGTCCCCGAGGACTGAGTAATAAAGCTAAAGCAACCTGTGCGGAGAGAGCCCTCAGATAAGGTGGGAGGACCCCAATGAGCTGCTTTGCTTGCATGGGACTTCCTCCCAGTCTCCATTTGACACTGGGACCAGGCCTAAAGTTACCTTTCATGACCTCCCGCCCCTTGCCCTCTGGCTTCCTCAATGATTAAAAGCCTGGCTCTGGGCCTGACAGTAAGCTGTAGCCTCCAACTCAAAGGAAGCTCAGCAAGAATGACCTTGGTAAATCCACTCTACAGAGCACCATAGATGTCAGTGAGCATCTTTCAGAGATTTATGGCCCTGAACCTAGTCTTGTTACTTAGCAATTCCACTGAATTTTCCATTGAGCAATAAGAGCAGGATAACAACAGAGCTGCCCAAGGTTAGCAACCTTCTGAAGTCCACCCAGTTCTACACAACTTCTTCCTAATGGTATACAGAGGAGATTTATTGGGATGTTTTTGCAGGCCAGGAAATTGCCACATGCTTTTGTCATTGACAAAGGAGCAAACGTCACTGCCCAGTTTCTGTTGGACTTTCTCCACCTCATTAGCTCTTGAACTGGAAATGATGAAAACAGGCTGATTCCTTGTTCAGTTATCAGGTGGAAAGGCAACCCAAACAATATTCTAATTTCATTGTTTTCACTTCAGGGATTATTGATGGCAACTTTAGGGCACAGCTTATATTTGGATTTCCACTTGGTTTCCTGTTCTTGTGGGATTCATTTGAAATAGCTACTTGCTTGGCATTCAACATTTCTCTTATTAGGTTGGTTCTCAACTAGTGAGGGAAAACTACAATGTCAGAAGTAGTTTTATTTCCATCATCTTTGCAGACGTAGCAAAGGCAGTGATGAAAACTGGTTTTTCTGTATAGATGGGAAAGCTGTAGATTTGGCATCAATCATAATTTCCATAGGGTTATCTCTCATCTACTCTTCCTTATAGTCGGGGAATTTCCAAGACACTAGTTATGCCTGCCCTGGCATAAAAGTAATCCAAAAAGCAAGAAATGGTAAAAGTACCATAGCACAGTAAACATCATATTGGTAATAATGGAACTACATGCCCACAACAGCATTCACACTTGCCACATTCCCTCCATGATACCAGTTAGGGCCCGCAACATGGGGCAAAACAAGGAGGGGATGTAGTTAAAGATGGCTTTTCTGAACTGGGAGATTAGAACAAGAGTAGGGCTGCTAGTAGAAGGCTGAGATATTGGAAAGTTGTACCATTTTTATTGCTTTCGGGTTTTCCTGTGTTTTAGCCATCTCTCTTAAATGCCATCTGAAAAATACTAACACTTTACTGTAACTGAATTCCATACAGCGCTTTAGCACTCATTGAAGCTAAGGGTGTATGGAGGAAAGAAAATGCTCCCAAATTTGTAAAAGAGCTCTGGGTCACAGTAGGGAGGGATTCAGCCTACAGATGCCTAGGTTCCAACAGCTGCTCTGAGTCACTTATCTTTAAATCATATTTCCACCTGTCAAAAAAAATTATGAGTAGCAACTTAATATGTTACCTTGTTTTAGGATTTAGAAAGGATACAGCTCTGGAAAGGCTTTTGGAAGCTCTAAAGCATAAAGATATCCCTCATCCCTCCTCACTGCAGAGGAAGTTAAACAGAAAGTAATACTCAAATTTTTATGTAGAAAAGTGAAACAACGTCCTCTCTAAAAGCTATCGCTTGGTAGTGAAACCAAATTATCAACATTGGTCCCAGAGATTGTCTTCCAAAAGTCCTTCCCACTACCTCAGTTTCTACACATGCTCCAGCCTCTCCCTGCCCACCACCACACACACATTCTCTGCGGTTGAGGACTGTCTGTGAAACTCCACTCCCTTCCTTTTCCCTAGTCACAGTTACAGGAACTATTGCAAGATTAACTCTCTTGTATTATGTTTCATTCAACAGAGCAGCAACTCAAAAGTTTTGGCTTCTGGAACAAGTATAAAAGATCTACAAAATATTAAGTTCCTTGGAAAGAATCTTTTAAGATAATTTCTGTCGGTGAAAAGTGTCACATCAGCAGCCACAAAGTCTGAGTTTATGTTTGTTCAACGAACAGGTAAAGATTCACAATACTGTACAAATATCCCACCAACCTACAAGACTAGAATAATATAAATTCCATGTAACAAGGCAATTCCTTACTCATTCTCATGTTGCAATCTCCACATAATAACCTGATGCCTTCCTAGCACTTTCACATGAATTATGTCATTTAACTATTCTTGTAAATACCGAAAATAATAGTGATAATGATGGATGTATAAACACACCACTTAACCCGCCTGAGCCAAGAGTGTTTACATCTTTTTTGCTTTAATTAAGACTTTATTTTGATCAGTTTTAGTTTTACAGAAAAAATGAGTTGTTTTTAGGGCAGTTCTCTTTAGGGCAGTTTTTCTTCTTAAAAGCTAAGATGTATTTTGCTGCGATGAAAGTAATTTATTTTCCAGAGTGAGAGGCAATGTGCAAGAGGGTAATCATGGAGCCTGGAATCATATATTAATTCTACCCCCATCGGCTCTGTGATCTTTGGTAAATGAATTCCTAATCCTATTTGAGCCCCAGTTTTCTCATCTCCAAAATGAGAATAACAATCAACAGCATAGTGCAAAGGGCTATAAGGATTAAATGAAATAACAATGATAAGTACCTACCATAGAGCAGAGCACAAAGTAGGTGCTCAAGAAATGTTTGTTTTGTTTCAATTCATGTTGTATTTTAGAGGCTAAGAAATTATTGTACCAAGGTATTCCACGGTAATCCCGGGTATAAACTTCACCCGGGATTCTGATCTTTTGCTTGAGTTTACTCTGCCTGAGGGCTCTTGCATTAGACTAAAAAGGAAGAAAAGTTTCTTCTGATCCACACAGAAACAGGGAATTGGTTTCCTACCGAGCATGTTAACTGAGCTTTTTCACCTGCTTTGAAGAGATGGGATTACGGGGCGCCTGGGTGGCGCAGTCGGTTAGGCGTCCGACTTCAGCCAGGTCACGATCTCGCGGTCAGTGAGTTTGAGCCCCGCGTCAGGCTCTGGGCTGATGGCTCAGAGCCTGGAGCCTGTTTCCAATTCTGTGTCTCCCTCTCTCTCTGCCCCCTCCCCCGTTCATGCTCTGTCTCTCTCTGTCCCAAAAATAAATAAACGTTTTGGAAAAAAAAAAAAAAAAAGAGAGATGGGATTAGAGGGAAAGCCGAAAGAATACAGAGAAACAGCGTCTGGACCAGGGCAGGGCTATGCCTGGCAGAGGGGAATGGTGAAAGAAACAGCAGAGCACTGAATGGAGCTCAGCTGGGTATAGCAAGTGCCCAAGTAGATCACCTAAGTAGATCACCTAGAGGCCCAGAGGAACCATTCCCAAATGGCATTGATGCAATCTGGTAAAATACCAGACAGCCCTGAAAACTGCCAGGAGTGCCTAGGGGAGCTTTGTAGGGTACTATAAGATTCAAGTGTAAACAATTATGGACAGCAGACTCTGGTGGTAATGTTATGTGAGCTCATTTGTACTCATAGGCTATGGAACCTGAGGACATTCAGGTTGTGTCCTCTCCTCAGCCATGTCATGGATGGGTGGCTGCAAATCAACTGGTTCTGACAGCATTTTTCTACCCTCGATGGAGGAAAAGGAACAAGAACTTTGGAGGCATGTACAGGAAGGGAGGATGATGAGCTAAGAATATAGAAAAGAAATGGAGAAAACAAAAAGAACAAAGATTTATTTGCTAACCAAGAGAGTATTCACAAATATTTCTCCCACTATCCCATCCAGAAAGATTTTAAGGCCCAGAAAATAAAAACACCTGTTGAATATCAACTGATTAAAGCTCCAGGGAAAACCAGCAAATGTCTTCATTTCCTTATTTGAGGACTTTTTTTTACAATCAAACACAAAAGGAGAAAGTTTTAAGTAGGTGCCTGAGTCAGAAGATATATGAAATGTTTGACATATTGCTTAGTTGTACAAAGAGAAACTTCAAAATAATTTATAATGCAACTTTTTTTTTCAGATATTTGCTTTGGAGGAGTCTGGAAATTCTATAAACAGAAATATAAGGACTATAATTTTTTAAATGTTAAGAAGCAAAGACTTCCCCATGTACTAATTAATACAACTATGTGTATCTGTGACTTCAAACTTAAAAGGCAATGACTTCACTTCAAAGGTCAACTATTTTACAATCCCCCAGCCTCCTTCCCTATGGATAATACTTTTGTTAAATCAACACAACTCTGAGAGTGATATGAGTCTTCCTGCTTAGACAGCAGTTCAACAGTTAACCTCCTTCTAGTTCTTTCCTGAGAAGGCAGGTCCTAACATATCCTTTAAAGGTGGTATCACCAGTACCCTAGAACTTCACACTTCATTAGATAAAAAAGCTGTGTGTGTGTACAGTTTCTCACTGTACCAAAAGAAACATATAAACCAATAAAGCCAAAACAAAGCAAGTCAACCGCATTAATAATTTTTTCAATCGATATTGAAGTTATTTAATCCAAAGGTTTGTACCAAGTGACAAAAAGGAAATAACAGACATCTCTTCAGGAAAAAAAAAAAAAAAAAAAAAAAAGAAGCCATACTTTTAAATAGGAATTTTTGTTTTTACCCCTCCCTCTATTAATAGACTTTAACTTGACTCGAGGCTAGGAATGGTTTGGCAAGATCAATTCAAGAGTGTGAAATAGCTCCCTTAAACTCCTAAAGTAGTTTTGTCAAAATTAAGCTTAGAATTGAATCTCCAAAAATTGTTAGATAGGCCATGGTTCATATTGTGCTTTTCCCCATTTACATATGAAGGAAAAAATCCTTATAAGTCTCCTGTGTAGACTGAGTGGCAAAGTATTATTTGATTTCAGCAAATTCATGAAAAGGGCAAAGTTAAAAATTAAAAATACAGATTAAGAAATTAACATATTTGGGCACCTGAGTGGCTCAGTTAGTTAAGTGTCCGACTCTAGATTTCTGCTCAGGTCATGTTCTCATGGATCGTGAGATGGAGCCCCGCATCAGGCTCTGCGTTAACATCGTAGGGCCTGCTTTGGATTCTCCCTCTTCTCTCTCTCTCTCTCTGCCCCTCCCCTGCTTACACTCGCATGCCCTCTCTCCCTCTCTCTCAAAAATAAATAAATAAACATTAAAAAAAAGAAAAAAATTAAAATATTTGATAACACTCTGAATTAACTAAAGGCAAGTTTACATTTAAGTTTAGATTTCTTCTTATCTACACCTGTTGAAGTGAGCCTTCTGAAGCAAAAGAGGGGTGGGGGGATATATTGTAGTCTGCTAAGCTACATTCATTTTGAGTGGGTTTTAGAGAGAATTAGGAAAATTCCATTTGGCTGAATCATAACTAACAAATTAGTCATAAGTTTCCAAAGTTAATCAAAATTCTGTGAAAAATATTGTTTAATAGAAGTTTTTAAAGCATGTAATATGAATCCTTGCAAGAATACTATTGCAAAATATAACTGAACTGAACTGAAATAACAGTACAAGATGATGAGATGAAAATGATTTTTCTTTCCATATTAGGCCATTTCCTGTCAGATGGTCAACTAATACTCTGCAAACAAAAAGAAAGCACACTCACACAGAAATCTGTTGCATTTCTATACACTAGCAATAAAGTAGCAGAAAGAGAAATTAAGAAAATCCCATTTACAATGGCACCAAAAAGATTAAGAGACCTAGGAATAAAATTAACCAATGAGGAGAAAGCCCTGTATAATAAAACTATAAGCCATTGATAAAAAGAAACTGAGGATGACACAAACAAATGGAAGATATTCCATGATCATGGTTTGGAGGAATTAATATTTTTAAAATGTCCATGCTACCCAAAGCAATCTATAGATTCAATGCAATCCTTATCAAAATATCAAGGGCATTTTTCACAGAACTAGAACAAATAATCCTAAAATTTGTGTGGAACTACAAAAAACAAACAAAAACAAAAAACAAAACAAAACAAAAAAGCAATAGCCAAAGCAATCTTGAGAAAAAAGAACAAAGCTGGAAGTATCACAATCCCAGATCTCAAGATACACTACAAAGCTGTAGTAATCAAAATAGTATGGTATTGGCACAAAAATAGACATATAGATCAATGGAACAGGACAGAGAGTGCAGAAATAAACCCATATCTATATGTCAATTAACCTACAACCAAAAAGGCAAGAATATACAATGGGAAAGGACAGTCTCTTCAACAAATGGTGTTGGGAAAAGTACACAGCTACATGCAAAAGAATGAAAAGAGACTACTTTCTTACACCATACACAAAAATAAATTCAAAATAGATTAAAGACCTAAATGTGAGACCTGAAACCATAAAACTCCTTAAAGAAAACATAAGCAGGAAATCTCCTGGACATTGGCCTTAGCAACATATTTGTGGCTATGTCTTCTCAGTTAAGGGAAACAAAAGCAAAATTAAATTTTAGGACAACACCAAAATAAAAGCTTTTTCACAGCAAAGGGAACCATCAACAAAGTGAAAAAGCAACCTAGTGAATGGGAGAAAATATTTGCAAATGAAATATCTGATAAGGAGTTAATATCCAAAATATATAAAGAACTTATACAACTCATCACCAAAAAAAAGCAAATAATCCAATTAAAAATGGGTAGAGAACCTGAATGAACATTTTTCCAAAGAAGACATAAAGATGGCCAGTAGATATGTGAAAAGATGCTTAACATCAGTAATAATCAGGGAAATGCAAATCAAAACCACAATGAGGTTATCACCTCACACCAGTTAGAATGGGTAGTATTAAAAAGACAAGAAATAACAAGTGTTAGTGAGGATATAGAGAAAAGAGAAACCTTGTACACTGTTGGTGAGAATGTAAATTGGTGCAAAAAAAAAACCAGTATGGATGTTCCTCAAAAAATTAAAAATAGAAATACTGTATGATCCAGTAATCCCACTACTGGGTATTTACCTAAAGAAAATGAAAACACTTGGGGCGCCTGGGTGGCGCAGTCGGTTAAGCGTCCGACTTCAGCCAGGTCACGATCTCGCGGTCCGTGAGTTCGAGCCCCGCGTCAGGCTCTGGGCTGATGGCTCAGAGCCTGGAGCCTGTTTCCGATTCTGTGCCTCCCTCTCTCTCTGCCCCTCCCCTGTTCATGCTCTGTCTCTCTCTGTCCCAAAAATAAATAAATGTTGAAAAAAAATTAAAAAAAAAAAAAAAGAAAATGAAAACACTAATTTGAAAAGATACATGCACCCCTATTTTTTTGCAGCACTGTTTATAATAGCCAAGATATGGAAACAAGTGTCCATTGATGGATGAATGGATAAAGAAAATGCAGTGTGTGTATATATATATGTATATGTTTTATACACACACACACACACACACACACACACACACACACACACACGCACACAATGGAATATTACTCCACCATCAAAAAGAATGAAATCTTACCATTTGTAACAACATGGATGGACCTAGGGGGCATATGCTAAGTGAAATTAATCACACAAAGACAAATACCGTATGATTTTACTTCTATGTGGAATCTAAAAAACAAACAAAAAACAGAAACAGACTCATAAATACAGGAAAAAAAACTGGTGGTTGCCAGAGGGGACAGGGGTGGGAGGATGCGTGAATAGGTGAAGGGGAGTTAGAGGTACAAACTTCCAGTTATAAAATAATTAAGTCATGGAGATGAAAAGTGCAGCATAGGGAATATAGTCAATAATACTGTAATAATGTTGTATGACATTATGGTGACAGATGGTAACTACACTTATTGTGATGAGCAGTGAGTATTATAGAATTGTTAAATCATTCTGTTGTACACCAGAAACTAACATAATGTGGCATGTCAACTATACCTCAAAAACAAATACAAAATTTTTTTAAAAAGGCACACTCAAGAATAGGTCCAACTTCTTGGGCTCCTGGGAAACAAGGATAGAGTAACTGCTATCTCTATCATGTGGTGGTCAGTAGCCTCAGTAGCTGCCACCCACCATCATGTTCGACCCACCATAAAAGCATGCCACCCCATGTATATGAGACAATTATGTATGTGGGTAAAATATTACCAACACTTCCCATTCTCACCAAGTGGCAGCCCCTCTTCCATCCCTTTGTGATCCCCTCAAGTGTCCCTTCTTCCTTCTAAACTGAATGCCTCTACCCTACTTCGGATCCCATGCACTCCCTCCCACCTACCTTCTTGAGAATCTCATGTCCTCTATCACTCCCCCTCTCTTCTCCTCAGTGATAGCTTCTTTTTATCAACATTAATCATACTTGAGTCTTTTCCATCTTATAAAACCCCTTCCTTCAGCTGCTACCCTATCTTCTGCTCCCTGTCACAGCCAAATTTGGAGACATAGTGCTCCTTTATCAATTCCTTTACCTTCCTCTTCCATCATCTCCATCACCTCTCCATTGAACCTGATTTTACCAAGGTCTTCAAGTTCCCCATCTGATGGGCCCTTTTATGTCCTTGTGTGACCTCTTAGCATGTTCTGGGTACTGATTACCCCCATGCTTCTCAGGGCTCTTCCCTGGGCCCCCTGACACCACTGTCTGCTGAGATTCCTCCTACCTTCTGCCATCTCAGTCACAGACTCTTCTTCTCCCAAACCCCTCAAGGCATCATCCCAGGACTGCTGTGCCTTACCTTTGGTACACTCTCCCAGATGGTCTCATCAATAACCCACTGGGATGGCCCATGAGTCCTCAAACTCAACATGTCTGTCCAAAGTTTGACCTGGTCAAAGTGATATTTCTATATTTTTTAGATTTTTTTAAATCTTTATTTATTTTTGAGAGAGAGAGAGTGACAGCAAGCAGGGGTGAGGCAGGCGGAGGGGGACAGAGGATCAGAAGCAGGCTCTATGCCATCAGCAGACGGCCCAATGTACGGCTCTAACTTACGAACCATGAGATCATGACCTGAGCCAAAGTCAGACGCTTAACTGACTGAACAACTGAGGCACTTGGGACAAAGTGATATTTCTAAAATACATATCAGATGTCATCTACACAAAACCCTTCAATGTCTGCACATCCTGCTCTGTGTAAAAACCTAAAGCATTACAATGGCTTACAAAGCCCTAGATAACCTGTCTCCATTCTTTCACTTCTGTGACCATGTCTCCTACTACTCTCTCCCTTACTCAGACCACTCTAGCTGTACTGACCAGACATGCTCCAACCACAGGGCCTTTGCACTTGCTTTTCTTTTGTCTATTCTTCCTCCAGATATAAGCACTTGCTTTCTTACTTTCATCCTTAAAGACTTTAACCAACTATCACCTCCTCATAAGGCTTTCCCTGAAAATCCTATATAAAACTGTAACCCACCCCCTGCCCTAGCACTTCTTACCCACTTTTCCTGATATCTTTCTCTTTGTAACACTTATAAATATGTGACATACTATATATTTTATTTATTGTCTATTTCCCTGCACTAGATTATAGACTACATCACAGCAAGAATTTTGGTCCCTTTTGTTCATTATTGTATTCCTAATACTAAAACAGGGCCTGGTACACAGGATACAGTCAATAAGTAATGATGAAATAAATAAATGAATGTATCTCTAACCCTTCACTCCCTAAGCCTGCTATTTATCATTTCAATAAACAGCACTCCCATCTACCGAGCTACCCAAGACAGAAAGCCAGAGCTATCATGGACTCAGCTCACTTGCTCTTACCCTACATTAAACCATCACTCAGCCCTCCAGCTATCTCCTAAAAACAGCCCTCCTCTCCTACTTCCTGTCACATAGTTATTTCCTATTCATTCTTCAGGTTCCAACCTAAACATCATTTTTACAGACTATGTCTGTTATGTTTCCTTTAAATATCCAACCAGGTCTAATACATGTCTGTTCCATACTAAGCGTTCACCCAATATTTGTTGAATGAATAAATGGCATTTCTCAGAAATGCCCTATTAGGTTCCCCCACTTTCTGTTGTTACAGCACCCTGTAAATTTCATATAACACTCATCTCACTTTATGACAATTACTTTAACGTCCTTCTTCTCCATTAGAC
The DNA here is from genome assembly GCF_018350155.1 of Leopardus geoffroyi. Classification (NCBI taxonomy): domain Eukaryota; kingdom Metazoa; phylum Chordata; class Mammalia; order Carnivora; family Felidae; genus Leopardus; species Leopardus geoffroyi. Next base: position 45,196,430 of record NC_059339.1, read on the forward strand.
TAGAAGCTCCCTAAAAACAGTAATCTGCATGAAGGTGGGGAAGCAAAGGAAGGTCCTAAAACACAGAAAGGACTAGGATGACTATTACAAAATCATGCTGGAAACACAGGGAAGTCAGTTGAATAAGGAGCTTTATTGCAGAGGAATGGAATCAGAGAAAGGGACTTCATCTTTAGATATCAAAGAGAGAAGGGACTATAATAAAACAAGCTAGGCAAATTTGGTCTCAATTATAGCACTAGTTAACTTGTAGTTTGTCTTGATTATTAAATCACTGAAATTTAGCCAACACAGTATTACTCATATTTTCACTTACAGATTTCAAAGTCTTCTAATTTCAAGCTTGTATATTTTCTTCTAGGTATCAGACTGCAGTCTAATTGTTCTAATAATACTTTTAATTACTTTACATAGAGTTTAATTGCTAATTTAGAAAAACATCTACCTATATTTGTGTAGACAGACATCCACATATGTGCATACACATACAAATATCCATTTTATATATGAAGAAGCTGACACAACAGGATTTTTTATTTACCTCAAGATTGCATAATTCATAAGCAGTGGAGCCATAATTGAACTGAGGTCTGTCTGTATGACTTCAAAATCCATGCAGTTTTACTATTTCACAATACCTCCACAATAACTTCCTATTACCATATAACTTTCTATTACCTGTAGGAAATTTATATCTATGGGCTGTAAATGTAAATTCAGAGTGAAACTATTTGCATAAAGAATTATGATAAAGATTAATATAAATTAAGATTATTTTAGCCCAATAATAAGAATTTATGGTAGTTCTTAGATGCATTTGATATTAATTTGCTGAGAGGTGATGACAGAAATGTCTAACTTGAGGGCTTGTTGAGTAAATGATTCAGGATGAGGAGAAAACAGACACAAACCCTTCTACCCACTTCCAATTCCAACACAAGCTACGAGCAATAACAAATTATAGCCTCAAATATTCCTGAATTCCAGAAATATACCTTCAAAGGGGTGTGCATAAGCACAGAGAACACTGAATCTGCATTTTTTATATAATTTTGGTGATTATAAATGTATCAGTTTGATTCAACCTTCCAATTGACAAGAGTAAAAAAACTATGAAGCATTTATAATCCCATAAAACTGAGATCTTCAACAGCTAGGATTTATCCCAATAAATGAGGAATAGATTTCTACCAAGTTTCAAAGTCCTGATAACTATATCACTGTAGTGACAAGACAGTACTGGAATCAAATATAATACAAACTGTCATGCCTGACTAAGCTACTTGATTGTCTAAGGCAAAAGCTCAATAAATTATTATTTATAAAACTTTTCATCATAGTTATTTTTTAACCTTTAAAATTAAATCACATTATTACTATAGTTTTGAAAGTACATATATGTTGCCACTAGTGTCTATTATAGTCATCATTTCACTAGACAGTGACACGGTCAACAGTTGGTTCTAAGTTTTTAAATGCCTGATCTATTTAATTGCCCCATTAGAGACTTTTAGTCTATTACTAACAGTATTTACACTTTCATTAGCTTAAGCTCAAGGAGGAACAAAATAAGACATACAATTAATTGTTTTCATAGACTGAACAAAGAGTTTTGATGTTCTAACAGATTCAAATTAAGACAGTAGCCAACAGCTTCATAAATAAGCCATTAGGATATAAACAGAAGAATATAAATAGTTATCTCTACCTCCTATTCTCTCAGCTCTTGCCCTTCCTCTTCTCTGGATACCTCCTCCTTATCCATACAGACTCCGGTTAAAGGGCCTTTTCTCCTGAATTAGGCACCCTTATGTGCTCCGTCTACTTTCCCTAACATTCATCATGCTTTGTTGTCTGATTTTGCTGCTACAGTATAAAATCCTTGAGGACAGGGCTCATACCTGTCTTGTTTTCCACTCTGTGCCTAACACCCAGGACAGTGCCTGACCCACCTGAAGTATGCAATACATGTTTGCCAAATTGCAATGAAATTGAAGTTAATTCCACCACCACCAATAATTTTTAGCTTGGACCTTAGTGAAGCCTGTTAGTTTCACTCCATGTTACCTGTAAGAACATGTCTATGGGCAAAAAATCACATACATAGATTTTCAGAATAGCATTATAACAGAGAAAAATAAAAAAATGGATAAATAAATTATTAGAGTCCTACAAGAGGATATTTCAAAGTCTAGATAAGGTTATATTTCTGAAGTGGTTTTGAATGACATGGGGAAGTTCTCATTATATTACGAGAATAAATATATAATATTTATATAAATACAATACATTATGTTAAATAATAATAAAATTAATATTTATAGAGTGTTATGAGCCAGCCATTCTTCTAATAGCTTTATATGTATTAACTAATTTAATCCTCATAGGATATCTAAAAGATCCCCAAGTGATTCATATATATGTGAAAATTTGAGAAGCACTAACCATTCCCATCCACTTTACAGAGGAGAAAAACTAAGGTCCAAAGAGTTAACACCATTTTCCCCAAATCACACAGCTCAAAAGTGAGACAGGGCAAGAAGAGAAGAGTTGGATTCAAACCCAAGATGCTCGAAACTCAGATTAGTGTTCCTTCTGTTACACCGTGTCATAAAGCTTTGAATTTGATGGATGTTTCTTTGTCTCCCCTTTCTCCCACCTCCAAATGTTTTTCACCCTGTATAGGACCTAAAGCTTGGTAATGCACAAACACTGTGTCATTCCCTGAGGAAATTTAGTGTTGGCAGAGGGAGGCTTAGAAATTAAGTGCCTGAAAGCCAGTAACTGGCCCCAGAGATCTCCAAGGACTGCTGTCCAGCCCAAGATTCCATGACATCTGCACCACAGCCTTGAATAGAAACCAGAGTGCCGGTATCCGATGCAGTGAGAATTTATTCTGTAGTTATCAAAGCAAACCAAAGGTTATCAGCGTGTTGGACATTTAAAGATTAAGTACAGCTGATCGCACTCAACTCTTATGCAGGTAGCTTAACTTCAGTGGGTCTGGTCTCTCTCTGAAGGGAAAATGGAGGTGTTTATGATCCTGTATCATAATGGGTTCCAGGTGACCCAGGCCAAGCGGCTGAGTCAGGCCCTCTCTTCTTTGATTTACATGGCAGGATCCAGGCCATCCCTCAATTGAAAAGATATAGTAATGAGCAAATGCAGAAAAAGAAAAGAGAGGGGGGAAAAAAAAGAGCTGAGGGAAAACCTGGAGTGCTTTTCCAAGTCCAAAGTGAGCTATGGCTGCCCTCTCTGCCTCAGAAGGTACGATCATAAATTTCTAACTAATGTTTAGCACTGGGGCTCTGGCTTATGATATATTACACAAGACAAGATGCCTCCAAGCAGAAAACACTGTAATTGGGGAGCAATAACATCTGTGTCAGTCATGGGACTGCAGTTAAAGCGAACTAAGAAGTTACAGTCTGGGCTGCACATGCAAAATAATAATATGCACATTTTTTAGCTAAAAAGATATGTCATCAAGATATGGGCCTCTTTAAATTCTTTGGTGTCATGATAGCCTGAAGAGTATCAGTAGGACCCCCAGATTTCTGTTTTAACATTAGCGCTATGTTAGCCAAAACCTAAGGAATTACAGTTTGGAAGGCAAGGAACTCTGACGAAATCAGAGTTTGGGCTTGCTTTGGGGGGGTGGGGCATGGATTTTAGGTCATTGGTTGCAATGCTTTGCATTGCAATGCAATGCTTTGCCAGATTGACCAGGTCACTTAACCTGAGCCTCCTAATGTGGCATGGTCAAAGAATTCATGCATGACAGAGGTGAGTCTCAAACCCAGATCGTCTGGCTTTAAATCCTGTCATCCTTCTCATGCATCTCTGCTCTAATGTTGATATTTAACTAATTATAACACAGTGAGTAGAAGCTTAGTTATTCTGCGACTGAAATGTATATGAAGTTCTTTTGTTCCTTGATAGATCAAAATAAAAGAGAACAAAAAACTGTAACCTTTCATTTTAAAAAATTCTCCAGTAGCATGACAATACCTAGAAAGTGAAACCACCCAGAAGTATTCACAAAGAGACTGCCAGTTGGGGAGAGCCTAAAGAGATCTAAATTGAGTTAAAATGTCTGCCTATATGGCCAGCCTCTGAGGATACTATCAACTCTGATAAATGATGATTCTTCACTGTACAGGCCCACCGGGCCCAAAGTCCACCTGTAACTTCACAAACACGCTCTTTCTTCATAGGGTGGCCAGGACTGTACCAATTTTGCACTCAAAGTCCTGGGACTGAGTCCCCAGAAAATAGGAATCACCCAACTTCTTACCACCATGCTGTGTCTCCTTGGCCCTCATCCAAACCAGCACAGTGCTCTTAACTGCATCTTTCTACACACAGGAAAGGCTGAATGAGCAATATAAAAAGCCCTTGTCACTCTACTATGGATCTTGAACCTCTAAGAGGCTTCATCTCTCTTTTATTCCAACTTGCATGCTCAAATACCTGGGCAAGTACCTGGGTTTGTTTTTCTAGCTAGTCTTAGAGCAATGCTTCAGGCGGACTGTCTGCTTAGCTTTACCACCAGACAATGTCTTTCACATCGACCAGCCCCACTATCCTCCTGCCAGACCCAATTTACATGTTTTTGTTGCTGGACCATCGCTTATCAAGGAGTGCAACTAGGCTGCCCTTATGCCATTACTGCTGCCCAGTTCTAGCCAATGTATGATATAATCCAACATCAAACCTGTCATATGGATTTCTCACTGCCAAACTACTACATCAGCTCTGGATCTGAAGAGAATTGCCAGAATTCTTTAAGAAGATGATTATTTAGGGGTGCCTGGGTGGCTCAATTGGTTAAGCTTCTGGCTCTTGGTTTCGGCTCAGGTCATGATCTCACGATTTTGTGAGTTTGAGCCCCCCACATTGGGCTCTGCGCTGACAGCATGGAGCCTGCTTGGGATTCTCTTTCCTTCTCTCTGCCCCTCCCCCACCTGTACTGTCTCTGCCTCTCAAAATAAATAAATAAAAACAAAAGTTTTTTTTAAAGATGATTGTTTGAAGACATTAGCTTTCTAAGGATTAAAATACACCATTTTTATAACCTTATTTGTTTACTTGCTTGCTAACTAGTGTTACCTTTCACCATATTGAATATTCTCTTCTGGTGGTTCACAAAAGTTCCTTTGATTTTTAACAATAAATTAATTCTTATTATGACCAAAATGAGAGAATATGAAGTATGGTAGATTGAAAAGTTCAATTCTTATATTTTGTTGGATTGAAGCCTGTTGGCCTATTTTAAACTATTTTAAGGGTGTTTTTTATGTTTTAAATTTATGTCTCAGGAGATACTGTGAAGGTGAAACTACATAGAATGGATCAATACTCAGCACAGAGCCCCAAACCATACGTCTTCTTTACTGAAAAGTTAGAGACATTCCTAAAAATCTTTAATGTGTGTGTTGTTATTGTTGTTGTTGTTGTTTTAAATAGAATCCTATCTTACAAAAAGGATCTATACAAAAAGAATCTGAAGCAGTCTTCTGGAAAGATGAACAATGTCCTCAGGCTCTTATTTTGGAACTTCTAACACTGCTAGCCTGGTCAAAAGAAGCAGAGAAGTTGAAGGGAAGATGCTAAGATGTCCCCCGGTTAAGAAAGTGTTTAACATGCTGCGAGATTCTGATGCCTACCTGAAAAACACTGGAATAAATTTCCACCAGTGGCAAAATCTTCTGGTAGTCTATTCAATATGCATTCTCTCCTTCCTTACTAACATTCATTCTCCCTTACAGCTAAGGGTGACCAAGAGATGTAAGTGGAAATTTATAAAAGAAGCTCACTCAACTGGGAAGAACAACCTTGGGATCTTTGGCCTCCCTCTTTCTTGCCTCTTTCTACCTAAAATGTGATAGGTTGACAGATTTAGCAAATAAAAATACAGGATATCTAGTTAAATTTAAATTTCAGATAAACAACAAATAAGTTTTTGGTATATCTTATGCAGTTTGGGACATACTTACAAAATGACATTTACCTATAATTCAACTTAACCGGGCATCCTTTATTTTATCTATTTTATCATGTCTCCAAGAATATGTACATGAAGACTATAGACCATAAAGGGAGTTTATGGCCAAAAGTCACACACCGGATGATAGAGAGGAAATACAGAAGAGTCCAGTCACAGAAGACCAGGAAGTGCCATACTGACCTCAGGCCACTTTCCTCAGAACTTTTTTTCTTAATGTTTATTTATTTTTGAGAAAGAGAGAGCACAAGTAGGGGAGGTGTGGGGGAGGGGGGGGCAGCAGATCTGAAGCAGGCTCTGTCCTGACAGCGGAGAGCCCGATGTAGGGCTTGAACACATGAAGCGTGAGATCATTACCTGAGCCGAAATCAGATGCTCAACCAACTGAGTCACGCAGGCGCCCCCTCAGAACTTTTCCACAGGAGATAAATAAAGCTTTATCTTCTTTGAGCTGCCATTATTTGAAATTTGTTACCTGTAGCCAAACTCAGTTCCAACTGGTAAAACACCATTTCCACGTTCCTTTTCCTCTTCACCCACTTCCATGCTTCTTTTTCTCTCCCTAGTGTCCATAATGTGCATTTTAGGTTGATTTTATTCATTTACAAGGATGAATGGAGACAGTAAATTCCACATAATAACTTATGCCCTTTCTACATCCTCAGAAACAGCTTGAACTGAGAGGAAAAATATGGAAGTATAATCTGAGGTCCTTTAGAAAAACAACACCTGTGGGATCCCCAAAAGACCACCAAGTAACAAAGAGATTTCCTTCAAAGGACCACCATGAACATATTGTGTCTGGGAGAAGTTTGTTTGGGGGAATGTGTGCAGTTAGGCAGAGAGAGGAAGCACCAATGAAATTCTAAATAGAAGGAGATATATTAGAAAATATCCAATTCTATTTTATCTCTGATTCTATGGTACTGTGCATTGTGTGAATAATTACAGCTAATAGTTACTGAACACTTACCATATATCAGAACTATACTAAGCATTTTACATATTTCTATATACCTACACATTGTTCAACCCTCATGCTCACCCTATGAGGTTGATATTATTAATAACTTTTATTTTGCATGTAAGGAAACCAAGGGTCTGAAAGGAAAAGGAACTTCATCCAAATCAAAAGTATGCAAATGTGCAGCAAGAGTTTGAATCCAGGTCGTTCTGGCTCCAACGCCCCAGATTCGATGCCCTTAATCATAATATTGTGCTATTTCCACTTTATCTGATGATTTGACAAAGACATTTCAGAACTCAGTTCAGTTGTTTCATATGCACACATACACACACACTCACACACACACATGGCACATATATACATACACATATAACTAACTCCTAAACTAAGGGGGGAAAAGTATACAACTCCTCAGGAAAATGGGTCAAGCACATGTTAAATGAATTAGAGTCCCACTTTCCAACATCCTTCAATTAACCCCTGAAGGTGAAAGGATGCTCTGCGTGGATTCAGTTCCCTTCTAAAAATAGCTAAAAGCACAATACAGACAGTCCCAAACTTACAATGGTTCGACCTAAAATTTTTCAACCTTACTATGGTGTGAAAGCAATACACATTCAGTAAAAACCATACTTCAAATTTTGAATTTTGATCTTTTCCTAAGCTAGTGATATGCTCTATGATAATCTCTCATGATGCTGGGCAGTGGCAGTGGGCCGGAGCCCCACGGCAGCCACACAATCAAGAGGGTAAACAACCAATACACTTACAACCATTCTGTACTCATACAGCCATTCTGTTTTTCACTTTCAGTTCAGTATTTAACTACACGAGCTATTCAACACTTCAGCATAGGACTATGTAGGCTTTGTGTTAGTTTGCCCAATTTTAAACTAATGTAAGTGTTCTGTACATGTTTAAGGTAGGCTAGGCTAAGCTATTATGTTTGGTAGGTTAAGTGTATTAATTGCATTTTTGACTTATATTTTCAACTTACAATGGGTTTATCAGGATATAACCCCATCATATGTTGAGGAAAATCTATACAAAACAACATACTTTTATAAGGTTGGTTGTTATTCTGAGCCCTGCTTATTGAGTAGAGAAACTGATACCCAGAAATCAGAGTATCCTAGGAAAGTTAGAATTGGGGGAGGGAGGGTTGGGGAATACACCTGGAGTAGAATTAAAGTTTAACCTAAAGTGACCTGAGGAACAAATGTTTAACCTCTACCAGCTTGCTGTTACCTTGAGAACAGTTCGATTTTTAGGTCTCTTAAAACCACAGATTGACCAGGCAAACCCACCACACAGACTCACTTTGCTGTAACTTAGCTTTCATATTCCCTAAGAACGTCCACAAAATTTGGACTGGGCTTAGCCTCCTTGGACCCGCAGACACAGGCCATAGTAGTGTAATATGATGAAGAGCTCCCTCTGAAGATGGCTGAATCACAGGAAAAGCACAAACCAAGCAGGAAAAATGTGCCTTGCACTTTTCCACGGAATTCACCTACTGCAACTGGGGGTGGTTAGGTTTTCATGAATAGGGCACCCAAGGAGAATAGTTAATAACAGACTGATCCAGAATTGAGAAAGAATAGCATGGCATCTTGCCCCAGTCATGAATAGATGACATAACAAAGAGAGAGGAAAAAGAAACAAGGAACCCAGGAGTAATGGGAGACCAGTGCTCACCAGCCAGGCGTCTGGTGAGCACTGAGTGTGGGAACTTTTCCTTGCCTCTGAGACACATATTGTTGTCCAACAATGGCACGGTGGCTGACGTTGCAAAGTCTCCATTTCAGAGGAGAAACCAGCAGAGGTGTTCTGCTCCTCCTCTCCCCTTTGGGAAATCCTGGGAAGTGCCAGCCAGCTTACATTATTGTTAGAGATGTGAAATAACAACATGCAGCAAGCTGTGTATTTATAACAGACAGGGAATGGGATTAATAGAATTCTCAGGGCCTCCTGGCAATGCCATGTAGAAAAACTTGCTCAGGACTGGGACACTACAGGATAGCAGTGGAATCCTGGCTCAGCCACCAACTTGACAACAGACTTTGGCAAGTAACCCCACCTCTCTGGTCCTCAATGTCCTCCCCTGTAAAGTAAGAAGGTTATATTACTGGACTAAGGCATCTCTTCATTCAACAGTATTTATTAAATTAGACTTACATAAATGGATACCTCATGGATCTTATGTTCTAATGAATATAATAGACAATGAAGACGTAAATTAATAAATGTCTTTTGGCAATAAGGGCTATGAAGGGAAAAAAATCATGGTAAAGGAAAGATAGTAATGAGTTAAGATGGCATTCTAAAGTAAGGTTGTCAGGGAAGGCTGCTCCAAAGACTAGACATTTGAGCAGAAACCATAATGATGAGAAGGAGCCAGGTAGATGAAGATGTGGGAAAAGAATGTCCCAGGCAGAAGGAACAACCATACGCATCCAAAAAATGGGGACATTTTTGGCATATTCAAGGTATATCAACGGGACCAATGTGGCTGGAGTAGAGGAAGCAAGGGGAAAGGTGGTTGGGGATGAGCTGGGGAGGTAAGCAGTGGTCAGATCTTGTAAATTCAGAATCAGATTTTAAGTTTAATGTGTGACCCAAAACCACTAGAAAATACTAATTGAGCCTTAAGCCTTATTAAAAGATCACCCTGCTTAATGAAAGTAAAGAGATCATTTATTTATTCAGTAATGATTTAATGAACACCAATGTCCATCAGGTTTTGTTGCAAGTGCAAAGAGGGTATATCAGTGAATTGAAAAGGTCACTGTTCTGATAAAGATCACCTTCCAGTGGAAGACCACCTGGAAAACAATTGCAGTGGCCTATTGAAAAATGATAATGATTTGGGGAAAGGTGGTAGAAAGGAAATAATGTGGGATTGCCAGATTCCAGATTTGTCAGAAGATGGAGCCTAAAGGATTTGTTGGGAGACAGATGTGGGGGTAAAAAAATAAATAGTAAAGAATGACTCCTGGATCTGTCTCTCTCTCTCTCTCTCTCTCTCTCTCTCTCTTTCTCTCAATATCCCTCTCTCCTCTTTTCCTTTCTCCTTGCCTTTCCCTGTCTCTTTTTCTCTTGTTTTCTAATGTGAGCTGCCTTCTGAATGCATCCGTCCCATCATTCTAATTTCTGCTCAAATATCACCTCTTCAGAAGGGTCTTCCCTGATAATTTTAGAGTGCCGAGTTAACTCACTACTCTCTTTCCTTTCACAATTATTGTGCCATTTGTTGAAATGAGGAAAATTTAGGGAGGCGCACAGCCTTATCTGGAAACCTGATTCGGAGACGTTAAGTTTAAGATGCTCATTTGATATCAAAGAGAAGACACTGAACATACTAGTTTGACATGTAGCTTGGAGATCAGGGGAAAGTTTGGGGATGGGCATATAAATTTTGGGTATCATCTAAGATATACTGAAGAGAAGAAGATTAAGTACTTCCTAGAGTATTCCAAAAATTAGAGCTCAAGAAGGGGAGGAATAAGTAGCTAGTGATATAAGAAAATGAGGTGAGCATGATGTCTCAGAAACCAAGGGGAAAAAGTGTTCCAGAAGAAAATTAAATAGTGTTCTCAATTCCTTGAGAGTTGAATAAATATTGAAAAACAACCACTGAATTTGACAACATGGAGGCCATTGGTATTCTTGAGTGTTTCCAGTGAATCTATAGAAATAAAATCCTGATCCAAGTGGGTTGAAAAAAAATGGGAGATGAGAAATTAGACAGTAAGTTTAGACAGCTCCTTTACAGAATTTGATCACAAAGGAGACTAGAAAAATAGGCAACAGCTACCAAGAGGGGAGTGTTTGTTTTTAAGATGGAAGCTGCAATATGAAAAACCAACTGAAAAAAGTTTTTTTAAAAACAATCATGAAAATTTGAATGAAGACTAACATAAAATGATATGAAAGAATTGTTATTAATTTTGCTAAGAGTGATAATGGAATTGAGATTATGCTTTTTAAAATTCCAGATGAGATATGTATTGCTAAATAAAATAATATCTGGGACTTGCTGTAAAATATATGAGCAATAAAAAGAAAGTTTGGGAGAGACAGATGAAACTAGACTGGCAAAATCTAATTGTTGAATTTATATGATACATATATGGAGTTCATTATGCTCTTCTCTATTTTTGTATATACGACAAAAGTTTTCTAAAGAGAAAGAAAAAGAAAAAAAGAGATGAGAGTTAGTTACGTTACGAGAGTCTGCTGCTGCCATAGTGGTCCAGCCACCTGCTAGGGTGGTGTCAGAGGAGGCAGACTGGGAAGCCAGGGCCATCACCACCCCCTGGAGTTAGGGAACTCTCTCCCCTGTTTAGATAGCAGTAACAGACATCCTCTCTCCTCCAGCCAGGATGTTGTCAGCAGAGGCTGATCCCACCCACCCCCAGCAATAATAAAACACCTCCTCACCCCTTTGCTCCTCACCCCCACAGAACGTCAGAGAAGACTGAGGGGGGAACATGACTTCCACCCTCACTCAGCAGTAATAAGGAAGGACCTCCTTCCCCCACCAATATGGAATCAGAGGAAGCCTGCTAAAACAGAAGATTTAAATAAGATCCAGAGTCTCATCACACTATACCCAAAATGTTCAAGATACAAATGAAAATCACTTGTCATACCAAGAACCAGGAAAATCTCAACTTGAATGAGAAAAGATAATCAACAGAGGCCAATGCCAAAATGACAGAGATGTTCAAATTATCTGATAAGAATTTTAAAGTATCCATCATAAAAATTCTTCAAAAAGCAATTACAAGCACACCTGAAACAAATGAAAAAAATAAAAATCTCAAATAGTATGCACAAACACATCCGGTTAGGAAAATGAACTTGAAGAAAATCACTATCTTCCACATTGCTCATAATGAGAAACTGGGTGTCCCAGAGTCAGGAGACTTTGAATAATCATAGTCCACAGCTGGTCGCTGGTCGGGTGCATCACCACCCCTGGAGTCCCAGCAATTTAACACATCACTCATTTCCCAAAACTCAGGCTATATTTCAGCAACTCCATAGCCTGTTGCATCATTGAATGTTTTCCCAGCTTGCTCCCTGGAAAAAAAGGTTCAGGATTTCAGTGTCCCTTCAGTAAGAATGTTATATACAAATTAATGCTGACTCCCCAAGACTAAAATTTCACGGATTTCTGAAGTTTCATCCTGTTTCTCCTTTTCCCAGGAGTTGTAAACTTGAAAACATTTATTAATACTTTCCAGAAAGGTCAGTTAGAACACACCCCCTGGGAGGTAATCAGAAATGAGTTGTGGTGCTCATGCTCTCACCATTCCAGAAAATGTCTGCATGCTTCCTATTGGTGCAACATCCATGGAACAACAACCATCTATTGTGGTAGAGAAACAAAGAATAGAAGGAGCACGGCATATCCTCAAAGTCTGATGTTTGTGTTACTTTGTCTACTTTTTGCCTTGGTTCACAGGTCACGGCACCAGTGGATGTGTCTTTTTAAACTCAAGATACACATAAGCTTATTTCTGAAAGAAAGGGAAAAGGAACTAACATTTATTGAATACCTAAATACCTATTATTTGCCAGGTTCTATACCAGATACCTTACATGTTATCCTTTTATTCCTCAAAACAGTTCCACGAAGTAATATGACTATCACCATATTACAAATGAGGAAGCTGATATTCAAATAATCAAATAATTTACCTAATGTTCAACATGATTTTGAATGCAGGACTGACAGATCCTTAGGCCATCATGCATCTACCATACTATGAAGTTTACCAATAGGTATCAGGTTCTCAGAACAACATGCCAGCTGAGGGGAACTCTGGCCTCTTCCCTTCTTCCACATAGGAAAGTGTTTTGTTTTTTTAAGTGTCCATTTATACCCTAATTTTAATGATCCTACCTGTGGAAGAAATAGATTTGATTGCACGTTCAGTAGACAGACTATTTACGTGGGTACTTGATCCTCTTTTTCAGATACTTCCAGTGCTACAGTCTAAAGTTTTTGTTTTTTGTTTTTGTTTTCATTTTTTAAGTATCTGAAGAAAATAAAGTATATACAGAGAGAATGGCTATGCAATAGCAGGAGGCATATTTTGGAAAAACTAGGTCTATTATGCCCAAGGTTCCGTGCTAAACACGGTGTAAGAACTAAATACAAGGTACAGTCTTGCCCTTCATGAAGGCTTAGGAAGGCATACCACATAGAAAGCTGCTAACATGTATGTGGTCCAGGCAGTCTCTGACATAGAAACCCCAACCCTCAAACAATCCAGCATCCAAGCAGCCCCAGACTAGGTACAGGTGCTAGTGCCACCAGGGCTTTCAAATCTCTCTCCCCAAACAGATCCCCCACTGCTGAAACCACCAGAACCAAGGATGCCCTATTCACATGGGCCGGCCACTGTAATGAGATGGGACCCGGTGAACTCTTCCAAAACATAATGATACATATTATAGTTAGGTTCCAGTCCTGAATCGTTACAATTCACTTCCACTGTGAGTCAAAAGGGCTTATATGGAGCAGCCTGAAAAACTATGTACCATTTTTAGCATTGCTAAAACCACCATGAGTAACATCATCTTCCCTATGACAGAATGCACTGGGACGTCTAAACAACTGACTTACAAACAAACCAATGGGACACAGCATATCTGTAATACCTAATAGGTATTAGGTGAACATAGGGGAGGCTATCTGTATGGGACTAAGTATCAAGTGAGTCATCTGGGTAAGGAAGAGAGAACTGTGTGGACTGGCATGATCAATGACAGCTTTAGAAAGGATGAAGGAATTTTACCTGGTTTCTGAAAGACAGGATTCAGATTGGCAGATGTTGCAAAGCTTTTGCAGATAAGGGGTGATATAAGCAAGCTTTTGGGAAAGGGAAACACCCTCCCAGGGGTCCACAGAAGTACAAACTTTTCTCACTGGAGCAGAGGGTCCAGTTGGGGCATAAAGTCTAAACAGTTGTGGCCGTGGTTTGGTGCTTGCATCAGTGAGGATTCCATCAGGAGACAGAAACCACACCAATTATTTTAACTGAGAGAGTTTAATATAAAGAATTGTTCATAAGGCATAAAGTTGTTAACTGGGTACTGGAAAGGGTGAAAGAGAACTCTAAGATATCACAGATGTAGCAACTTCAGGAAGCCACTATTACCTACCCCTAGGGCTGGGACAAAGGGAGAAGAATAATTAAAACTTATAGGGACAAAGGGAAGAAGAATAATTAAAACTTTGAAAAGTTACAGGAACCCTCTGAGTAGGGGCTAGAGCTGAGTCTGTGAGTGGACTCAAGGAGGCTGGTTCTCCAAGTGTGGGGAAATGGCAAACTGGATTCAGCTACTGCTACTACAGGAAAGCACTGTGGCACCCAGAATGAAGAAATGGGGCTGGAACTACAATCACAGGAGCCACAAGCAGACAGGAAGCAAAAGAAGCAGCAAGTCCCTTCTCTCCCTCCAGCTCCCAGAATCCTTCTAGCACCTCCTGTTGGCGGAACCAACAAGGATCCAGCAGGCAAAGCAGGAACGCAGCTGCAGTCTCCCAGCCTCACAGGGCAAAATACAACAGAATAGGGGTTGAGCTGAGACACAACAGCTCAAAAACCACCACGGGGCCAACCTGGAGTGCCCCGAATGCTGGGCTCAAAAACAGTAACTGTCTCCTGTAATAAAAAGGGAGACATTTAACTTTTTTTTTTTTTTTCAACGTTTATTTATTTTTGGGACAGAGAGAGACAGAGCATGAACGGGGGAGGGGCAGAGAGAGAGGGAGACACAGAATCGGAAACAGGCTCCAGGCTCTGAGCCATCAGTCCAGAGCCTGATGCGGGGCTCGAACTCACAGACCGCAAGATCGTGACCTGGCTGAAGTCGGACACTTAACCGACTGCGCCACCCAGGCGCCCCAAAAAGGGAGACATTTAAACTTTTTTTTTTTTTTTGGAGGAAAGTTATATGATAAAAGTGGAGCGTTAAAAAGTTTAATCTGGTTACAATGTGTAGGATGCTTGGAATGAGGCTAAAAGCAGAAAGACCTGTTAGGACACTATAATACATTAGGCTAGAGTCTGCATAAAGCAGGCAACATGGAAATGGAAAGGAAAGAGAAAAAGCAAGAGATACTGCATAAGGAAAACTAACAGCATGGTATGACTAGTATTATGAGAAAAAAGAAGAGTGAAATTTCAAAGATGATCAAATATTCTGCATACATTTATGTAATATGAACTTCTCTGAAGGTCATAAGAAACTGTTCTACTTAGCTTATAACGAAGGTAGCAGTACAAAACTGTGAATTCAAAAGATAATTTATTGGGGCACCTAGGTGGCTCAGTCAGTTAAGTGTCTGACTTCAGCTCAGGTCATGATCTCACAGTCTGTGAGTTCAAACCCCACATCAGGCTCTGTGCTGACAGCCTGGAGCCTGCTTCAGATTCTGTCTCCCTCTCTCTCTGCCCCTCGCCAACTCACGCTCTGTCTCTCTCTCTCTCTCTCTCTCTCTCTGTCTCTCTCTCTCTCTCTCTCTCTCTCAAAAATAAATAAACATTTAAAAAAAATTTTAATGAATTATTAGGGGCACCTGGGTGGCTCAGTTGGTTACATGGGAGCTCAGGTCATGATCTCCCAGTTCACGGGTTCGAGCCTGTCAGGCTCTGTGCTGACAGCTCATAGCCTGGAGGCTGCTTCAGATTCTGTGTCTCCTTCTCTTTCTGCCCCTCCCCAACTCCCTCTCTCTCTCTCTCTCTCTCAAAAAATGACTAAACATTAAAAAATTATTTTTAATGAATTATTAATGATATTGAGACAACTGGGTATCCATTAAAAATAAAACATAAAAATGTTTCAAAGAGTTAAACAGAAAGAGAAAGAGAGAGATTATAAAAGAGTTTAGGCACAAAACCTAAAACTTCAAAAGGAAACAAAAATTCTACTATATCCCCCCCCCCCTCAAATTAAATTCAATGTAAAAAAAAACAATAAAGTAAAATGACAATGGAAAGTTTGGGGAAATATTTGCAATATAAATGACACAAGGAATTAATTTCTTTAAAATGTCAAGAACTCTTTATAAATAAAATTTAATGAATAAAGAAGATCAACAAAGTAACTGAAAAATGAACACAAGTTATGGACTGTTTACAAATAAAGGAAATATGAATAGTTCTTAACCATCTTAAAAGAAGTCAGCTTTGTTCAGAATAAAAATTTTTTAAGTATAACCAAATATTGTTCAGCTTTCATATTGACAAAATCAAAAAGTCTGAAAATGGAGGCTGGATGTGGAAAAACAAGCACTACTCTCAGACATTGTTGACGGCAATATAAACTGGTACAACTGTTTTCGGAGGACAATTTGTCAGTATCTTACAAATTTAAAATGTACACACACTTTGACCCCAGCCTTTTTACCAGGAGTTTATCCTACTTAGATAATCCTCCATGTGTGCAAAGATGTATATATATGTATATATATGTGTGTGTGTGTATATATATATATATATATATATATATGTATATATATATAAAATATTATGGACAGAGATAGCAGTTTGTGCATTGGGGTAACCACGGTGGTTTTCCTTCAGGTAGCCTAACGACAAAAAGGTTCAACAAGAGGAACTTCAAAATCTCTGGCGGAAACCCACACCAGAGGTTTCCAAGCAACTGACATCTGAGAATAAGATATATCTCATGACAGTAAGACTATAATTTTGAACACAAAGCTGAGGGTCTTACAACTTACTTGGGTACTCAATTTCTGACTCCTCCTAACACCTTTACAAATATTTGAGGCAGCTTGTTCTGGCAGCATTTCATTCCTTGTGGCTATAGGACTCATGGCAGCTCGCTTCTTCACAATGGCAAGGGAGAATGAATCTGCTAGCAAGACAGAGTTTATATGATATAATATAACCATGGGAATGACATCCTATCATCTTTGCCATATTCTATTGATTAGAAGCAAGTCACAGTTTTCACCGACACTCAGGGGTAGGGGATCATACTAGAACATGATTACTAGGAGATGGGGATCCTCAGGGCCACACTAACATCTATCCAACACACCATGTGTTGGAAAGAATGTAGGGTGACCATGTACATCCTGCTAGACATGCAGCAGGGGCTTTCTGCTTTCAGTCTGCTTCAGTGTTGTTTGTGCTATTCTGTGACAATATTTGCTGTAGCATTGCTTGTTATAGAAGGTTGGAAACAACCTAACTATGTATCAATGGAAGATTGGCTAAATATATTACATTACACTCATAGCATGGACTATTTTGCAGCTGTGTTAAAAAATGAAGCAGAATCATATACACAAATCAAAACAATCTCCAAGACATATAGCTAAGTAAAACTAAGGCAAAGGACATAATAGTCCATCTAATATGCTGCCGTTTGTATTAAAATAAATAATGGGGGAAAGGGAGAGAAATATCACTTAATGGTATAAACAACTGGAAAAGTTGCCTGAAGGAAAATGGAAGACTAAGGAATCGGAATGGGAGAGAAACTTTATACACTAGGTATGTTTTTTACTTATTTTTTAACTATGTGTATCCTGCCTATTCAAAAATAAATTAATACAAATTTTCTTAAGGAATTAGACTATTTCATCAAGAAAATGTTGCCATTTTATTTTTAGAGTGCCCTGATTCAATCACTGATTTTATTTCGCTCCATTATACTCCAGCCCTGCAGACGTGTTCCTCAGGAAGGCGTTGGTTGGTTGGGACCATAAAAAGAAAAATATTGCCATATATTTCTATACAGCTATATTGGACACCTCACATCACACATTTGACTTTTACTTGTATGTGAGCCCTGAGCTATCTGTTCTGTCCCATCTGCTGCTATAAAGACCAACTCTAAGTGAACTCAGGTCAACTTCATTGGTACAATCTGAAAATGCCTGCCATATATCCACCCTGTCACCGTTAGGAGAAGCAGTCCATTATGGGCTTTCACACACTCTTGCTGAGTATGCCAGACTGCAAGGTTTATCTGTTTCCTACTACTGAGATGTTTCTGTAGCTAGTCATGTAGGCAATTAAGAAGGTCAAGGTGACCACAGCCTGACTGTCATGTAACTGCTCACCCCTGGGGAAGGGGGGCTGATTTGATTTCTGCTTTTTAGGAAAATGTTAGGTCATTGGCCCTGGGTTCCCCAGGAACACATACCCACTGTGTGCACAGACTCCATCTGAACCATCAAGTTACCTCCATGGGCCTTGGGAGAAAGGGGAAACCAGTACCAACATGCTGATGCTTGTGCTGCTTGCTGAGTCATGAGTCATAACTCTTCTGTCTCTGACCCAGTCTTAGGCCTTCTGGCAGTGTGCATGAGACCATAATAGGGTAACTTGTAAGTAGACTAAGTAAATTCCAAGCTTGTAAATAGGGTAAAATCAAATCCCAGACCCAATAGCTTTAGAGACTGAGACATAACTTTCAGGAAGGGAAAGAACAAAGTCCCTGTGGACCAGATTTGGAGATATAAGAAGATCCCCTGGGATCCAGCAGCAAACGCTCTTGCCAAGTGATGGCAACAGGAATAGAGTAAGAAACCTGCCACTATCCTACCTGAGAGTGAATAGGAGTTAACATTTAATGCTTATTTTATTTTTGAGAGACAGAGACAGAACATGAGCAGGAGAGAGGCAGACAGAGAGGGGCAGAGATAGAAGAGGACACAAAATCCGAAGTAGGCTCCAGGTTCTGTCAGCACAGAGACCGACAGGGAGCTTGAACTCACAAACTCCGAGATCATGACCTGAGCCCAAGTCAGGCACTTAACCGATTGAGCCACTCAGGCATCCCAGGAGTTAACATTTAAAGGCTGGACAGTGAGGGGCACCTGGGTGGCTCAGTTGGTTAAGCATTTGACTCTGGCTCAGATCATGTTCTCATGGTTTGTGAGTTCAAGACTCACATCAGGCTCTCTGCTGTCAGCACAGAACTGGCTTCAGATCCTCTGTCCCTGTCTCTCCGCACCTTCCCTGTTCACTCTCTCTCAAAATATAAAATAAACATTTAAAGAAAATAAATAAATAAAGGCTGGACAGTGAAAAGTAGAATTAAAACAAGTCACTTAAATGATGACTTAGTTATTGTTTATACTTTTATGTAATACTGTTCATAGCTGCTTTACTAAGGGGTCCCCAAAGCTGAAATAAATGGTGTCAGTAATGATGACCTTGCCTCTCAGCATAGGACTTTGGATGAACAGGAAATAGAAATTTATTTGGTTAGTAGTAACCAGCTGCCATGCCCTTGGAAAATGAAAGTAAATACAAAGACTTGCTTACTGGTTGCAGAACTGTTCTCTGGATAAACACATGCTGATCTGTTCCCCCACCTTCCCTGAACTTACCTGCTTAAAGGTAAAAGATGATTAAGATTGGGACTGAAGTCTGTCTAATCCCAAGGGCTCTGAAGACCATACGCATCCATCTGAGTATGCCTGGGAACTTTGGGGAGGAAAGGATTCAACCTTTTATGACTATGTTGAAGACAAGGCCTAAGTCACAATTCTACCTGGTCCAGTGCAGGAGGGGGCACCTAAATTCAACTGCTAGTGTTTGGGCAAGACTCACAATAGGGAAGGGAAGCTAAAGTGATCTTGTGGGTGGGACTCTTTAAGTGGGTTCAATGTACTGTTTTTGTGGCTTCACTATTGAATATGTAAGTGTTGCTAATGTTTTACATGTTTTACTATGAATGTTTATGGGGATTTTCCTGATAGAGCCACATATGTAGATGAGGTATATAAATCAATTCCCAGACCATCTCCCTGTCCCTTCCCAAGTGATCCAACAGAAATAACACAGAAACCTGGGGAGGTAGAGTGGGGAGGAAAATCACAGACCCGATTCAAGACTTTAAGGCAGCAGTGGTAGTACAAGCAGCAGTACCTCAACACAATACTCCTGCATGACCTTTGAAAAAGGCTAACAGGAACTAAAGTCTTACAGTGGAATATCACAACTGAATTCAGTCATTGCTTCTAAAGCTATGGTAGTTCCAGACATTGTGACTGTAGTTTAACCCATTTTACATAGACTGATAGCATTTGGCCTCCTGTCCTGAAAAGTGCTAATGCCTTCTTTTCTATACCAAAGGCACCCAAGTACCAAGATAAATTTACATTCATGTAGCAAGTCCTCTCCCAGGAGTACCTAATCCTCTGCAATTGTCACCAAATTGCTTTGTCATCCAAAGCTTTCACTATATAGAGGATGTTCTATTGGTCGACAGATCAGAAGCTTCATTGTCAACAGCCTTGAATATGGTGTTACCACACCAGCATGGGTGGCTGATAAACCCTAACAAAACTCAGGGAACTGCTCACCAAGTAAAGTTTCTTGGGACTGGGTGGACGGACTCACAATCTTTACTCCCCTTCCCCAGAAATCAGTATGCTGTCTGTTGGTTCTTTCAATACCAAAAAAACAAAGCCCTGAACCTTATTTGGCTATTGGAAACAGTATGTGCCCTGCTGTGCATCTACTAACCTGCAAATCTGCATGGGGCTTTGAATAGGCCTCAAACTCCATTGCACTGGAAGCTGTCCAGCAAGCTGTAGCACACTCTGTACATTGGGACCCCACAACCCTAATGACCTCCCAGAACTACAAGTCTCTGTGGCTAATGCTTTTGCCAAATAAAGTCTTTAGAGGAATGAGGTAGACTCTACCCAGAGGCACTCCTTGCAGTTTTGGACTCATCATTTCTCCAATATGAGCATCCTTTAGAAAAGCAACTGTGGGGCGCCTGGGTGGCGCAGTCGGTTAAGCGTCTGACTTCAGCCAGGTCACGATCTCGCGGTCCGTGAGTTCGAGCCCCGCGTCAGGCTCTGGGCTGATGGCTCAGAGCCTGGAGCCTGTTTCTGATTCTGTGTCTCCCTCTCTCTCTGCCCCTCCCCCGTTCATGCTCTGTCTCTCTCTGTCCCAAAAATAAATAAACGTTGAAAAAAAAAAAAAAAAAAGAAAAGCAACTGTTAACCTGCTACTAGGCTCTCATCAAAACTGAACACCTAAACAATGGAAACTTGTGACTCCCCAGCCCGGCACCCACATTTTAGGATGGTTCAATTAGGACACAGGCCTTTGCCAGCCAAGTGGAAATGGTATATTCAAAACTGCAGACAGCCTGACCCTAGCAGTATTTCAGTTTAATGCAAAAAAAGCATCTGTTAACCTCTTTGGGGAAAATTTTATCCCCACTCTGCCACCTAAAGCAAAGTTGGTGGCTCATAGAATGTCCTCTAAATGCCTGGGACTAATTCACTGATGATTCAACTAAGTTGAAAGCTGATGTATTCACTGGACAGCTGGAGGTTTCCAGTCCCAGTGAAATTTTGGAAGAAGGACTGCATCAAGAACAAATAAGCACAACAGGCTGAATCAAAAGTCATAATCCTTGCCTTAGACATGACTCCTAAGGACTAAGTACATTATATTTTTACTGATTCTTAGATTGTTGCCAAAAGTCTAGGCACCTGATTTGCCACTTGGAAAGAAGACCACAGACTGGAGATTAAAGACATTATTCTTTGGGGCTATAAACCATGAAAATAAATTGACTGACAATCTGACAGTCTGGGTTATTCATGTAGATCCCTATGATAAGGGTCCATTCTCTGGTAAGACTGACTAAAATCAAGGCTGCACCACCCAGATGAATACCATTACCATTTGGATCCACCACTGCATGGGACATGGTATTCCCTTCACCATTATTAATAGGGTACAAAGTAAAGCTTCAGATACAAAAGCTACCATTGCAACTCATGCCAAAATCTGGTCCATTTGTCCTGTGCTAAAGAAGCCCAACCTTTCTTAGGCTACCAGTGGTTGTTGACCCTTACTCAGGGTATGGTATTATTGTTTCAGTCCAATCAGAAGAACCCAGCTAGTTTACAACTAAACTGTGTCATGTTTTTGGCTTTCCAGATCATTTACAGTCTAACAATAGTGTGTAGTTTGTTATAAAACCCACAAATAGAGGTGCCTGGGTGGTTCAGAGTTAAGCATCCTTCTTTTTATTTCAGCTCAGATCATGAAATCACAGTTTGTGAGATTGAGCCCCTCATCAGGGCTCCGTGCTGACAGTGTGGAGCCTGCTTGGGATTCTCTCTCTCCCTGCCCTTCTCCCACTTGTACTCACTCACTCTCTCTCTCTCAAAAATAAATGAATAAATGTTTTAAAAAAATGTTTTGAACTAAAATAAAATAAAGCCCACAAACAATGGGACAATAATCAAGATATTAAATGGGCATTTTATACCACTTTCCATCATTGAGAGGTGGAATAGACTTCTAAACTAACCAACTCAAAATAATTTCTAACTCCACCTCCCTTATCTCCTCTTTTGGTCACTGCTAATGACCATCCCTCAAAATGGCTCAAATCCTTTTACTTGCTTCCTGGTTAATTTTCAAGAAGAAGAAAAAATGTTTGTGTTACATATATTTTGAAACTTTAGAATTCTTTCCTGACCATTCTGGGGCATGATATTCCTTCTTTCACCTGCCAGCAACCCTAGACCAGCCTGCTTGATACACCCTGTGGGTGGCAGCCTGGCTAAAATGGGACGTAGGGGATTCAAATTTAATTCTGGTCCAGCCTCCTGGATTCTCTTGTTGGACTGACATAATTCTAGATCAAAAAGAATATATATTGGATGTTAAATGACCTCTTGGTTTAGTACACAGTTCACCAAGTCCCCCTATGGTGGCCCATGTGTGCAAGGTGGGGATAAAAAGGGTCTTTGTAAATTTTATAAAAATATTCTTGTCCCTCCTGTACCTGACTACTCTAAATAAAAGTTCTGGTTATGAGTAGGAGATGATCAGGGAAAATGTGAAGTTATTGCTACTGGGATGGGACCCACAGATTTTGTGGGGTGGAGGGAGAGTAATAACCCTGGAGAGAACACTTTAGATCTCAGGAGGTGGGGGGAGGGAGGATCATTCGTGATTTTTTTGTCTCTCAAAGCTATATGTGGCGCCTTCCCCACAAAGGAAAACTCTGGTGCTGCTCTATCAAACCATAGTAAGAGCTTCAAATTCACTTAAATTTAAACCATTACAAGAACTTTATATTTAAATTTAACTTAAATTTAAGCTGGATCTGTTATCTTCCGCCAGACAGATCGAAGCATGATTTAATTGCCATTGCCCTTCATCTTACTTAGAAGTCAATTGGAAATATTAAGGGATAACCCCAGCTCCTGCACCTCCAACCCAAAACCCCAGTTCCTGCACCTCCAACTCAAAACTGCTGAGTAGTCACCTGGATGGCACTGTCAATCTACATCCCCAACTGATGTAGGTCTCACTTAGGGGATACCAACAATTATAAACAATACCTTCTTTCCAGAGATACTAGGTGTATCCCCAGGGCTGTACCTGTGTAGACCCTAGACATTAATCTGTCTGACCCCCAGAACCATAACAACATACACCCTAGGGTTGGTCATAAGCACTTTCAAGGATTTAAGAAAACACCAGCAGTAGATCATGCAACTGTAAGATTGTTCTAAACAAACTACTCTTAGTTACTTGGGGAAGGTCTCCAAAGGGATAACGGACTCATTTATACACACATGATAGATGTTTATCCCTCCAGATAGGAGTTACCCACTTACAAATGGTGATAAGAAATTTGTCCCTGGCTTTAGCTAAAGAAATGAATGACACCACTTTGAGTCTTGAAGGCATTCAAGTCAGCCTCAACTTACTGGCCAGAATTGTTATTGATGAAAGAATTGCCCTAGACTTCTTCCTCACAGACCAAGGTAGAGCCTTTGAAACCCCAAATGCATCCTGCTGCCCCTGGATTAATGCCTGGCCAAGTGGAGAAGTCAACACAGCGGCTTCAGAAGAAAACTACCTGGCTTTCTGAAGTAAATGCTGATGGCTTGTAGAACTTGTTCGGTAGGCCAAGTCCAGGACCCTGGGGAGCATGGTTAGAGTCTACACTGAAGGTTGGCCCCATCCTGCTGTTGACATTAGTCTCAATTAAATGTTGCATGAGACTAACTAAATGAGTTTGGTCTCACTTCCATCTCAGACCTGACAATTGCCTCTTGCCTCCTACCCTGTGGTTTCACTGTTGCCACTGAGGGGTAAGATAGCACTAGGTAGCACTAGGGAAACTGCTCAATGCCACAGGTGCCTAATCCATAAGAGCAGGAGCCCCACACATGGTCTGATTGGTCATGTGTTATATATACCATAGAAGATATCCAAAGGGAAGAATGGGAACTCAATGAAGAAAAGAAGCTTTCAGGGACCCCTCACTTGTTTGCTGACTTACCCTATATGGCCACATATTTCACTTTATCCTGGCCTGAAGAAGTAAACTTATAAATCATATCATCTAGTCTTAACTAAACTTGCCTTCAAAAAATGGACAAATGATTTAAAAAGATTTCTACAAAGAAACAGCAAATTGAATATAACAAGGACAACAAAACAAGATTAGAAACTGAACAGAATATTAATAACAATTACAAAAAGAAACATGATAAAAAGCTGAAGATAATATCAATAACAAGTACAAACAAAAAAACAGTGGAATAGACACTTCTCTTACTTGTGGTACATACTCCTTGCCTACCTCACTACAGTGCCAATCCAACCAGATGCGGCAGGAAGCTGACCTCCTGAACGATGGCTTCCTCCCAAGGCCCAAAATAATTAGTGCAACCTCAACTCATCAGAAGCTCAGCACTACCACTACTCAACCTGAGGAAAAGATAGGGGAAACCAGAACATGTGCTTTATTGGTAGCCCCATTGGTTTATACATGGGAAAAGACCAAGCAAATGGTACTCTCCTGCCAAAGGAAGTAGGAAAGAAGGGTGTGCAGAGGGTGGACTCTTCCTCCCCATAACTGCTGAGAGGACAAAAGTCTTAGCAAAAGGTCCCCTTATGTCAAAACATGAGGAGGGCAGATAGTAATCATCCTCTCCTCACCTTCCACTGCCCCCACAAAATATAGCTGCAGTTAAAGAGATTTGGTTTAGTAGGAGCTTAGAAATTAAGATGGAACAAAAGTAAATAACAGAGTTCTAAAATGTTAAAATATATTCCTTATATTAAATAATAATATATTCATGTCAAGGGGTAAGAATGTTTAGTGAGAAGAACATGAGGGACTTAAAGGCAATGAAGATATGTCCTTGGGAGAAGCAGGGCCATGATTTCAGTTGGGAGGCCATAGATGATGAGCAGTTCAAAATGACCAGTGAAGGCCTTTAAGTAGTAAGGATCCAGACTCTGATGTGAAGGAACGGTTCTCTGAGGCTTCAGGATCATCAAATCTCACTGAAAGCAAGTTGTGAAAAAGGTGACAATGATCCACAAGTATTGGAGCAAGGAGGTCTTGAAAAAATGCTTCCTATTTCAGGTAGGCTTTTGGCTTTCCTATTTCAATAAGCTTCCTATTTTGGTAGGCTTTTCAGGTTGGATTCAGTTCAGATTGAAGCAGAATAGCATAGTGAAAAGAAAACAGGCTTTGGATAGAACCGGGTTGAAATTCTAGCTCTTCCACTTACTGTGTGACTTCAGACAAGATGTTTAACCTGAGTTTCACTTTCCTCCATAAAAAAAAGGCGGGGGGGGATAATATTGCCTACCTCAGACAGTTGTTCTGAGGGGTAAATAAGATAATAATGTGAAACACTTAATACAGTGCCTGACTTCACATGGGTCTTCAATAATGATGGCTGTGAGTAAAGAAAACAGAAACAGCAGAGCTATAATAGAAAATGGACATGAGTAGTATTAAATGCAAATGAAAAATGACTCTAGTGTTTGTTGCTTGGGCCCTCATGGAGAAGGCACACATAGAATAAGGACATAGAGGGGATAAAATGTGGACTTTTATAAGTTGCCATGTTTTCTTTGGAAATTTTTGCTCTGTTTTCAGTTTTCCCCATTGAGAATCCCCCATGCTGGCCACCTATGTTTGTCTGCCTCCCACACAAAATCATCAGGGACAAGAGGGTATCTCCTTCAGCTGACAGGAGAGACTCACCAAGTGACAAAGGCCTCCCTGTGGAAGAAGTAATCTCACTGTCTCATGGGTTTTCCAAGAAAGGTAGCAAAAGATAACTAAAGATGTCCTGTCACAGGTGGGGCAAATGTGTTATAATGCCACTTTGCTTATTCTAGGTCAGTTTTACTCCAGTGCAGGCGATGGGAAAAAAGACTGTCCAAGGAAGGACTACACAGACATTCATGGGACTAATTTCAAGTATCTAGGAAAGTTTTTTTTTTTTGTTTTTTTTTTTTTTTATCTTTCTCAGAGTACTAATGAGCTCCCAGGCCCTCAGTCATGAGGCCTTTAAAGATTGCTGATGAAATGATATTTCACTTATGGGTGCATTCCAAAGGATGGACTGAGAACTGTCTTGTTTCTTCTTTTTGATACAAGTTTTTTTTATATGAAATTTATTGTCAAATTGGTTTCCATACAACACCCAGTGCTCATCCCTACAAGTGCCCTCCTCAATACCCATCACCCACACTCTCCCACCCTCTATCAACCCTCAGTTTGTTCTCAGTTTTTAAGAGTCTCTTATGTTTTGGCTCCCTCCCTCTCTAACCTCTTTTTTCCTTCCCTTCCCCCATGGTCTTCTGTTAACTTTCTCAGGATCCACATAAGAGTGAAAACATATGGTATCTGTCTTTTTCTGTATGACTTATTTCACTTAGCATAACACTCTCCAGTTCCATCCACGTTGCTACAAAAGGCCATATTTCATTCTTTCTCATTGCCACGTAGTATTCCATTGTGTATATAAACCACAATTTCTTTACCCATTCGTCAGTTGATGGACATTTAGGCTCTTTCCATAATTTGGCTATTGTTCAAAGTGCTGCTATAAACATTGGCGT
The DNA here is from genome assembly GCF_018350155.1 of Leopardus geoffroyi. Classification (NCBI taxonomy): domain Eukaryota; kingdom Metazoa; phylum Chordata; class Mammalia; order Carnivora; family Felidae; genus Leopardus; species Leopardus geoffroyi. The sequence continues at coordinate 45,223,332 of NC_059339.1, forward strand.
ACAAGTGCCCCTATGCATCAGCACTCCTGTATCACTTGGGTAAATTCCTAGCAGTGCTATTGCTGGGTCATAGGGTAGATCTATTTTTAATTTTTTGAGGAACCTCCACACTGTTTTCCAGAGAGGCTGCACCAGTTTGCATTCCTACCAACAGTGCAAGAGGGTTCCCGTTTCACCACATCCTCACCAGAAACAAGATTTTTTAATGAATAAACATATCAAAGGCCTATACACAATGAATTGGTGTCTGGATCTTTCTTGGACAAGCTTTGGGTTGAAAATCCAAAGCATCTGTGCAATGAGGGCAAAGATCTCAGAACATCTGTACACGTGCTTCTAGCCACATTTTGCAGCGAGCAATGACCACAAGAAGGGAGACAAGAGTCCATGTTCCAGGCTTCCTGAAATACCATCTCAAAGCAGTCCCACAGTGTGCTCTCAATTCTGGATAAAGAGCATGAGAGATCTCCTCGGGGTCCAAGAAAGGAGCCCTCTCTGAATCATAGAATGACAGAGGTGGAATTGTAGAAATGGTCTTTAGTGACAACAAGCCCAATAGAGAATTCTCATGCTCAACAGCTCTGAGAGGTGGCATCCAGCATCTGATTATATCCAGGAATTGGATACTCATTGTCACCTGGGATGGAGCATTTCCATACTTGAATTGTGACAATTTTCTGGAAGCACTTTTGAAACTTGAGCCAAAGCCAGGCACTGTGCTATAATCCTAGCCTTCCAGGAAACAAAGTTCTCTTCCATCTCAGGAATGGAGGAAAATACACTATGAGATTAGAATGACTAACAGGTCTGGTTTGCCTTGGACTGTCCTGGTTTTAGTGAAAGTCCTATTTCCTGGGAAGCTCTAACGAAGTATGCCCTACAGCTAAAAACCACAGGCTTTCTAGTCAAAAGGACCTGAGTTAGGGCCCAAGATTCACCATTTAACCAGTTGCATAGCTTTAAGCAAATCAATTCTTCATTCTAAGACTCAGTTTCCGCCCCAATACAGTGGGGTAATAATTACACACCCTATGGAATTGATGTAAGAATAAAATAAGTAATATGTGAGAAGAGTAATATATAAGAGAGCTTAGGAGAGTGCCTTGCATATAGTGAGAGTTTATAAATGCTAGCACGTACAACTACTAGAAGCATACTATGACGTGTATTGACCAAAATTTTCCTTCTTTCCAATTTCCAATCATAATCTTTCTTCTATCCTTTGAAACACTGCAGAGCAAGTCTATTCCTCATCCAAATGAAAACTCTTCCAGTATTGAAGGCTAGAGTATGCTCCATGCCCCCCACTCTCCATCCCAACCCTAAACCACTCCAGGCTCCTCTTTTTCAGACTAAACATCCCTGGCTCCTTTGACCATTGATCATATGACATGGTTTCCATGACTTTGACCCACTTGTTAACCTTCTTTTAGATCTATTTCTCTTAAAGCACAGGCCAAGAACTGTGCACAATCCCTTGATGTTGTCCACCCAGCACAATGACACTTGGACCATTACCTCGTTTCTTCTGGATGCTCTATTTCCATCACATGGCCCCAGATCACATTAGCTTTTTGGCAGTCTTCACCCAGTTGGCTTATGTTAAGCTGACACTCAGCTAACACCCTTGGGCCTTTCTCTTATAAACTATTAAGTGAGATCTCCCTTGTTCTGGTTTCAGATGATTCTTTAAACAAGAGTCTAAATTTGTCCCTGTTAATTTTATCATGTTGGTTTCAGCCTATCCTTCTTGGTGTTGAGATGTTTATGGCTCCTTAGTCTGTTAGCCAACATATTAGCTGTTTTTCTGTTTTCTTTCATCTTTAAATTTGATAAGAATGCTTCAACCCGTTGATTAAAAATACTGAACAATTTGAGGCCAAAAATAAAACCATTCAAAAGTTCTGTAAAGGTTAAGTCTGGTTAATATTAACAACTTCTACCATTTGTTCAGTAATGGCTCTGAGCCAGGCACTGAATTAGATACACTACGAATATTATCTCATTTCACTGCACACATCTCTTCAAAGTGAATATGATTGTCCTTTTCTTACAAATGAGAAAACAGAGGCTTGAAAATGTCAAATGTCTGACTCAAAGTCAGACAGCTATAAGTGTTGTAGCTGCATTTTGCAACCAGGTTTGTCTGATAGCAAAGTCAAAACTGTTTCTATGGTGTAAAAGGAGTTGCTGATATCGTGGGGAAAAAAACACCTTTAAGCCAAAGTTCTATTTGGAACCCCAGGATGGGGTAAATGCAGTCACCCCACTTCCCTGTGGCTTTCATCACAGTGACCCAGTCACAACTCAGGATATAAACCCTTTGCCTCATACTACTGTCCTTACATAAGGGCACTGTCCTTCCTTGCTTCATCCTCACCCCTACCTTCTTCCCACTCTATCCTTTAGTATTCCAGTTAGTTTTCAAGAAACCCTCTTATATTCTTACTCTCCCTTTGCAACCCCTGACATTAAACTAAAACCTAACGGCACTGCTTCCCTGATCAATTTTGCTCACAGAGATCCATTCATTCAACTAGTCCTTCACTTAACAAGTACTTACTGAGCAAATTCCCTTTGCTGGCACCGTGCCAGTAACAAGAGTAGGACAATGGAAAAAAGATATGGTCCTTTCCCACAGAAGGCTTATAATCTAGGGGAGGAGCACACCTCAAACAATTACACAAGTAAGTACCTAGCTGCAAATATGATAATCTCTGCAAAGAAGTTCAGTGCTCTACGAGAATATACGGTATAAGCACCTATTCTATCTGGACAACAAGAAAGATCTCCTTAACAAGTGTTGACGAGGATGTGGAGAAAAAGGAACACTCGTGGACTATTGGTAGAAATACAGATTGGCACAAACACTGTGGGAAACACTATGAAGGTTCCTCAAAAAATTAAAAATAGAATTACCATATGATTTAATAATTCTACTATTGGGTATTTATCCAAGGAAAGCACTAACTTGAAGAAACATATGCACCCTGTGTTTACTGCAGCATTATTTACAATAGCCAAGATATGGAAGCAGCCTAAATGTCCATCAATAGATGAATGGATAAGGGAAATGAGGTATATAGAGAGAAAATGTTACACAGCCATAAAAAAGGATGAGATTGCTCCATTTAGGACAACATGGACAGACCCAGAGGATATTATGCTAAGTGAAATAAGTCAGACTGAGAAAGACAAATACCATATGATTCCACTCATAAATGAAATCTTAAAAAAATCAATAAACAAACAAGAAAGCAGAATCAGAACTGTAAATAATGAGAACAAACTGATGGTTGCCGAAGGATGGGGAGTGGGCAAAATGGGTGAAAGGGAGAGGGAGATACAGCTCTCCAGTTATGGAATCTAGTAAGTCACAGGAATAAAAAGCAGAGCATAAGGAATACAATCAATGATATTGTAATAGCGATGAAATGGGATAGATGTTAGATATGTTGTGGTGAGCATAGCATAATGTATAAACTTGTCAAATCACTAAGTCATGCACCTGAAACTAATGTAACATTGTGTGTCAATTATACTGGAGGTAAAGAAAGAAAGATCTCCTACTTTAAAAAAGAATCTTTATTATACCTATTATCTATTATGTCTCAGATAGCAGTAGCACCTTTTATATATGACATAGTCCCTAGGTACACAATGTTAATAAAAGACGTAGAAGGAAATCAACATTTACAGCACAGCGCAGTACCTGATATGTAAAAGATAAGCACAAAAGCATTTGAATAAGTACTAGGAATCAGGGGGCACTTCCTGGAAAGCACTCAAGTCCTCATTTTGATAGGTAAGAATTACTGAGCCATGGAAAGGGGACATTCCAGTCAAAGGGCAGAACATATGCAAAGCTTTGGGGGAGATTTTATCATAACACATTTGGAGATCTGCAAGTTCACTATGGTTGAAACAGAGCATATATTTAGAGGTAGGGATGATTTTGACCCATCTATAGGTCACACTGACAATCCAAACCTTAAAAATAAAAATCTTCAAGGATAGATGGTGATTCACAAATACAGTGTTGACTATAAATAAATTATAATTACAATACTTTGCTAGAAAAAATATTTGTGGATAGAAAGTATGTGTGTGGATGTGTGTACATGTAGCAGAGGAAGATTGGAAGTTAAAACAAGTTAGACTCCAAAATTCTTTTATAAACAACCTGCAATAGTTTGACTAGGAATTTGTTTGCAGTCCAGGTCATAACATCATAAAACATGGCCAAAAATGTAGCTATGACACTGCATAAACAAAAGGAAAATAAAGTACATTCATACTAGCATGCATCTCGCTAATGAGACTAAGTTTAAAGTAGGTCGAAGTATCCAGCTAATGAAAGGATTTTTTTTTTTTAAGTCGGAAGGTAGTAGGGGTGCCTGGGTGCCTCAGTCAGTTAAGCGTCCAGCTCTTGATTTCAACTCAGGTCATGATCTCATGGTTCCTGGGTTCAAGCCCTGCACATGGTTCCTGGTTCAAGCCATGCTCTGACAGTGTGGAGCCTGCTTGGAATCCTCTCTCTTCTTCATTCTCTGCTTCTCCCCAGCTTGTGCTCGCTCTCACTCTCGCTCTCTCAAAATAAATAAATTTTTTTTAAGTTGGAATATAGTGCCACAATTTGTCTGTCCTGGCAATGGTGCCTACAGACAGTCATTAATCAGAAAGGGAATTATTTCTTTATGGAATTCAGCTTCAGTTATTTTCCTCTTGACCTTACCTGCAAATATTTAACATGGAGAGTCATGCTACATCCATTCCCCACTGGAAAATTCAACACACCCTGCCAGGATATCTCCTGAAGCCCACTCTTCCTCTTTATTCAGTCAGAAAGTACCAACTGAAATTGAGTTCCTTCCCATTTCTCACAGATATGTTTCTGTCACTGATAAGAATTATGGAAATCAGGGACACCTGGGTGGCTCAGTGGGTTAGGCATCTGACTCTTGATTTTAACTCGGGTCTTGATCTCAGGGCTCATGAGATTGAGTCCCACATCCAGCTCTATGCTGACAGCGTGAAGCCTGCGTGGGATTCTCTCTCTCCCTCTTGCTCTGCCCCTCTCCCCCACCCTCAAAATAAATAAATAAGCATTTAAAAAAAGAATTATGGAAGTCAATTTTAAAGGAAGGAGTTGAAAGCCTACATATGGGGTTGTTTAAACAAAACCACATTTTTAGTCACAGATTAACCAAACTCAGTGATCTAGACACTCAACTTTGAAAAGTTTATTCTGCATGTTTAGGTTTGTTTGGTTTTTTTCCTAATAAAATAATTATTGAGGTTTTGGGATATGACCAAAGCCTGAAATGAAATTTTGGGCTATCTTTTTTAAAATTCCATATACCAGCAGATGTCTTTTACTTTTGCTTTAAAGACTGAGAACAATCTGAGGGTTGATGGGGGGGTGGGAGGGCGGGGAGGGTGGGTGGTGGGTATTGAGGAGGGCACCTGTTGGGATGAGCACTGGGTATTGTATGGAAACCAATTTGACAATAAATTTCATATTAAAAAAATAAATAAAGTTGGCAGTAAATCTCAGATTTACAAAATAAATAAAGACTGTCTTTAATTTCTTGCTTCTTTTTTAAGTTAAAAAGCCATATCAGAAGGAGTATAGGTTATTGAAACATTATCAATCTCTCCTACTGCACAAGATTCACTACATAAGAACTTATTCTACTGGTTAGACCTAGAACTCATTATTATTAGAATAAATAGTAAGGTTACTTCATTATTGGACTGTAATTTCCATTTTCACTTGCTCTTTGTCCTTAATGTTGCCCTTCTAGTATTAATGAGTAATAAGATGCAAATATGGAAAGCATGCTCAGCAAATTTCTAGATGATAAAAATGCAGGAAGGACAGCAAATTGTTGATAAAAGAATCAAGATTCAGAAAGAGCAGGAGAGGCTGGAACAATGGGGTAAATCCAGCAAACAAAATTTAGAATGAAAAAGTACAAGATCCTATACATAGTTTCAAAAATTAACTGCAAGTTTGGTGACAGTAAGTACGTAAGAGACTTAGGAATTTTAATTAAAAATAAGTGGAGTATGTGTCAAAAGTGTGATATGATTCCAAAAGAAATCTAATGGTCTTTATGGTACTCTCATAAATATATAATACTGAGAATGAGAAAAATTGGATAACTCAGTGCTAAATTCAACTCTGGGTACACATATTAGAGTATGGGTGGGATATGCTTGGTAAAACAATCTGAATCCAATTCCAAGAGTGTTCAAGAAACTAGCTTATTTAACCTAAAGACAAGACTTGAGGTACAGACAGTAGCTATCTTCAAATATTTAACAGAGGAAGAATCGGGATTAATGAGCATAAGTTTTAGGGAGAAAGACATCAGTTGAACAGAAGAAAGAACTTTTCGTAGTCAGCCAAAGAGTAAGACAAAGGTGGAATGCGCTGGCTCTAAGTCCCCTGCCCTTCACTGGTATATTCAAGCCCAAGCAGGACAATCCAAGCCAGAAGAAAAGCAGCAAAGAAAAGCAGTGAGGACTCAAGCATTACGTGGCTTATTGGACTGGATAATCTATGATCCAGCCTTTTTGGACAAACTCAGCTATCACAAAGGGGCTTATCTGGGCCCCCACAAAGCACAAGATCTCTTACAGCTGTCAGAAAGTATAGCCTCGAGTGTGGTAAAGCTGACAGGAAGCTAATGTTTTAGTTGTTCTACATGCAATCTTAGCCAAAAGGTCAAGAAGCAATATACTTTAGCAGTGTGTAGTGGCTTGAGAAAAGGACCATTATTTTATGTTGTGACCCTTCTTCCAACTAGGTGAGATCATCCTCGTATTTCCAAGAACACTGCCCAGGTCCTCTAGGGACTTTAGAGTGAAGTAAGGCCATACTTGAGCCTTTCAGAAAAATGATGCACTGAGAACAAACCCAACTCAGGACCCCTAAACACAAATCTAAGGATGCTTTAGTCAAAGCAAAGAATTTAAAGACCCATAAAGATAGAAGCTTCACAGACTAAACTAAATAGGTAATTTATTTACCTAAAAAATTTTCAGACCATGTATTTTTAATGCTTGGATTTCCATCTTGATGCAGTCAATAAAATAAACAAATCTACATGATGCCCCACTTCACTTTATGTCATATCCACTGATATGAGGTAGCATGTGGGAAGTGAAGTAAAACTTAGTATCCTCAATTCCTCAGATTTTGTTTGAGGGTATTTTTCTAATTCTGTGAAAATATTTTTTTCTTTTCTCTCTGAGAAAATTGCTGATATTTAACACCATAACCACACTCAGAACTGCAGAACTATAGTCAGAAGTATAAAAAGATCATCTTTCTCAAACCATAAGGGAACAAGTACAAGAAAAAAGAAAAGCAATAATCCTCTGAACTTTAAAAACCAACATCTCTTCTATCAGAATATTAGAGAATAGAGATTATTATTTAACTCAATTAAGTAAAAACTTTTTAATTTTTTTAATGTTTATTTATTTTTGAGAGAGAGGGATAAGACAGAGTGCAAGTGGGGGAGGGGCAGAGAGAGAGAGGAAGACACAGAATCCAAAGCAGGCTCCAGGCTCTGAGCTGTCAGGACAGAGCCTGACGCGGGGCTTAAACCCACAAACCATGAGATCATGACCTGAGCTGAAGTTGGATGGCTTACCCGACTGAGCCCCCCAGGTGCCCCTAAGTAAAAACTTTCTTATAGTCAGCTGTACCCAAAGATGAAATGCAGGGGCCCAGAGCTCTCCGCCATGTGTTAATCTAAAAGAAGCATTAAAAGAAGAGGACTGAAATCAAGAGCAAAAACCTAGTGGATATCTCAGTCCCAAGGTCCCTAAAGACATGTTTAAGAAGCCCCAGAGGCCACTATGACATCCAGCTAAATAGGTTTGCAAAGGAAGCAGGGGGCTTGTGTCCATTTCCAATGGTATCATTGTTGCCCTCAATAATTTTGCTCTTTGTAATGCATATTTGAAAGCTGATAAGAGAACAGATCTTAAAAGTTCTCATCACAAGAAAAAAACTTTATAACTATGTATGGTCACAAATATTAACTAGATTTATTGTGGTGATCATTTCATAATATATACAAATAACAAATCGTTACATTGTACACCTGAAACTAATATAATGTTATATGTCAATTATATCTGAATAAAAAAGTGACAGGATATCCTCTACTGGATAATGGTTGATAAATTATGTGGTACCATTTTAAATAATAATAATAATAATAATAATAATAATAATAATAATAATTTTGCTTCTTAATGCTAAAGACATAAAACATATACAGGCAGAACTGCTTTAGTTGAATTGGGTGGGAGTGAGTTTAGATAGATGAAGAGAAGGCCTGCTTTTATTTGCCTTGATTGGAAAGTCCTGGGTATCCACCTGCTTCTTTCCAGAGCATCACACGAGACTGCTCTCAAGAACTGTCACAATGCTGGGAAAAGTCTTCAACTAATCCCTAGAGACAGGGCACCCTGACACTTGAAATGAACAAAAGGGCAATTTCCTTCACTTCCAAACCAACATTACAAGCTTTATTTTTTTAACAACGTTACAATCTTTAAACCCTCTTTTAGAAAACCTTGTATAAGGGGTGCCTGAGTGGCTTAGTTGGTTGAGTGTCCAACTTTGGTTCAGGTCATGATCTCGCAGTTTGTGAGTTCGAGCCCCGTGTCGGGCTCTGTGCTGACAGCTCAGAGCCTGGAGCCTGCTTCACATTCTGTGTCTCCCTCTGTCTCTGCCCCTCCGCTGCTCATGTCCTGTCTCTCTCTCTCAAAAATAAAAATAAAATAAACATTAAAAAATGTAAAAAAAAAAAAAAAAAAAAAAGAAAACCTTGTATAAAATGTTTCCTCAATAAGCAGTGTTCTGACAAAAGACCTCCACCACCACCACCACCAAGTCTTTGCTACTACTTAGTTGAGTATCTGCTATCACCACAGAGCAAAACCAGCGGAGATTTCTGCTCTAGGGATCACAACTTGTGGAGTTCACACTTTTCCCACCCTCTTATCTCTAAGTATTCTTTAATACATTTGAATTAAATTATAGAGCCAGCTCGAATTAAATTATAGGCCAGAGACACATTTTCTATTAGTTAAAGGTCAGTAATCTTTTGGCAAGTCTTATGTATTTCTACCCCAAGGTGGAAATTCAACCTCATACATTCCTAAAAGAGACATGATCTGATTGGAAATGATTATCTTTCTCTGGAAAGAACCAACTGGCTTACATTAAAGCATTTCAAAATATTTGTGTCATTCCTATAGGGTACTTGCTAATTTCAAAAAGAAGATGCACCTTTACAATAGCAAGATTTACCATGTTAACCAAGTAATGAAACTAAGCCTCACTAATAGTGAGACAACCTGACTGTTATGGTATTCTGATGTGATGCACAAAGCGTCACTTAGGACATACACTTGTCAAACATGTTCAACTGAATCTAACTGAGCCTTTATTTTTTTTTTTTTTTTTTAATTTTTTTTTTTTTTTCCAACGTTTTATTTTTATTTTTGGGACAGAGAGAGACAGAGCATGAATGGGGGAGGGGCAGAGAGAGAGGGAGACACAGAATCGGAAACAGGCTCCAGGCTCTGAGCCATCAGCCCAGAGCCCACGCGGGGCTCGAACTCACGGACCGCGAGATCGTGACCTGGCTGAAGTCGGACGCTTAACCGACTGCGCCACCCAGGCGCCCCTAACTGAGCCTTTAGACATCACTTCCAGTTTACAGGAAGTAAAGAAGATAAAAGAACAAAGCTAAAAACAAAAAACAAACATAAGAAAACAATAAGACAAATCCAGAATGTGAAATGTCTTATAAGTGGGGCGCCTGGGTGGCTCAGTCGGTTAAGTGTCCAACTTCAGCTCAGGTCATGATCTCATGGTTCACGGGTTCGAGCCCTGTGTCAGGTTCTGTGCTGACAGCTCAGAGCCTGGAGCCTGCTTCTTATTCTGTGTCTCCCTCTCTCTCTGCCCCTCCCTTGCTCACTCTCTGTCTCTCTCTGTCTCTCAAAAATAAATAAATGTAAAAAAAAAAAAAAAGAAATGTCTTATAATAACTAGCTTAGTTTCTTTAAAAAGTCACTGTCGCAGAGAAAAAATGTTAGTGGGTTATTCTACCATAAGATACTGAAGAGACATAATAATCAAATGCAATACATGAAACTTCATGGAGTCTGAAGTTGAAAGAAATACAAATAAAAGATATCATCAAGAAAAACTAAGGAAATTTCAGCATGGGTTATATATTAGCTGATTAAGGAACTGTTAATTTCTGAGATGTGATGGTAGAATTAGTTATGTAGTAGAATATGCCTACAATCAATATATATGTGATGAAGTATTTGTAGGTAAAATGCCACAATATCCAACTAATATATGTGTGTGTGTATGCATATGTGTACACATATATACAAAATCCCAAGGCATCTATACACACGTACACACACACAAACTGAAACTAAAAGTAATTAAAACAAAAACAAAAACCCCTGGCAAAGATGTCGAAAATTGAAATCATTGTCTACTGTTGGGAATGTGAAATGGTGCAGCTGCTATGGAAAACAGTATGGAGATTCCACAAAAAGTTAAAAATAGAACTACCATATGATCTAACAATCCAATTTTGGGATATTTACCCAAAATAATTGGAATCAGAACCTCAAATATTTGCATTCCCATGTTTGTTGCAGCATTATTCACAATAGCCAAGAGGTGGAAACAACCTAAATGTCCATCAGATTAATAAAGAAAATGTGGCATATACATACAATGGAATATTATTCTGCTATAAAAATGAAGGAAATCCTGTCACATACTACAACTTAGATGAACCCTGAGAACATTATGCTAAGCGAAATAAGATAGTTACAGAAGGGCACATGCTGCATGATTCCATTTATATGAAGTTTCTAAAGTAGTCAAACTCATCAAAGCATAATGTAGAATTATAGTTGCCAGGGCTGGGGGAAGGAGAAACAAGGATTTTCTGTTCAATGGGTATACAGTTCCATTCATGCAAGATGTAAAAGTTCTAGTGATCTGCTGTACAACATTATGCTTATAGTAAATAATACTGTACTACACACTTAAAAACTTGTTAAGAGGATAGATCTCATGTTATATGATTTTTCACCACAATTAAGATGTTTTTTAAAACTTCCTAAAACTAATAAGTTCAGCCAGGTTACAAGATCAATGCCCAAAACCAACTGCATTTCTTTATAAACAATGGACATATGGAAACCAAAATTAAAAACATAATGCCATTTAAAATTGGTCCAAAGAAAATGAAATACTTAGGTATAAATGAATCACAATGTGTATAAGATCTCTATCCTTTAATTACAAAATGTAATGAAAGAAATCAAAGAAGACTAGGATAATTGGAGATTTCATTGATTGTAAGATTGTGTTTATATTGGAAGACTAGACATAATGAAGATGGTTGATTCTCCCCAGATCGAAGTATAGTCTTAACACAATTCCTATCAAAGCCCTAGGCAAGTTAGGGGCACCTGGGTGGTTCAGTCAGTTAAGCGTCTGACTCTTGGTTCAGGTCAAGTAATGATCTCACAGTTCATGGGTTCAAATCCCATGTCAAGTTCTGCACTAACAGTGCAGAGCCTGCTTGGGATTCTCTCCCTCTCTCTCTAGCTCTCTCTCTGCCCCTTCCATACTTGTGCGCGCGCTCTCTCTCTCTCTCTTTTTCCTCTCTCTCAAAATAAACAAATAAACTTAAAAAAAAACAGGCAAGTTAATTCCAAAATTTGTATGGAAAGGCAAAGGACCTATATTAGCCAATACAATACATCTTTCTGATGTTAAGACTTATTATATAATCACGGTAATCAAGACAGTGTGATACTGGCAAAGGGATAAACATATAAATCAATAAAATAGAATTAAGAATCCAGAAATAGACTTATACATATTGCTTAACTAATTTTTTACAAAGGTGCAAAAGCAATTCAATGAAGAAAGAATAGCCATTTCAACAAATGGTGCTGGGGCAATAGGACACCCATAGGCAAAAAAAAAAAAAAGAACCTTGACCTCAAAAATACAGAATTTTAACTCAAGATGGATCAAAGATTTCCATCTTTGTGCCCCCATTCATGATTGCCACTAATTCATAACCAGGCTTGACTCAATGATATAAACCTAGACATCTATAGAAGTTAATCATATGTATACTAAAGTGACCATTTAAAATGGCACCAGAGGGGCGCCTGGGTGGCGCAGTCGGTTAAGCGTCCGACTTCAGCCAGGTCACGATCTCGCAGTCTGTGAGTTCGAGCCCCGCGTCGGGCTCTGTGCTGATGGTTCAGAGCCTGGAGCCTGTTTCCGATTCTGTGTCTCCCTCTCTCTCTGCCCCTCCCCCGTTCATGCTCTGTCTCTCTCTGTCCCAAAAATAAATAAACGTTGAAAAAAAAAATTAAAAAAAAAAAATTAAAATGGCACCAGATTCAGAAGATTTGCAGGTGAATTGTCTCTAAATTCATTGAAAATGAATCCTGTGTTATCCTGTTTCAGGATATGTGGAGGTAGGGGGAATGAAGGCTCCTTAATCCATTCTACCATAATACTAATGCCAAAATCTAATAAAGATATTCCAATAAAGAAAACTAGAACAATTGCAACTAATAAATATTAAAATCTGAGATTAGATATTAACAAACCAAATCTAGCAATGCGTTGAAATAGTTAATTTGTAACTAAGTAAAGTTTATTCCAGAAAAGAAGCCAATTTTTCCCAATTTTAAGAAATCTATTAATATTATTTATTACCTTAAAGAATTAAAGGAGAGGGGCACCTGGGTGGCTCAGTTGGTTAAACGTCTGACTTTGAAGTAGGCAGAAGACATGAATAGATACTTTTCCAAAGAAGACATCCAGAGAGCCAAGAGACACATGAAAAGATGCTCAACATCACTCATCATCAGGGAAATACAAATCAAAACCACATTGAGATATCAACTCACACCAGTTAGAATGGCTAAAATTAACAACTCAGGAAGCAACAGATGCTGGCAAGGATGTAGAGAAATGGGAACCCTCTTGCACCGTTAGTGGTAATGCAAACTGGAAAACAGTGTGGAGGTTCCTCAGAATATTAAAAGTAGATCTACCTATGACCCAGCAATAGCAATAGTAGGAATTTATCCAAAGAATACAAGAGTGCTGATTCATAGGGGCACATGTATCCCAATGTTTATAGCAGCACTTTCAATAATAGCCAAATTATGGAAAGAGCCTAAATGTCCATCAACTGATGAATGGATAAAGAAGATGTGGTTTATGTATACAATGGAATACTACTTGGCAATGAGGAAGAATGATATCCTGCCATTTTCAGCAACATGGATGGAACTGGAGGATATTATGCTAAGTGAAACAAGTCAGTCAGAAAAAGATAGATATGTTTTTCATTCATATGTGGATCTTGAGAAACTTAGCAGAAGACCATGGGGGAAAGGAAGGGGAAAAAATAGATACAAACCGAGAGGGAGGGAGGCAAACCATAAGAGACTCTTAAATACAGAGAACAGAGGTTTGATGGGGTGGGGGGGGAGGGCAGGGGAAAGGGGAAAATGGGTGATGGGCATTGAGGAGGGCACTTGTTGGGATGAGCACTGGTGTTGTATTTAAGTGATAAATCATGGGAATCTATCCCCAAAACCAAGAGCACACTGTATACACAGTATGTTAGCCAACTTGACAATAAATTATATAAAAAAAAAGAGAAAGTCCAACTTCAGCTCAGGTCATGATCTCACAGTCCATGAATTTGAGCCCCTCATCAAGCTCTGTGCTAACAGCTCAGAGCCTGCAGTCTGCTTTGTATTCTGTGTCTCCCTCTCTCTTTGCTTCTCCCCTGCTTGTACTCTATTTCTCTCTCAAAAATAATTAAACATTAAAAAAATTTTAAGACTTTAAAAAAACTTAAAAGAGAAAAATAAAAATAAGTGATTACATAGATACACACATACCCTTCAAAATTAAGATATTAAATCAGATATTCCTAAGCTTAAAAAAAATTTTTTTAATGAGAATACTTTCTAAACATGACAAAGCATTAAATAAATCAATAAATATTGGGAGAAAGGACAAAACTAATTTTTTGCAGAGAACTTGGCACATGCCTAGAAGATGCAAAAGACTCAACCAAAAAGTTATTGGTCCTAAGTAGAGAATTTAGTAATGTAGCTAGATATAAGATAAATATATAAAAATCTTTAACTTATTTTTATATTGGCACTGATCAGTTCAAAAAGAAGATGGTGGTGGGGAGGGAGGTTAGAGCCTATTCAAAATAGTGACATTACCAGGGGTGCTTGGGTGGCTGAGTCAGTTAAGCATCTGACTCTTGATTTCAGCTCAGGCTCAGGTCATGATCTCACAGTTGTAAGATCAAGCCCCACCTCAAGTCCTGAGACAAGCCCTGAACCAACTGAAGTTGGGACAAGTGGCTATCCATGTAGAAGGAAATAATGTTAAATGCCAAAATAAATTTCAGAGATGCCTGGGTGGCTCAGTCGGTTAAGCATCTGACTCTTGATATCAGCTCAGGTTGTGATCTCCTGGTCATAGGATCCGAGACCAGCATCAGGCTCCATGCTGAGCATGGAGCCTGCTTAGGATTCTCTCTCTCCCTCTCCCTCTGCTCTTCCTTCTCTCTCTCTATCCCCCCCACCCCCAAAATAAATAAATAAACTTAGGAAAGAAAAAGGAAAGGAAAAGAAAGGGGAAAGGAAAGGAAAGGAAAGGAAAGGAAAGGAAAGGAAAGGAAAGGAAAGGAAAGGGGAAAGGAAAGAAAATAGAAAAGAAAGAAATGAAATGAAATTTCAGGCCTAAAAAAGTAAGTGAAAAAAAATTACATGAACATATTTTAAATAGTAAAACATTTTTATAACCTTGAAATATAGATCATCCTAAACCAGATTAAAAAAAACCTCCAAGTCCATAAAGGGGAAAAACATAGTATTGATCACATAAAAATCAGAAGTTTCTCTACAGAAAATGAGATCATAAGCAATGTAAAAACACAATAAAAGAGAGAGAGAAGGGGCTAATATTCTAATATAGTCCATCCATTCCTGGGGCATTAGATGAATAGAAAGAGAAACAATTGTCTCTTATTTTATACTTTTTTAAGTGTTGAAATTACAAGACTTTCATTTTTGAGGTCGTTTGTTAGTTTTCAGAAAAAAGAATAATTGCATTGGAAGGTAGAAGCCAGATTATGACTGATTAAGAGATCAAAGGGAATTCAGAAAATAAAAGAAAGTGGAGACAGGCAAGAATGAGATAGTGAAAGTGAGGGAAGTTATTTCTTAAGTTGTGGACACTTTCATATTTAGAGGAGAAAAAGCTAGTAGAAGAGAGAAATGAAAGATACAAAAGAGGGAGAGAATGAGACTCAGGATGGAGAGGAAAGAATTACTTTAAAATTAGGGAGATTCTTCTTCCTACAAGACAGGATGGGATTTGCCCCAGGCAAGTAAGTTTTAAGGGAGATAGGAAGAGAACAGAGAGAATGCCTTTCTAATGATGGTCTCTTATTTCCTTTTGGCTATTTCCTTGCTGGCTGAGAATGAAAAGAAATAAAAGGGGATAGAATTCCTAAAGAAAGTAGTACATTTTACTTATTTATTTTCTTAAGTAGTACATTTTAAGTAGTTGCTGTGGGGAAAAAGAAAGCAAGCTGACCAAGGACAAGTCAGAAGGTTTTCTGAGCATTATGGAATGCTTGGTTGGAATTTGTATTAATGCCAGTCTGATTGGCCACACAGTCTTCTCTAGCTGCATTCCTAAGACAGAGAGCAGAATACAGACCCTGGAAGAAGGATTCACCTAGAGTGAGAGATTGATTGGGTAGACGGGATAAATATGCAAGTAGTAAAAGGAATTGAGGACATTATTATGATCATCAGTGAAATCCAGACTTGGTGGGAAATGAAACAAAGACAGGAGGACAAGATAAGCCAAAAGAGTGGCTCCTAAACTTTATTATGAATAGAATGCATCCTCAGAGGAATCCAAGGAACATACTCTGAAAAATGCTAGTCTAGAAGAATAGAGGAGTATACAAGAAATGAAGTTTCAAAGAGTCAAAAACATGATAGGAGGAGTAAGATAGATCCAAAGGGAAGTTGGGTATAGATGTAGTTCAGACTTTGGTGCATTGTCAGCAAAGGAAGAGAGTTAGGAGTTTAAGGGTTTTTTGTTTTTTGTTTTTTAATGCTGCTACCACACACTAAATATCCTTCTCTGCCTTAATTTCTCCACTAAAAATATTAAGATGCTATTTTTCCTTCCTTGTCTTTATTTAGTCAAGGGTAAGTGTCACTACTGAGAAGTGTGAGATTTTTTTTTTAACCTGTAAACCAAAGTTAAGCCACTTAAATTTGAGATGTGGTCAGATAATATACCTAGGAGGCTTTCCAACCTATTAGGTTTTATCATTAGGGAGGTGATGGGATTTTGTTTGTTGTAGTTTTGCTTTTTTGAAATAAGGTCAACAAGTTGGGGCCTGTGATGGTTAATTTTATGTCACCTGACTTGGCTAAAGAATGCCCAGATCTTAATGGATTATTTCTGGAAGGGTCTAAGGGTGTTTCCAAAAGAGATTAGCATTTGAATGGGTAGACTGAGTAAAGAGGAAGACTTCACCAATCTGAGTGTGCATCTCCCAACCCCCTGTGGGTCTGAATAGAACAAAAGGTACAGGAAGGATGAATTTGCTCTCTGCCAGTGAGCTGAGACATCCATCTTTTCCTGCCCTCAGACATGGGTGCTTCTGGTTCTTGGGTGTTTGGACTCAGACCAAATCATACCTCCAGCTTTCCTGTTCTCCAGGCTTCAGATAGCTTCTCAGCCTGCATAGTTGTGTGAGCCTATTCCTGAAATAAATCCCCTTTTATACATGCATATATCCTATTGGTTTTTGTCTCTGGAGAACCCTAATACATTAAGTAATAACTCTAATACTGAACTAAATGTGATAAGAAATATAAAGAAATAAATGCCATGATATCATCCTCAAGGAATTTAGAGTCAAGTTGGCATGGCCAAAGGAACAAGAAATAATGATTAGTAAGTGGTTAGATTACCTAGAGAAAGCTCCTGAAAAGCAATTAAGGAATATTATTCATTGGATTTCAAATGGCAGTTGATGATTATGCTAGTAAGGAATGTCCATTCTTATGAGAACCTCACTAATTAAAAAAAAAATTTTTTTTAATGTTTATTCATTTTTGAGAGAGACAGATCATGAGCAGAGGAGGGGCAGAGAGAGAGGAAGACACAGAATCCGAAGCAGGCTCCAGGCTCTGAACTGTCAGCACAGAGCTTGACACGGGGCTCCAACTCACGGACCTCGAGATCATGACCTGAGCTGAAGTCGGCCGCTTAACAGACTAAGCCACCGAGGCACCCCAGAACCTCACTAATTTTAACAGAGCTTCACTAATTGTGGGAAAGCTACCTAATCCACCCTTTGCATTTGGATTGGCAGTTTTTATTTTTCTCTATTTTGAAGAATTTCCACTCCCACAGACTTAAAGATAGTTGTGGAATGTGGCTTTCCTTTGCAAAAATCTAGTACCAACACTGTTCCCTCAGGCCAACAATTCCCAGGCTTTGATATTTTAGTAGTGATAACCATTATATTTGTTTTCATCATGAGAAAATCTAAGTCATTTTGGGCACAGGTTCAAAGTTACATGATAAGGGCATGGACTCCACCCCTGAACTCACTAACGATCTTAAACCATAATTAATAAGCAGTGGTTAAGCATGGAGAAAAGATAGGGCCAAAGTCACACCTTTACTATACAGATAATTTACCAAAAAGACTTCAACCTTTGGATAATGACCCCATTTTCTCATTTCTCAACCTGGAATTATATGCAGCTTATTTTTCTTTTCTTGCTTGAAGTGTTACCCTACATGATCATGGAGACCAGTATCGCCAGGGTTGCCCATTTTCTCCATGGCTAAATCCACAGGCTTATTCTCTGTCCTCATTTCACTTGAATTATCCAAATAGTTGACACAGTTGGTCAATCCCTCCTCCTTGAAACACTTTCTTTTCTTGAACTTTTTGAGGCTCTACATCCTCTCCATTTTCCTGCTACCTTCCTGGCTGTTCCTTTCCATTATCCTCTGCTGGTTCTTCTTCATCTTCCCAACACCCTAACATTTGAGAGCTGCCCAAGCTCATGATCATTTCTCCACACCTGTTGTGATCCTGTTTCCCCACCTCAAGAAATGCACGTCTTTTCTTCCATTTAGTTGCCCAATCCAAAAATATCATTGACTCCTCTTTCCTCTCACACTCCACTTCTTATCTGTCAGGAAATTCTGTCAGCCCTGTCTGAAATATATCCAGAATGTGAACCTTCTCACCACCTCCACTACTTCCCTCCTAGCCAAGTCAGCATGACTCCTTCCTGGAAGTTACCAGTAGCTCCTTCCCTTGTGCTTCTAAAGTGTACCCATAACACAGCAGAGTGAGCCTTTACAATAATATCATTTCATATCACCTCTTTGCTCAAAATTCTCCAATAGCCCGCATGTCACTCAGAGTAAGAGAGTCCTTACAAGACTTAAGGTTTTCTATGAGCTGGCACCTAAAACTTTTCTGATTTCATCTCCTTCTACTCTTTCTATTCTAATGCCTCTCCAGCCACACACCTACTTTCTGTTTCCCCACCATTCCAGGAATGCTCCTGACATGGGAATTTTATATTAACTATTCCCTCTGTTTGCAACTAACTCTCCCTCTATGGAGCCACATGGCTCACTCCCACACCACCTTCAGGTCTTTGCTCAAATATCACCTAATGAGAGAAAGCTTCCCCAACCAACTTAAAAAAAAAAACAACTCATCCTAGCACTCTCTTCCTTTTTTCTGTATAATTTTTTCCCATAGCACATACCATCATTCAACATAGTATTTATTTTACTTGTTTACTGTTTACTGTTGCTTTCCCTCCCATCCACAAAATGTAGAGTCCTATAAATGGAATTTTTTGGTGTGCTTTCTTCATTGCTATTTGCCTAATGCCTAGAAAGTGTCTGACACATAGCAGGCACTTATATTTTGAATGGCCACATTCATGTGATAGCCAAGTGATAAAACAAATCTCAAGTAAAGCCCAAACACAATGCTCTAAAGAAGTTGTCTCCATGACCACTTATCTTCTTACACTACCCCAAAGAACAAGAAAGTTTACTGTTTTGCTTTATTTTGTTTCAATTCCCTTATACAGCATGTCCTTGGACAATGTATACAGCCTGCGCTTGAATCCCAGGACAGCTGCCCCTTTACATTTACTTTGCTCTGTTCTCCCTCCATCATGTGGTTTCTTCACCACAGTATAAACTATTCCTTTGTAAAGAGCAAAATTACATTACTAAAATGTGAATAAATTTTAGAGTTGTCCTGTACATCAGAGATAACTATAAAGCAATGAGACTGAAGAAGGATTTTTCCATTATAAAAAACAAACTCTTTAAAAAACCGTGGAGCCATTTTTTTTTCTTGCTCTTGACCTTGAGCAAACTGGGCTGGTTAGTAATAATAATATCACCAGATTTGGGTTATTCAAAAGGGAAGAATGAAGTATAGTTAGTTATGGTAGGAATGGAATGGGGCTTAGAGTTGAACTGAAGGTGTCTGTTGGGCATAGTTGCTAATTTAGGATCATGAAATGCTTCAAAACACATTTAAATATCTGGTATGCTCTGCTGTTGGGAAAAGTTCTCAGTCATATCCTTCTCACTCTGCATGTCAAATGTCAAAGCTAACAAAATAGCCAGGATGGATCTGTAATGTCTAAACTTGATGCATTCTAACAGGCTGGTTTCTACTGGCCACATACACATGCCAGTTTCTGTTATAGTTGATGCACATGGTCACGCACAGAACCCTGAGGTAGCTTAGTTCACTGACCATGATTTATATGACTCGTGGTTCCTGTCTAGTTGACTCATCCATTCTATCTCAACCTTTGAATCATTGGGGCCTTCCTCTAGTCTTGTCTGCATTTCATCTCTCAATCCAACACTTTCCTGTTCATTCCTTTAACCCACTGAGGAAACATGAGCCAGTAAATATCACCACTTATCACCCCAGCCACCACACTCTTGCTCCACTCTGTCTGGGGCAATCCTGCCATCTCCAGCCTTTTTTCAGAGTTAAGTCTACTCAAAATCTTGTTCTTCTCACTCTTTTCAATACCTATGGTTCCATCACTGCTTATAAGAGCAGACAATATAAAATGAGGCTCAAAACAGTTTTCCTTACACTTGATTTTCATAGACACTTCCTCTAGCCTTCTTGTCTCACCTAGGGGAGAGAGAGGGGATAGCTAAGAAACACCTGCAAATGTCACAGCCCAGGGACACAAGCCCAAGAAAGACTGAGGTTTAGTAATAAGATTATAGAATGCCTCCCCCATATTTTACCCCTATTACTGCCATCAAAGGACTCAGTATAATAACAGTGGCCTACAGCTAAGGAGCTACCAGACACAGAATCTTTCTAAGGAGGAGTATGTAGGGAAGCCTGAAATTAATAGCGTACAGAGAAGGCAAGGATGAAAGAGAATTTGAATTCTCTGGCACCAAGAACTATAGCAAACATTAAGCACAATTCAACCTACATCATTTGCTTCCCTGGTTCTCAGACCTTTGGGTTTGGACTAAACTATACCATCAGCTTTCCTGGGCCTCCAGCTTGCAGATAGCCTCCATTGACCTGTCAGACTTCATAATCACATGAGCTAATTCCTCATAATAAATCTCTTTCTATATATCTAGATAGATAGATAGACAGAGTAGATCCTATTGGTTCTATTTTACTGGAGAGCCCTGACTATACAGAGCATCTTATACTTTTGAATGATAATCATATTAAGGACAATCGATAGTCCATTATAGACCAGGATATACCATAGACTCTCTAAATTAGTAGGAGGAAATTGAAATTTATTCTTAATCCAAACAAATTGCAAGGGCCCTTGTAAGTTCTCCTAGTCTACTTCTTGATTTCTCTACCTCTTGATATGTCTAAATATCCATCATAGTTAAGCAAAATGCAATTAGAATTCAACTTGCTAAGTATAGGGGCACCTGGATGGCTCAGTCAGTTAAGTCTCTGACTTCGGGTCAGGTCATGATCTCACGATTCGTGAGTTCAAGCCTCACATCGGGTCCTGTGCTGAGAGCATAGAGCCTGGAGCCTGCTTCAGATTCTGTGTCTCCCTCTCTCTCTGCCCCTCCCATGCTCACGCTCTGTCTCTCTCTCTCAAAAATAAATAAACATTTAAAAATTAAAAAAAAAAAACAAAAAACAAAAACTTGCTAAGCATTAATTGAATTTATACCATTCTAAGAAATTACAGTTAGAGAAATGAGTCCAGCTGCCTAAGATGAAGCACTGCCATATTTTTGGAAATTTAAAGATAAGGCTATCCTCTGCTTTCTTGAGGTGTCTTCTCCCTCTAACATGCTTGGAGGTGACGGCCTCCAAAGGCTAAGGCTTAGGAAGGTAAAACAAAGAGGACTATCAAAATAAAGTCTTCTCCTCCTAAGAAGAGTTGACCTAGTTAAATTATTCTCTGTTAATGCCTTGGAAATGAAAAAAGTTCTGATCTTCCTTAACTGGTTCTCCCCCATGCTCAATTCATTCATAGAGAGAATTTCCTTTCTTGGACTGTCAAACATAACACATAGATATGTAGAAATTTTTCAGTAAACATATATTGAGGACTTCCTATGTGTCTGGCACTACAAAGAAATGAAAAAAGACATAAGGCATTGCCCTGAATGTTGCATAATCAAGGAGAGATGTAACATGTAAATATTTAGCATTTCACTCAAAGACCAGTGAAGAAAATGGAAATATTCTAGGTATTTCAGCAAAGAAATTTTTAAATGGGGAATTGATTACACATTTGATAGAAGCATTGATAAAACAAAGAGGGTGATGAAGCAACCCAGAGATTAACCAAAACAGGAAACCACTACCACATCTAGAGGTAGAAGGCTAGAGGAGGAGGTGCTAACAGAACCCAGAAACCTCAAAAGATGTAGCCCCTGCTGGAAACTGGAAAACATTCTTAGAAACAGAGAAAGAGACAGAGACAGAGAGGGAGAGACTCAGTTATCCCTTCCTCTGCCCTCCATTCTCCTTCCAGAGCCTCCAATAAGACAAATTCATTTAAAAGGGGTTAGTAAGGGAGCCAGAGAAGTGGAGTTTAGAGAAGGAAGAGGAATGGACCTGAGAAATAGGAAATGATTGGTATATGAAGCAGTGGTCCTTTAGGTGAGTCTAATCTGTATTCTCATTTTGGCATACCAAAGCAAGCTTCCAGGAGAACTCATGTTTATAGGAGAACTCCATGGTCACATGTACCTCCTGAAGACCAGATTGCCCTCATCCAAATTTTATTATGCCTCTACTATGTATCCTATCACCTTATATATACTCAGTTTGCACAGTTGACAAAGACTGACACATGTCCATTAATGATTTTTAGAATGTGAATATTTTACCTCTCATTTATATTTTAAGCTTTTCTCATACCATATAGTGTTTCCTTCTGCAACCTGTATCCATCCTCTATACCCACACTCTGCCCTAGATTTCTAGGTAGTGTAGACAACCTCTGTATTTAGAAATAGCTTGACCATGCATTAGTAACGCTTCATGAAAAAAATGTCTGTGGCCAAGTTAGCGAAAACCATATATTGTTTTCCTCTTAGAGATTTGCAATGAAGTTGGTTAATGTAAAGACTCGGAAAAGTCCTCCAAGGTTTCTCAAATTAATTGAACACAGAAAACTTTTGTTCTTATAATGCCTATTAATACTCCATGAATACACTTTGATAAACACTGATTCAGATCATGTCACCACAATGTCAGTCTTAGCATCAGTAGCATTTATTGTTCAAAGCATTGTGTGAGGTACTGCTGGAGATATTGAATTGTAAGATACAATCTATTCCCACAGATGATTATAATAAAGTTGAGCCTGAACATATAAATAGAGAGATAAATAATACTTTAAGGCAGCATGGCATAAGTACCAAATGGGTGGTCCAAACAAAGAGTGCAGCAAGGGTAAATAGGAGGCAGTACTGTTGTAATCTAAGTGGTTGGGGAAGGTTCTAGAAGAATATGAGACTTTAGTTAATTCTTGGGAGAAAACGCACATGCGCACACACACACAGAGGCAAAAATCTGGATGGCATATTTGGGGAAATTAAGAAGACCAATTTAGACTTGTTCAAGTAGGTAGGGTCAAAGTGTAAAATATCTTGCTTTGATTTCTATAAGGATCTGGATCTTGATTATGCAGGCCAAGAGAACTATCAGGGGTCTTTGAGAGAAGAGGGAGCATCTCAGAGGTGTGTTTATAGAAAGTGTGCTCCCCTCACCA
The DNA here is from genome assembly GCF_018350155.1 of Leopardus geoffroyi. Classification (NCBI taxonomy): domain Eukaryota; kingdom Metazoa; phylum Chordata; class Mammalia; order Carnivora; family Felidae; genus Leopardus; species Leopardus geoffroyi. The sequence goes on from NC_059339.1 coordinate 45,246,810, forward strand.
ATTATAACAAAACTGTTCAAAAAAGCCTTTATCTTTGATCTCTGTCTTAGCCTAGGCTCCACCCAAAAGCAGAGCCTAGGACAACATCTGTGTGCAGATACTTTATTTTGAACTGTGATCCCAATGAGCCAGAAAGGGGGACTAGGAAGAGTACAAGAGGGAAGAGGGGAAGCTAATCAATCAAGTTCCTCACCACTGTGAGCAACTGAGGCTTGGTCCCCCTGGGACTCTCTAAGAAAACCATGAAGAATACATCTCAGAATTATTCACTCAAGAAATGAAAGACAGGAAATTTTATCTACTAATGCCCATCCCCCATTAATCGAGGGGGATCTGCATATATGCTCCACAATGCCCAAGTGAGTTTCTGCAGACAATCCATTTAATGTAGGCAGAGAAGCACTGGGTCTGAGAGGAAGAAATAACCGTGAGGCTAAGGTATGGTGTTGTTGAGTTACACCTGCATGCAGCTGGTGACCCTTGCAATGGCTAGAGTAAAAAGGGGGTCTAAGAAGATGTCTATGTGAGAGGTGTCTTATATAATCTCCAAAGGAAGATCAATCCAATCCACCACCATATTTCCAGACTCCTACCTGATTCCTTTCCCTTCAGTCCCATTCTTCAGAACTGCCACAAACCAGCAATATTCATCATCCATTCATTCAACAAATATTTGTTGAGGACCTACCATGATCTAGGCACTGTTCTAAGCTCTGGGGTTACAGTCGTAAACAAATAGACCAAATCTCTGCCCTTGTGAAACTTATAATTTAGTTGTAGGAGAAATGTACAAATAAATATGTAACATGTTGGATAGTGACAGAAGCTATGGAAAAACAACACAAAACAATATAAGGGAATAAAGGATGCCAAATGAGGAGGAGAAGAATTTATTATTTTCTATAGCATGGGTTATAAAATGTGATATTTGCACAGAGGCATGTGGAAGAAACATACCAGATGGAAGTGAAACAATTACCAAGACCTGTAGGCAAAGCATCCTTGGCCTGCCTGGGAAAGGGCAAAGAGGCCAGTGCAGCTAGAGCAGAGCAAGCAGGGGGAACGCGAAAGGAGAGGGGTCAAAGAAACAGCCTTAGAAGAGGGTGACATACAGGCTCCGTGCTGGATATGAAGCCTGCTTGACATTCTCTGTCTCCCTCTTCCTCTGCTCCTCCCCTGCTTGCACCCACGCACGCACATGCTCTCTCTCTTAATAAATAAATAAATAAATAAATAAATAAATAAATAAATAAAAATGATTTAGAAGGAAGGAGGTGACATAGGGCCTTGGACATCATTATAGAACTTCAGCTTTTATTCTGATTGAAATAGGATGCTATTGCAGGATTTTAAGCAGAAGAGTCACATGATGAACTTACCTTTTTGAAGGCTCATTCTGATTGCAATGGACAATAAATGTAGTGGCACAGGGGTAGAAGTGAGGAGGCCAGTTAGGAAGGTAGGCAAGAGGTGACGCTGGACCACATGAGGATGACTGCAGTGGCTCCTAAGAAATGGTATGATTCTAATTACATTTTGAACTTAGAGTTCACAAGATTAGCAGCTGCATTGGATGTGCAGTATAAAAGAGAGTGAAGAGTCAAAAATGACTCCAAGTTTTTTGACCTGAACAACTAGAAGAATAGAGCTGTCATTTAACAAGAAAGGAGGACTGCAGGCTTGTGGTTGGAGAAAATGAAAAGTTCAATTTAGGGCATGTTCATTTTAGGGCATGTTAGACCCAACAATATGGTCCAAATTCTAGTGACCTCAGTGTATTAACTATGACTAATTGCAGAATGTACAATGTCACTGCTCCTTCAGCCCACAAATCACCAGGTACGTAACAGATGAACATCATGATCAGTGACCAATCCCGTCACTTCTTCCAGAGTCTGTCTGTGATTGGTCACCGTGATCTCTTATTCGGTTCCCAAACAGCAAAACGTGTCTTTGTGTTGCCTCTTTGTCTCTCAGTGATAAACCCACAAGACATCCCACCAAAATGAGTACTCAAAAGAGGAAATTAGCCAACAAATATGAAAGTGTAGCAAAGAAAAAAGTGGTAATGCTGGAAGTGAAATGTGAATCAAACATAAATGCAGTTATAGAAGGAATAGCTGACCAGGGAATGTTGACCCTGCCTCCAATCCAGATTCTACACCTGCAGCCACAGATGCCTGGTAAAGGCAAGCTAATTGACACAAAGACAGAAAATGATTGTTAACAAAAAAGTTGAAGATGTCCCAGAGGAGGTGACACTAGAAAAAGACTTCACATTAGAGAACCTCTTGGAGATACATCACATCATTGAAAACATAAAGGCTAAAATACTGGAAGCTAATCCAAACTTAGAAAGGACTATGATAATTCACCAAGGCACAGAAAAGATGCTTGCTCCATACTATGTTATACAACAAAAAGCAAGCAAGCACAGTTTTAACTACTCTTGTTAAGCATCTTAGAAAGAATTAAAACACTATTTCTCAATATTTCTAATGTTTAAATTAATGTATTATTCATTTCTAAATATAAATCCTTATTTTTTTTATTTCCCTATACATTTATAACTGATGTTAAGAGTTTTTAACTTTTGATAAGCTTTTGAAGGCTCCCCAAAAAACATAATTTTTCCCATTGATTATTAAGAACACTTTGCACAGTTTCAACTTGCATGGTCATTATTATGGACCAATGCTGTGCAAAGTGAAGACTGCCTTTTAGGCTTAGGAAAAGAGGCCCAGGCTGAAGACATAAATTTGTGAATTATCACCGAAAAGATAATATCCCAGGATGAGATCACCTTAAGAATGAGTGTATGTAAAGAAAAGTCTAAGGACTGAGCCTGGGGTACTCTAATGATTAGAGGTAAAGGAAAGGAGTAAGAATTGACAAAAAAGGCCGACAGGGAGTGGCTAATGAGCTAGAAGGAGAACAGAGAGAGTTTCCCAAAGCCAATGAAGAAGTTTCAAGGACTGAGTAATCACCACTATTGATGACACGAGTTAGACAAGACCCAAGAACTGGCCATTGTAGTTAGCAATATAAAGGTTGCTGGTGGCTTGCTGTTTCAGTAAGGTAAGCTGATGAGAACCAGCTTACATGGAGTTCAAGAGAAAATAGAAAAAGAGAAAAGGGAACAATGACTATAGATAGCCCCTCTGAGGAGATTTTCTGTAGAGCATAGCTGGAATAGGGTGTTTTTAATGGAACAGTGTTTTTAAGATGAACACTATTACAGAATGTTTATATGCAGACTAACCTAATTAACTAGAAAGTTACTGTCAAGAGATGTTGATGATAAGGGAAGAGACAATTATTAAAACAATGTCCTTGAGAGAAGGTAACGTCTTGTGCTCAAGTGGAGGAGTGTACCCTGGACAGGGACAGGGCCTAACAAGAGAGCCAAACATTTGACTTCTTCAAGACTCAGTCAGCTCAACTATGAAATGAGACTGGACTAGACCACAGGTGATCAAAGTGTGGTCCCCAGACCAACAGCATCAACATCATCTGAGAATTTGTTAAAAATCCAAACTCTCTAGCCCTAACAAAGACCTACCAAATCAGAAACCCTGAAGTGGGTCCTGCAATCTGTGTTTTAACAAGCCCTACCACATATTCTGATACAACCTATGGCTCAGAGCCACTGGACTAGATGATCTTTAAAGTATCTTCTGGCTGTAATATCTGTGAATCTATGCTTCCATAATCTATCCCTTCCAACAACTATTCATTGTTTTCATAATACCAAAACACTACTTTCAAGTAAAAGTTTGTGAAACCCAAACTTTTTTCTAATTTTTGTCAGTGCCCAAGAGCCAAATGTCTGTGTGCAGCACCCACAAACAATAATGACACGCATCTTAAAATCTTGTTCATGACCATGGTGCCTACGTGGCTCAGTCAGTTAAGCAACTGACTTTTGATCTTAGCTCAGGTCATGATCTCATGGTTTGTGGGTCCGAGCCCCATGTCAGGCTCTGTGTTGGCAGCGTTGAGCCTATTTCAGATTCTCTCTCTGCCCCTCCCCTGCTCATGCACTCTTGCTCTCTCTTAAAAGTAAATAAACATTTTTTTTTTAATCTTGTTCGTGACCATTTCTAACACAACTTTTTCATGGTGGAGTATTTGCCCTGGCTTGAAGGACATCAATAAGGCTTGCATTGTTTACTGTCGCTTTCTTATAATATATAAGTATACCTTTTCATGAAAAAGTCTTTGAGAATTAATAGCTGTTGCTCTCAAGTTGTGTGGCATTGTTTCATATTGCTTGAAGTGAGCTATTGCCCAAGAACAGAGCAGACAAGGAAAGACAGGTGACATTAACGCCATCCCACACTGTTGTTCTTTGTGAACTTGGGTCTCTCCAGCTACACACTTGGAGGAAATTCCATACAAACAGAGGAAGCCAAACTCTTTCTGGGAGAAGTTAGTAGCTGACTTACTACATTCGACATTGATGCCTGCTAAAGATAAAACCTGGGAAAAGGCCTCAGGTCCTATTCTCCATTGTTGCTGCCTGGGCCCAGTGTGTATGTCTGAACTGTGCGCACATTTCCCTGGGTGGGGAGCACCATCAGCATGCAGCTGTCTGTTCAGGATTGCTGATGTTTACAGTAGCAAGTTAACACTGCTGTATGCCAAAGCATGTTGTTTCTTATTTTAAAGATGAGAACAATTCCTTCTCTCCCCCAGTCCATTGTTGTTTGGTTTACTAGACTTGCAGGAGAAGGAAGCAGTAAATTACTAAAGAAAAAAAGTGCAAATCTCACCAGGGTGTGCTCCTTGAATTTGGATGAAGTTTAGCATACCGATCAGATGTGGTGATACAGAAAACAGGTCCTCTTGTTTTGTAGTAAGTTGGTTCAGTGGAGTGAAATAAAAGTCATTACACACTTGCCTGTGTTGGTATCTGCACCCTTCTAGAAGTTCCAGGCACTGCCTAGCTTGATGGCTCCAGAAAGCCATCTGGTTAGCAAGCAGTAAGGACTCAGCATGCCAAGGAGAATACTCACTGCCAGTAAGATCTCTCCATGGTTTCCCAAAGTCTTTTCCTTATTTAACTCCAGTAGTTACTATTACATTGTCCCATCAGTGCCTGTTAATAATTATGTGTTACAGTGTAAATTGGGTGGCGGGGGGGGGGGGGGGGGAAGGGGGAGGCATAACTCTCTCCTCAATCACAAAAGGAAAAGGAAAAGAAAGGAAGATTTATCTTAAATTATTTTTTAGTAAGACAAATTATTTTCAAACCACATCTATGGAAAGCCAATATTAAAGAAAGGCCAGTAGATATATAAAGAAGTTACCTATAATCTTTTTTTTTTTAATTTACATCCAAGTTAGCATATAGTGCAACAATGATTTCAGGAGTAGATTCCTTAATGCCCCTTACCCATTTAGCCCATCTTCACTCCCATAACCCCTCTAGCAACCCTTTGTATGTTCTCCATATTTAAGAGTCTCTTATGTTTTGTCCCCCTCCCTGTTTTTATATTATTTTTGCTTCCCTTCCCTTATGTTCATCTGTTTTGTCTCTTAAAGTCCTCATATGAGTGAAGTCATATGATATTTGCCTTTCTCTGACTAATTTCATTTAGCATAATATCCTCCAGTTCCAGCCATTTAGTTGCAATTGGCAATATTTCATTCTTTTTGGTTGCCAGGTAATATTCCATTGTGTGTGTATACATATATATACATGTATGTACATACATATACAGGTATACACATGTATACATACATACATACACACACACACACACACACACACACACACACACACATCTTCTTTATCCATTCATCCATCAATGGACATTTGGGCTCTTTCCATACTTTGGCTATTGTTGATAGTGAGAAGTTACCTATAATCTTAATAAATCATCTACTTCCTCATTCTATTCAACAAACCTTTCCTGAATGCTGTCAGTTGCTGCCTGGCTTAGCCATCTCTCTCTACTGCAATAGTCTCAACCCTAGCTGTATGTACACTGGGGTCACCTAGCAGAGCTTCAGAAGTTACTGAGCCTGAGTCCTGACCCCAAGATTCTGAGGATTTGTGAAAATTCTCAGGTGGTTCTAAAGTGCAGCCAAAGTGGAGACACTGCTCTGCTGGCTCCCTCTCTTTTCCCCTCAGCTCCCATCCACCCTTCAAAACCAGCACCTCTGGTTCCCTCCTCCTCAGCAGAGGCTGAGGTAATAAAGGCAGACCTGGTAGTTCTTAAGGCACAGATTCTCAAATTGCCTAATGTAAGAATCACTGGGGCACTTACCAAAAATAGACATTTCCAGGCCCCTCCCCTGGAGATTCTGATTTAGTAGTTCTGGGACAAGGCCCTAGCATCTACATTTGCTCCCCAATGAAGTTCATATGAATAGCAAAGTGGGGAAACACTATTTTAGGACTTTTCTACTCAAAGTGAGGTCAGTAGACTAGCAGCACTGACATTATCTGGGAGCTTATTAGAAATGCAGAATCTTAGGCCCCATTCCAGACCCACTGAAACAGAATCTGCATTTTAACAAGATCTCAGGCGATTCATATCACATTACAATTTCCCTAGCTAGTTTCCCTAACTTTGATCTCTAAAGCTTTTATTCTTAGAGAGCATCAGAGAGCCTCAACATCAATTTAAGAATGGAATGTTGTACTTGGTTCAATAAATAATAGGTAATAATCTACTTAAAAGCATAATAAACACTAGAAGCTAAGGATAGAAAAGAATTTTTTAAGTTTATTTATTTATTTATTTATTTATTTATTTATTTATTTATTTATTTTGAGAAAGAGAGAGACAGGCAGAGAACAAGGGGGAGAGAGAGAATCCTGAGGCTTGATCCCACGAACTCGTGAAATCATGACCTGAGCTGAAATCAAGAGTCGGTGGCTTAACAGACTAAACCACCTACACACCCTGAAAAGAATTTTAAAAGTAACTTAGTCCTTAAAAATTTTTTTTAATTTTTTCAAGAGGGGGGCACCTGGGTGGCTCAGTCAGTTGAGCATCTGACTCTTAATTTCAGCTCAGGTCATGATCCCAGAGTCATGGGATCAAGCCCAACATGAGGCTCATATTGAGCCTTCTTGAGATTCTCTCTCTCCTCTCCCTGCCCCTCCCCTGCTAACATGCATGCCCTCACTATCGCTCTCACTCTCTCTCTTTCTCTTTAAAATAAAAATAAGAATAAAAGTAACCTAGTCCTACCATTAATCTGAATCACTACAAATCCCCAAATCGAGCAGCCATTCAGTTTAGACATGGACATCCCCCCTAGTGACAGAGAACTCATTACCTCTCTGGGCAGTCCATTTCATCTTTCATCAGCTCTGATAAAAAGATTTTCATAAACTGAAAAAAATGTTTTTCTATCTTTCTTTTAATTAGAAAGTTTTTTTGTTTTGGAAAAAATTATAGAATTTTGCAGATTATGAAACAATTTATAGCAAGGACAAAGTTTCTCTGCATGGTTAACTTAATGTACATATTAAAAATGTCTAAATCAGTGACAGCCAGCACGCTGGCACTGTGTATACACTGGTAAACAAAGGACATTCCCTGCCCTCAACAAACTTGCAGCCTAATGATACACAGAATAAATCAGGAGTTAATATTACTCAGCCATAAAAAAAGAATGAGATCTTGCCATTTGCAACATGAATGGACCTCAAGGGTATTATGCCAAGTGAAATAAGTCAAACAGAGAAAGACAAATATCATATGATTTCATTTATATGGCAATCTAAAATAACAAAACAAATGAACAAAACTAAACAGCAGAAAGAGACCCATAAATATGAAGAACAAACGAGCGGTTGCCAGAGGGCATGAGGGCTGGGGGCTGGGCAAAATGGGTGAAGGGGAGTGGAGGGTACAAGGTTCCAATGATGGGATGAATAAGTCGCAGGGGTAAAAGGACAGCATGGAAGGTATAGTTCATGGTCATGATATTGTAATAGCACTGTATGGTGACAGATGGTAGCTACACCTGTGGTGAACACAGCATAACATATAGAGTCGTCAAATCACTATGTTGCACAGCTGAAACTAATGTAACATTGTGTGTCAACTAGGATTCAATTTAAAAAATAAATTTAAAAAATCAGGAGTTAAGTACTTTGTGATATATGATAAAACAGAGGTAAATGCAGGATTATAGAAGTTTATCAGAGTGACACCTAATCCAGTCTGAAGGTTGACCATCCCTGAGAAGCGACATTGAAGCTGAAGCTGAAGCATGAGTGACTCTAAGTCAGTGTTGCCAGTTTTTGCATTGTATGAAATGGTTTTATCTTTTCTTCAATGTTATATTGAATTTCTCTTAAATGATGATAACTTTCTACTTGCTTTTGGCTTTCAAACCTTAGAACAAGTCAATGCAAACATGCAATCTCATATCTGATTTAAAGCCTCTAGCACATTTAATGTGTTAGGACTGGGAGGAGGATAAAGGAAAAAGACAAGTGTCTTATCTAACTGGACTCGGTAATGGTTTTCTCAGTACACCTCTGGTTAACATGGGATTCTCCTGATGCAGGATCTCTTGCAGGCACACGTGTGAGCTCCTCAAAGGGCCCTGCAAGTCCTTCCCACCACACAGTTCCCAGACCCTTCTCCTCCTCTACCCCCACCGGCTGGTCCATCCCACAGCCTCCAGGAACTGATGCCCCTTGCCAACAGGTAGTGTTCCTGGCTCAGGTATTGACAAGAGGGCTTAATTTAGCTGCTTTTCATGGTGTCCGTTATCCAGTTTGCAAAATACATGGTCAGCACACACACCAAAAAATATCATATTTCTAAATACTAGGAATGAACAATTAAACACCAAAATTTTAAAGACAATATCATTTAGAATACCCTCCCCAAATTAAGTACTCAGGTGTAAATCTAACAAGAATGTGGAGGCTCTGTGCTGAAAATTATAAAAGGCTAATGAAATAAGACCTAAATAAATGGAGAGACATACCATGTTTGCAAATTAAAAGACTCAGTATGCTTAAAATATCAATTCTCCCCCAAATTGATCTAAAGGTTTTTAACACAATTCCAATCAAAATCTCAGCAGAACTTGTTGTAGATGTATACAAACTAGTTCCATAATTTATATGGAGAGGCAAAGGAACCACGATAGCCAAAATGTATGCTACTGATTATAAAATTACTAATAAACATGGTAATCGAGACAGTGTTATCAAAGAAGGGATTCAGCCGTAAGTTGATGGAACAAAATTAAGATTCACACAAACAATGTCAATTGATAGTTGAAAAAAGATACAGAAACTCAAAAGAGAAAGAATAGTCTTTTCAACAAATAGTGTGGAACACGTGGACATCCACATACAAAAAACAAACTTCAGCCTAAACTTACACTTTATACAAAAATTAAATTAAAATGGACCTCTGATCTAAATGTAAAACCGAAAACTTTACAAAACATGGAAAAATATCTTCAAGACCTCAGGTTAGGCAAGTTCTTAAACATGACACTGAACACACAACTCACTTTAAAAATTAATAAATTAAATTTCATCAGAATTAAAAACCTTTCCTCTGAGGTTCCTCAAAAAGCTAAACATAGACTTACCATATGACTCAGCAATTCCACTCCTAAGATGCCAAAAGAACTAAAAGCAGGAACTCAAACAAATACTTCTACACCCATGTTCACTGCAGCATTATTCACAATTGCCAAACGTTGAAAACGGCCCAAGTGGGCATCAAATGAATGGATAAACAAAATATTCTATACACAAGCAATGGAATATTATTCAGCCTCAAAAAGAAGTGAAATTCTGATATGTGTTATCACATGAATAAACCTTGAAAATGTTATACTTTGGGGCCCCTGGGTGTCTCAGTCGGTTGAGCCTCCGACTTCAGCTCAGGTCACGATCTCACAGCTTGTGAATTCTAGCCCCAGGTCGAGCTCTGTGCTGACAGCTCAGAGCCTGGAGCCTGCTTTGCATTCTGTGTCTCCCTCTCTCTCCCCCCCCTCCCCTGCTCACACTCTGTCTCTTTCTCTCTCAAAAATAAATAAACATTTAAAAAAATTAAATAAAAAGAAAGAAAATGTTATACTTTGTGAAGTAGGCCAGTCACAAATATTGTGACTCCACTTATATGAGGTACCTAGAATAGGCAAATTCAGAGAGACAGGAAGTAGAATAAAAGTTACTAGGAGTCAGGAGCAAGAGGGAATGGGGGAATAGTTTAATGGGTACAAAATTTCAATTTAAGGTGGAAAAAGAAGATTTGGAAATAAGTAGTAGAGATGTGGTAATATTTCCACAACACTGTGAATGCAATAAATTGGGTACTTTAAAATGGTTTAAATTGTGTGTATATTTACATACCCAAGAAAACATTATATTAATTATATTATATCACATTACTTATATAAACAAGAAAATAATAGGGGAAAAAACCTTTCCTCTCTGAAAAACTCTGTTACAAAAATGAAAGGACAAGCTATAGACTGAGAGAAAATATCTACACATCACATGTCCATTAAAAGACTTGTATCCAGAATATATAGAGAACTCTCAAAATTTAACAGTAAGGACAGACTATAAGTGAGCACAAAATTTAAAACAAACAATTAAAATTTGAAATAATAAATTAAAAAGCTTAACAGTAAGAAAAAAACAATTTTAAAAAATAGGCAAATGATACTTCATTCAAGAGGACATACAATAGCAAATAAACTCATAAAAAGATGCTCAACACCATTAGTCATTATGGAAATGCAAATTAAAACTGTAGTAAGACATAATTACACACATATTAGGATTGCTAAAATAAAAAATCATGACAATACCAAGTACTGGATGGAACAACTGCAACTGTCATATATTACTGGTGGGAATTCAAAATGGTACCAGCCACTCTGGGAAGCAGGCAGTTTTAATTTTAATTTTATCAAACTAAACATGTACTCATCATACCGTATGACTCACCAGTGACACTCTTAGTTACTTATCTTAAAAAAATAAAAATTATGTTCACCCCAAAACACGTACACAAATGTTTAGAGCAGCTCTATTTATAATCTCCAAATCTGGAAACGACTCAAGTGTATGTCAATGGCCAATGGGTAAATGAATTTTTTTTAATGTGGTACATCCATCCAATAGAACACAACTCAGTAACAGAAAGGAACCAGCTTCTGATAGTATCTTAGTCAGTTTAGGCTGCTATAACAAAACACCATAGATTGGGTAGTTTAAACAACAGACGTTTATTTCTCACAGTTCTGGACACCAGGAAATCCAAGTTCAAGGTGCTGGCAGATTCAGTTCTTGGTAAGGGACTGACTCACAAGGCCGAGAGAGAGCTCTGATTTCTCTTCCTCTTCTTATAAGGACTCTAATCCCATCATGGGGACTCCACTCTCCTGACCTCATTTAAACTTAATTACCTCACAAACATACAACATAAATGAATATCAAAGACATTATACTCAGTGAAAGAAGCCAGTCTCAAGAAGCTATATATCATATGCTTCCATTTATATGATATCATGGAAAAGGCAAAACTGTAGGCACTGAGAACAGATCAGTAGTTGCTGAGGGTGAGTGGTGCTGAAGGATATGACAACAAAAGGGTAGCATAAAAGAGTATGTTGGGTGACAGAACTCTTCTGTATCTTGATTGTGATGGTTGTTGCATGAATTTATATGTGTTAAAACTCCTAGAGCTATACACTCCTCCAGAAGAGTCAATTTGGCTGTATGTTCATTTTAAAATTAAATTAAATTAAAAGATGGCATCAGATTCTAGTTGGGGAGCTAAGTATCAGAAAAGAACATTTTCTAACCTAAGTGTACTACAGGTGAGATCATTACTAGTTATAAGTAGACAGTAGAGACAGTCTATTTAAGAGAAAGAAGACTAGAAGAAAAAAAAAGTAATGGAACTACAGTTAACCTTACAAATGTCAAAAGAGCAAAATATGTGGAGACAAATTAATACCAGCTTGTGAATCCAGTAGTGGAAAGAAGGCTCACTGGGAGGGAAGTAAGGCGTGCTGCTCAAGCACTGACATTCAGAGCATACTAAGAGGGATGTGAGCCTGAAGAAGAGAAGATTAACCTAATGAGAAGGAGCATGAGCAACAGTCAGACCTGAAGAAGGCAGAGATGGTTCCTTCATGTCCATTTTGTCCATTTTGTTCTTTTGTTGTTGGTTTGTGTGTTTTTTTTTAATGTTCACTTATTTATTTTGAGAGAGAGCACATGTAGAGGAGGGGCAAGGAGAGATGGAGAGACAGAATCCCAAGAAGATTCCATGCTGTCATTGCAGAGCCTGACTCCAGGCTCAATCCCACAACCATGAGATCATGACCTGAGCAGAAATCAAGAGTCAGACGCTAAGCCACCCAGGCACTCTCCCTCAAGTGTCCACTTTTGAAGGGAGCAATAAAGAGAGCCACTGATCGGGTGTCTGAACCCAGGAAAAGTCTCCCAAGAGCTTGGAGCTGCCCAGGGAACAGGGCCCCAGAGGAAGCCATTGGCATTCCCTTGAAGTGCCCTGAGGAGAGCTACCAGGATATATACTAAAGCCCAAGTTAAGCAAGTATTGTGTACATTAAGGGTAAGGCGGGGCAGGGCAGTGAAGAGTCCAGTCCCAGCAGTTCATTACAAATGACAAAATCTAAATCTTCCATGCTTGGGTCATCTCTGTTCAAATGGAAATAGAGATGGATAATGGATGAACTGTTTGCTTCTTTCATCTATAGTTTGGGATAGGGTGGAAGACTTTAGGTTTTCAGTGACAAGGAGCTATTAACTTAGACTTTCAAAATGAGAGTAAATTCTTTGAAATAAAACAGCATTATAGAGGTGAGCAGGTAATTTAAGAATTTTAATTATTGTATAGAAAATAGGAATGCATGGTGATGATATCTTAAAATATTTTTAGTATATATACCATATAGTCTTTTTACATTTATTTCTGAAATGAATTCCTTAATGTAGCAGAGCAGGATGTAGATTACTATAATTTTCCACCAGAGGGAGCCTCAAGACTGTGTTTTCCCCTTGGGACTCTGTTTAACCAGTACTTTGGCCAAAATGTCTATCACATGTTGGTACTGAGACAATCCAAGATGGAGAAAAGGTGTATGATTTGGAATGAGATAAAAAGATAAAGAAGAGAGGAGTGGTTCTGGCCTCCTTAAATGTCCTGCTTTTCCTCTGGGTTTTGGGAGGACTTTCTCCTGATCCTCTGGGGTGGGCAAAGTGGGGCTATTTGTCTGCCTTGGAAAGCAGAACTCTAGCCCTGTCTGAGCTGAACAAACTGTATAGGAGTACTCCCACTCCACCCACTGGCTGCCAAAGGAATGTGTCGTTCAGCTCAAGGAGGCATTTACTAAATTTCAGGAGATCCCTCCAAGGATTATAAATGCCTGACAGAGACAAAGGCAACCCAGCCCTTAGCCATACCATAGAATTTGGTGGAAGATGGTTTTAGTCTTGGGAAGGCTTCCTTTGTTAATTCACTCAACATAGAGGAAGCATTTACTGGGCAGCAGGTATTGTTTCACGTTTTAAAGGGGGTGCCTAATAATAAGAAAGATCTAACAATGAAATGAGCCCATGATTAGAAGAATACAAAGACTGCTTTAAAACACATTTCTGAACAGAACATGTTGTTAGTGTAGTCTACATGTGAGGTCCTAGAAAACACCTATATGTCACCTATTCTGTGCAAAGGGAGGTTCAAAACTAGAAAAGATTTCTTGACAGACAGATATTAAGAAATGTACAATGTACAAATGTACTGAGAGTTTTCTCTTCATCATTCTTTTAAAACAAATCAGACATATGTGGTTGCGCAATACTTTCCATTCATAATCACCTAACTTCCCACATTAAGCCTCCCAAACAGACCTTGAAAATGAAAATAAAATTAAACTCTCAGCTTACCACCCACTCAGAAACAAACACACACCTCTGCATGGCTTGGCTTTTGTTTTTTTAATGACTTTAATTTACTGAAATAATTTTAAATTATTGCTTATCATTAAAGAGTGTTTCCTCTATTTCTGACCAGTTTTTTTTTATGACTTTAAATACCACTTTATTTTAACAAGTAAGACTTTGGGGTCTGGAGGATGGGGTAAAAGTGGGGTCCTGACAGAGGAGTGCTTTTCCCTTACTACTAGTTCAGCAGATTGATATGAGGAAGCATGACTGGTGTTGAGAGTACAAGCCCACAGGTCTGTAATGGGGGGAAAAAAAAGTCTTAGCATTCTTTTCCTTGGGCTCTAATCAGCTGAGGGAACTAGTGAAAGATGACGTACGAGATGGAATTTTTTCAGTGAGATCCTCTCCAGACATGGTTTCTGATGCAAAAATGCTCTCACCAGGTTCGAGGGGTGCAGGTGTTCCTGCAGCTGCAAACACCAAGACAGCCAGGGGATGGCCCTGGGCTTCGGTGCTGGGTAGCCAGCTACAGAATTCCAGGGACAGGGGGCCCCTGATGTCTGCCAGCAGTCATGCAAGCGAGTGGGAATTCAGCTTTGGTTCCAGGGGACATAAAATGACCTGTTTCAGTAAAACAGAAACTTAAGAGGGAAAAACAAACCAGCATAAAATGTAAACTTAGCTATGTCTGTTTTGGTCCTTGAGGAGCAGAGGTGATCAGAATGACTGCAGAGACTCTGACACCTCACCCCTTCCTTTGGTTCGTGAACAGACACAGAATTGCAAGAACTTTAAGAGCCAAAGGTTAATCACAGAAAGGGATCAGTTTCCAGCTCCCAGGAACAAATCTGTGTAAGAAATTTGATGACATGTTCCTGGATTGACCGTTAAAAAACATTTTCCCAAATAACACCAGCTAACTTTCTGGATTCTATCTTTGGGACTATCCCCAAATTCAGTGGGGAAATCACTGTATTAAGTCAGTTCAATTTTACTGGGGTATGATACAATTTGCAAAGCTGTATCATACAACCACATAGTTAGTGTGGATGAAAATACTATTAATTAGAGATAAGCATTTGTCCAAGAACTTGCTGTAATCGGATCTTGTGGGGAATTTAGTTCAGTACTTTGCCAATCAGAAATACAAAAGAGATTTAAATATGAAAAATTGAGTCCTCTAACTTACAGGAATAGGTTCTTGTAACTTTTTTTTTTTAAGAAAAAAAAAAATGTGTTCACTTCATCACACTCCTCTTCCTTTCTTTTTTTTTTTTTTTATAATTTTTTTTTTTCAACGTTTATTTATTTTTGGGACAGAGAGAGACAGAGCATGAACGGGGGAGGGGCAGAGAGAGAGGGAGACACAGAATCGGAAACAGGCTCCAGGCTCTGAGCCATCAGCCCAGAGCCTGACGCGGGGCTCGAACTCACGGACCGCGAGATCGTGACCTGGCTGAAGTCGGACGCTTAACCGACTGCGCCACCCAGGCGCCCCTCCTCTTCCTTTCTTAAGAAACATGACTTTGTTGAAAATAATAAGCAACAAGTCTTAATTTTTGGTATTATCTTTTTAAAAGACTTTCTAAAAATTGCCTTTTAAAAGTAGTTTAGGCTTGATCCCCCCAAAAAAGTTATACTTAGATCATAAAAATAAAATTTCTAGGAGTACCTGGGTGGCTCAGTCGGTTGAGCTTCCAAATTCAGCTCAGGTCATGATCTCACAGTTCATGAATTCGAGCCCCACATTGGGCCCTGTACTGACAATTCAGAGCCTGGAGCCTGCTTCAGATTCTGTGTCTCCCCCTCTCTCTCTCTCCCCTTCCCCACTCGCACTGTCTCTCTTTCTCAAAAATAAATAAACATTAAAAAAAAAAATTTTTTTAAATAAAATTTCTAAATAAAATTCTTTTAGAAAGGCTTTTACAAGATAATTTTAAAAATGTAAAGCTCACTGCACATTTCTTTATGAAGACTGGAAATTAGACATGAAAAAGTGATGAAATTTCTAAACAATCAACTTTTTAATGACAAAACATTTATATCTCAGAGCCTAATATATTTTTGTTTCCTAATGGCAATGGTATAAGACAAAGGAGTGCCTGTGTGGTTCAGTGGGTTAAGCATCCAACTTCAGCTCAGGTCACGATCTCGTGGTTCACGAGTTCCAGCCCCACATCAGGGTCTGTGCTGACAGTTCAGAGCCTAGAGCCAGCTTCGGATTTTGTGTCTCCCTCTCTCTTTGCCCTTCCTCTGTCTCTGCTCTCTCTCTCTCTCTCTCTCTCTCTCTCTCTCTCTCTCAAAAATAAATAAACATTTTTTTAATTAAAAAAAAAAGACAAAGTCCTACAAGAATGAATTCAGAAAAACATGTGACCTAGCAAAAGGAACACAGTCGTTCAAGGTAGATCCAGGCCTAGAACACAAGTCTCCTTATCCAGTGCTCTTTCACTGTCATCATGATGTTCCTCTCTCCCCTGACTTGTCCTTCAATGATTTAGCAGGTGTCCCAAGCCCTCCTCTTGGTGCTGAGTCCCTGGACCTCCCTGGCCTGGCCTTCTTGATGCAGCCCCTCATAGCCCACCTGGCCTCCCTCAGTTCATCCTTCCCTGATCATTCTTTCTTGCCTTGTACTAATAAGGCCATGCTAACATATGTCTGGCCTTTTTCTCCATCAAAAAGCCATATCCCCTTCCTTCAACCCCAGAACTAGGTTAGTTAATTTGCCTAATAGACATATCTGTCCATACACTAAGGAAAAAAAGCTATAGATGCTCTCCCCACTTGTAGGTAATATATGTAGTGTTTGAGACAGAGAAGACATTACAAAGGCATTGAGGCACCCCATGGAGGTGCCACCCTGCAAGTCTATGTCCAAGGCCAGTTATGACTACTAACCACATAGACCATGGAAATCCAACTGTTACCTTTAAGAATAAGTATTTCAACACAAGAAGATTCTGGCCTTTGGTAAACCAAGATCAATGTAACAATACAGTTGGCAGTTTACAAAGTAGCAAATAATAACTTCTATATAGTGAGCACCTGCCCCAGGCCAGACACTATCACTAATTAGTTAATTATTTAATTAATTAATTCAGTATCTATTCATGAATAACCAGCTACTTGCTAGGCACATTTTAAGGTCTGGAGAGAAGAGAAAGCATGATGTTTTCAAGATAATTCAGTAAGATCAGAATATGAAGTTGTTTTCAGAAGTGAGTGGAAAGAGATGAGGCCTAAGGGGCAAACCAAAGGGCAAACAATGAAGGAGTCTTGGTGCCACACAGATTTTTGATATTGATCTTTTAGAAAGAAAGAAAGAAAGAAAGAAAGAAAGAAAGAAAGAAAGAAAGAAAGAAAGAAAGAGAAAGGGTGGGAAGTCCTGTCGGACTCAGTCGGAAGGACGTGTGACTCTTGTTTCTCAGGGTTGTAAATTCAAGCCCCACACTGGGTGTAGAGATTGTTTAAAAAAAAAATCTGTAAAAGAAAGAAAAAGAAAAGGAGGGCGGGAGTGAGGGAAGCCACGGAAGAGTTCTAACTGGGAAGAAATTTGCATTTGAGAAAAATTCTTCTGGCAGCAATATGGAGAATGGATGAGAGAGAAGCAAGATTAGAGAGAAGGTGATCAGTAAGTAATCCAGGAGTGAGATGAGAACAAGAACAGAGATAGGAAAAGAGAGAATCAGAAACATCTGAGAGAGTAGAAGTAGAATTAACAGTTCTTAGTAACTATTTGAATGAGGTGAGTTGGGAATGGAAATTGAAGGGGACTCCCATGTTTCCTGTTTGGATAGCGGGGTGAATGGAAGTACCATTGATGAAGATAAGAATAAACATCTTTGAGGAAGAAGTTAATGCTTTGATTTTGTCCATTGGATTTCAGATGTTGGTGGAATGTCTAACTGTCCAATAGGCAATTGGCTGTAGAGATCTGGAACTTTGAGGTATCAAGAACTGAAGATACAGATTTGGTAGTTTCAATGAATCAATCAGTAATCCTCACCAACAAATCTATAAAAGCCAGTATTATAAAAACCATATAAAAAGTGCATAGTGTACATCTATGGATTTTATCTGCCTAGAACCCCTTTCTTACTCATCTAGTAACAGCCTCTCCCTTCTTTTAGGAAACTGCTCTTCCCCCACCACAGGCATATGGTTCAGGTGGAGCCAGTGTGGTGCCCTGTGCTCTCCAGGGCCAGTGACCCAAACTGGGCCATTACAATATCTTATACTTTTATCCACAGTGCTAGAGTGACCTGACTAGAGCCTCTTACCTAGGTTTTCCTGAATTGTAACTGGGATGAAGGGCCCCTTCCCTTGATAGCAAAGTTGCACGCATGTCAGCACATAACCCCTGGCATACAGCACAGACAGGCAGACCTGCAGTAGAGGGCCTCAGACTGGGGCCCATGAGAAGTAGAGAAGGCAACCCCAACTGCAATAAGACCTCAGTTCCCATTGTGCTCTGTTACACCCCTGCTTTTCCAGTTATATCAATAATAAATTCTTCCCAGGATCCAAGCTAGTAGCTGAGTTTCTGCCACTAGTAACCAGAAGTTCTGACTAATACAGAAATTGAGACTTAGATTGGCTAAATCACTTAACCAAGCCAGGTAGAAGGCAGAACTGAAATCAGACCCAGGGTCAGGGAAATCTGACCACTGCACCATGCTGCAGAGTACTGAGTTCTAAGGTGATGCCAACTTTTTGGCTGGAGACTCTCAGGCTATGTTACATGAATAAAAAATTAAAAATTAGTCAAGAGCCAGGTTCAAATTCAGACAAGCTCAATCACTGCAGTATTAGGCAATCAATTAATCTCCTTGAGTTCCATTTGTAAAATGAAATAAATATATGTCTTTCTCACTTCATAGGAATTTGGTTAATTAAAAGGCTAATATACATGGGGCACCTGGGTGGCTCAGTCAGTTAAGCATCTGACTCAGTTTCAGCTCAGGTCATGATCTTGCAGCTTCATGGGTTTGAGCCCTGCATCAGGCTCTGTGTTGACAGTATGGAGCCTGCTTGGGATTCTCTCTCTCTCCCTCTCTCTCTGCCCCTGCCCCACTTGCACTGTCTCTGTCTCTTTCAAAAATAAATAAACTTAAAAAAAAAAGACACTAATACATGTAACAGCATTTTGAAAATAATAAAGAACGTATCCCATGGTAAGCGTTGCCAATCTCGATCAGTAATAGAAATGTGTATTAAATCCATTCTCTCTTTTGTTGCTTAAACCTACAATCTTAGGGGTGGGAAACAGAAATCCAGAATGTTATCTCATCCATGTTAATTTCCATCTGAATAAACAGTCACTTCTGTGTTATTGTTGTTACCAAACGTTTACTGAAAGCCAGACAGGGTCTGGGTGCCCTGAAAAATACAAAATCTAGAGAAATCTCTGGGAAAGGCAGGAAACCCAGAGCAATGGTTGGCATGGTACTTGGGAACAAGAAACCAAAGGTGTAGTTCCCAAGCCCCCTCATAATTAACACGGTAGTGTGTCTACATTCTGAGCCTGTTCTGTGCTGTCTTTTCCATTCCCTCCTCTCATGGGGCATTTTTAAGCTGGTAAGACAATTCAATGTGCCTGTTTTAGGGGACAGAGCATGATGTTCTGTAATTAGGCTTGGTTCTGTTTATTGCATATACCACTTCATTTTGAAAACAGAACCCTATCTTTTCCTTTGGGGTATTTTTTATGACATCATAAGGATGTCAATGTTTTTCTTTGCTGCACAGGTGTACCATGCTTAGACAATAGGAGATTCTTTGTTCTGAAAATGTACATGTAAATCACATTTCATCAAAATCAAATTACATCCAAACTGCAATGGAATCCCTGTAGAAACTCATATGGGAGGGTAATGTTGTGTATGGGGAAGATTGGCAGTTGGGAGTCAGGAAATCAAGATTCAAGCATTAGTTCAATCATTTCCTATTTTTGTGACTCTTGGAGAATCATTTAACCTTTTTGTCCAGTAGTTTTCACATCTGTAAAATGAAGGTGATAGCAGTTTTTGACCTAACTTACGGATTTTGGTGAGCATCCACTCAGATGTTTTTGAATTGGATAAAGACTAAATCCATATCAGGGTGCCTGGGTGGCTCAGTTGATTAAGCCCCCAACTTCAGCTCAGGTCATGATCTCATGGTTTGTGGGTTCGAGCCCCACATCAGACTCTGCTGACAGCTCAGAGCCTGGAGCCTGCTTCAGATTCTGTGTCTCCTTCTCTCTTCCCCTCCCCTGCTCGCATTCTGTCTCTCTCTCTCTCTCAAAAATAAGTAAACATTAAAAATTTTTTTAAAGATTAAATCCATATCTTCTGGGATTTCAAGCCCTATTCATAAAAATCCAATTACAAGAACTGGAAACAAGGAAAGGAAGGCAATGGATGTTAAAATGAAATCATCCTAGGCAACAGGCATATTGCTGTACATAGCCAGGGCTCAGTATTTCTTGAGTGAATATTTTAAAAAGTACAACTGCCTCAGCCATTTACTATCCTGTACACTGGAAACCACAAGTATCCCTACACCCAGGTGGCACTCACTTATTCTTACAGCAAAGGTCACCAGCAACCTAATAAAAAATAATTTATTGTCCGAGGCCACAGACGTACAAACCATTTGCATATCTTAAGTCATTCATTTACCTGAGGAGTCTTTTATGTTTCAAGACAGTTCTTAGAATGTGGTTCTCAAGAAAGCAGCATCACAACCCACTCCAAAATTACATTTTTGAAAATGTAGAATCCTGGATCCCAGCCTAGATTTGGTGAATTAGAATATCTGGGGATGAAACTAGATAATTTGCATTTTAACAAACACACATACACACATACACACACGCATGCGCACATACACATAACTAACCTACTCCTACACTGTAATTCTAAAATTTGAGAATGACTTTCAGGTTTCCAAGAATAAGAAAAACTGTATCTTTGGGAAAATCTGGCCCAGTAGAAATGCCTTCAATCTCCTGTGGCTTTTTCACACTAAATGTAATAAACACTTCCAGTGAGTCTTGGAAATTCATCATGCTATAAACAGTTAACTAAAATTGTATTAAACCTATAAAAAATCAGTTCCTGAAATTCCAATGTTATATAATTACACATATGCATTGTGAAATGTAATACAAATGTCACATGTTATGTAGCTAATCATCCACTGGTTTTAGTTTTTAATCTTTGGATTATTCTTAATGTCTGGTTCTCTTAAAATGGGGCAAGAGCAAGGACATGGTAAACTGGAATACCCATCTTCTGAACAATGGGAAGGTCAGGAACTACATGACTGTAGGAACCAGGCATCTAGGGATTGGGCAGTAAGTTGGGATAGTGATTGTCAAAACCTGCGAAGTATCTGTGATTGCCCTACTTGCATGCTAGCAAGTAAGCCTGCCACAGTTTTATTGTTACTGCTAGAAGATACACAATTACTGGATCAGAGAAAAGACTTTATTACTCAACCATAGCAAGCAGCATGAGCTTCATATCTGCAACCATTTCCCTTGCCTCTCCGGCCCCACAGAGGCAAAGTGGAAGTGGCCAGGTGGATGCTGAGCAAACTGTGGGTTTGTATCACAGCTGAGCAACCCCAGGCTTAGGAAGCCCAAATCTTATAATGGTTTGCAACCAACCTGCCAACCTTCGCTCCAGGAAGAGACGTTATCTTTGAAGGGAAACACTATTTTCCAAGACTGTTCACTATAAAACATTCTATTTTTTATTAAGTTTTTTAATTTTTTTTTAATTTTTTTTTTCAACGTTTATTTACTTTTGGGACAGAGAGAGACAGAGCATGAACCGGGGAGGGGCAGAGAGAGAGGAAGACACAGAATCGAAACCGGCTCCAGGCTCTGAGCCATCAGCCCAGAGCCTGCCGCGGGGCTCGAACTCACAGACCGCGAGATCGTGACCTGGCTGAAGTCGGACGCTTAACCGACTGCGCCACCCAGGCGCCCCTAAGTTTTTTAATTTTAATTCCAGTATAGTTAACATACAGAATTCTATTAGTTTCAGGTGTACAATACAGTGATTCAACAATTCTATATATTACCCAGTGCTCATCAAGGTAAGTGTACTCTTAATCCCCTTCACCTATTTCACTCCTCCCCCTCCCCATCCACCTCCCCTCTGGCAACCATCAGTTTGTTCTCTGTAGTTAAGAGTCTGTTTCTTGGTTTGTCTCTCTCCCTCTCTCTTGTTTTCTTTGTTTAGTTTCTTAAATTCCACACACAAGTGAAATCATACAGTATTTGTCTAACTTATTTCACTTAGCATTATACTCTAGCTCCATCCATGTCCTTGAAAATGGCAAGATTTCTTTCTTTTGTTATGGCTGAATAATATTCCAGTGTGTGTGTGTGTGTGTGTGTGTGTGTGTGTGTGTGTGTGTGTGTGAATATCACCTTTTCTTTTTTTTTAATTTTTATTTAACTTATTTTTTTTAGTTTACAACCAAGTTAGTTAGCATATAGTGCAAAATGATTTCAGGAGTAGATTCCTTAATGTCTCTTACCCATTTAGCCCACCCCCCTCCCACAATCCCTCCAATAACCCTCTGTTGTTTCTTCATATTTAAGAGTTTCTTATGTTTTTGTTCCCCTCCCTGTTTTTTATTATTTTTGCTTCCCTTCCCTTATGTTCATCTGTTCTGTGTGTTAAAGTCCTCATGTGAGTGAAGTCATATGATATTTGTCTTTCTCTAATTTCGCTTAGCATAATACTCTCTAGTTCCATCCACATAGTTGCAAATGGAAAGATTTCATTCTTTTTGATTGCCGAATAATACTCCATTTTGTGTGTGTGTGTGTAGATATACGTATATATATATGTGTGTGTGTGTATATATACATATATACATATATACATACATATATATATATATATATATATATATATATATATATATATATATCACATCTTCTTTATCCATTCATCCATCCAGCAATGGACATTTGCGCTCTTTCCATACGTTGGCTATTGTTGATAGTACTGCTATAAACATTGGGGCGCACGTGCCCCTTCGAAACAGCATAGCTGTATCCCCTGGATAAATACCTAGTAGTGCAATTGCTGGGTTGGAGGGTAGTTCTATTTTTAATTTTTTGAGGAAACTCCATACTGTTTTCCAGAGCAGCTGCACCAGTCTGCATTCCCACCAGCAGTGAATATCACCTTTTCTTTATGCATTCATCTATTAATGGACCCTTGGATTGCTTCCATAAATTGGTTATTGTTAACTCATGCTGCAATAAACACAGGAGTGCATATATCCTTTAAAATTAGTATTTTCATATTCTTCAGGTAAATACCCAGTAGCACAATTACTGGATCATAGGGTAGTTCTGTAGGAGGTTTTGAGGAACCTCTCTTCTGTTCTCCTCAGGGGTTGCACCAGTTTGCATTCCCACCAACAGTGCATGAAGGTTCTTTTTTCTCCACATTCTTACCAACACTTTTCTTATGTTTTTTTATTTTAGCCATTCTGACAGGTGTGAGGTGATATCCTATTGTGGTTTTGATTTACATTTCCCTGAGGATGAGTGATATTGAGCATCTTTTCATGTCTGTTGGCCATCTGTAGGTCTTCTTTGGAGAAATGTCTGTTCATGTCTTCTGCCTATTTTTTAATTGGATTATTTTTTAATTTTTGGTGTTGAATTGTATAAGTTCTTTATATATTTTGTATACTAACCCTTTATCAGATATATCATTTGCAAATATCTTCTCCCATTCAGTAGGCTGTCTTTTCGTTTTGTTGATTGTTTCCATCACCATGCAGAAGCTTTTTATTTTGATGTAGTCCCAATAGTTTACTTTTGCTTTTGCTTTCCTTGACTCAGGAGACATACCTATTGCTATGGCTGATGTCAGAAACATTACCACCTGTGCTCTCTTCTGAGATATTTATTGTTTCAGGTCTCACATTTGGGTCTTTAATTCATTTTGAGTTTATTTTTGTGTGTGGTGTAAGAAAGTGGTCCAATTTCATTCTTTTGCAGTTTTCCCAACACAATTTGTTGAAGAGACTGTCTTTTTCCCATTGCATATTCTTGCCTCTTTTGTTGAAGATTAATTGACTATTTAATCATGGGTTTGTTTCTGAGCTTTCTATCCTCTTCCATTTTTTTTTAAATATTCATTCATTTTTTGAGAGAGAAAGAGAGTGCACAAGCAGAGGAGGAGCAGAGAAAGGGAGACAGCGGATCCGAAGCAGGCTCTGTGCTGTCAGCACATTACCCCAGTGCAGGGCCTGAACTCACAAACCAAAACTATAAGATCATAACCTCAACTGAAGTCAGAGGCTTAACCAGCTGAACCACCCAGGTGCCTGCTCTCCTCTTCTATTGATCCATGTGTCCATTTTTTTGTGCCAAGAACATAATATTTTGATTACTACAGCTTTGTAGTATAACTCAAAGTCTGGAATTGTGATACCTCCAGCTTTGTTTTTTTTTTTTTTTTTCAAGATTATTTTGGCTATTCAGGGTCTTTTGTGGTTCCATACAATTTTAGGATTGTTTTTCCAGTTCTATGACAAATTCTGTTGGTCTTTTTTTTTAATTTTTTTAATGTTTTATTTATTCTTTTTTTTTTTATTATTATTTTCAACATTTATTTATTGTTGGGACAGAGAGAGACAGAGCATGAACGGGGGAGGGGCAGAGAGAGAGGGAGACACAGAATCGGAAACAGGCTCCAGGCTCTGAGCCATCAGCCCAGAGCCTGACGCGGGGCTCGAACTCACGGACCGCGAGATCGTGACCTGGCTGAAGTCGGACGCTTAACCGACTGCGCCACCCAGGCGCCCCTGTTTTATTTATTCTTGAGAGAGACAGAGACAGAGCATGAGCGAGGGAGGGGCAGAGAGAGAAAGGGACACAGAATCCAAAGCAGACTCCAGGTTCTGAGCTGTCAACACAGAGCCCCATGTGGAGCTCAAACTCAAGAGCCGTGAGATCATGACCTGAGCTGAAGTCAGACACTCAACCGACTGAGCCATCCAGGAGCCCCCTGTTGGTCTCTTTTTTTATGTTTTATTTTTTATATTTGAGAGACAGAGAGACTGAGAGCGAGAAGGAGAGGGGCAGAAAGACAGAGATAGAATCCAAAGCAGGCTCCAGGCTCCAAGCTCTCAGCATAGAGCCCAACTATGAGCTCTATGAGAGAAATTGTCTCCTTAATTTCTCTTCCTGCTGCTTCATCAGCCCATTGTATCATTCATTTGCACAAAAGAGGATTTAGTGAGAGAAAAATCCCAACTCCACTGCCTCCTCCAAGAAAAGCATAAGCAGAGCATGCAGCCTGGTAAACAGTAGGTATTCAGTAAATGTCAATTCCTTCCCCCAGTCTCCCTATACATATCTTCCACATAATCTTGATACTTATTTACTCTTTTCTTTGACATCTTCTCTTATGTTCCTCATTTTCAACTTTATAAAAAAATGTTGAAGCTAATAGTATGAGTCACAAAGGAATTGTCCTAGGTGGTCTTACCTACAACTTCCCCAAATGTCCAAAGGACTTTTTTGGACCTTTTGTCCTGAAGTTTGACTTTGTGTTTCTATGCCTGTGTGATGACACTAGGTGGTGCTGATGGCTTTATCCGAGCTGGGACACTTTTTCCAATGAAATAAAAGGCTAGCTTGCTCATTTTGAATGGATGTTTTTATACATGTAAATCCAAAGGAGCAAATCTCAATTATTAATAATAACTAGTATTATTATTAATAACTATACTTATTGAAAGTATAATGGGAAAATATTGCTTTAAGAATGATCACAGGCCTTTTTCTTCCCAAATTATTTATTACCTATTTTACCAAGGACAGAATTCAGCTATAATTGCAGAAGCAGTCATGTTACATTTATTTTCAAGAAAAACTGTAGACTGAAATCTTCTAAACTAGAAACTCACCAGTCTTGAGGAGTGACAATGTGGAGACGTGCTTTGTAGAGCAAGGCAGAATTTTTCTTCCAGATCCAGACATGTTCTGGCAAGAACATAAGACTACAGCCAGATGCAAAGGGGAAAAAATTCCTCTGCTGGTCCAGATCAACAAACAACTAAATCCCTAAACTAAAAGACTCCTTTACCAATGTTTAATATGTTTGATATGATCAGAAACTCAACTCAAGGGAAAAAGAAAGTCTGGTCTGAGATAACTGTTTATAGACTATAAACTCACAACCAGCATGTAATCCAGTGCCAATACAAAACACAAAAGAAGATTCATGTGACTCACACTTGCTTTGAATTGGATTACAGGAGAAAAACAGTTCTAATTTGTAAATGCTAAAATCTCTTACTTTTAAATAACTCTCTGATTTTACAACTAAACACACATGCCAGCTTTTACTGTCTTTATCCTCTATGGATACTGGTGCAGGGTCAGGCAGCATCCTTGAAAGTAAGGTCAAAATAAAAACTATTCCAATTCTTAGTTACACTTCCACCTGGTGGAAATTCCACACCAGGCTTTAGATCTTCATTATATATCTCATGAAACTGTCTTCGTGAATGGCTGCACCTGGAAGTCTGACACCTGGAGAATTTTTTTTTTTTTTTTGTAGACTAGATTATTTTTAAGTAAAGATAACTTTAGATTTTAAGTAAACATATCCACTCAGAGCTGCCAAAGGTCTCATTGTTATCAGTAAAATGGGAAATTTAAAAATAAATTAGGAAAAAATAAATATACAGGTAGATATTTATTAGTACATATTAGTTCTTGAGCAGGTAGTAGATTCTATGTCCTTTATACTATTAAAAGCATAAATAAACAACTATAATAGTAGTGAGCCCTGTACAATGTATAGAATTGTCAAATCACTATGTTATACACCTGAAACTAATATAACATTGTGTGTCAACTATATATCAATAATTTTTTAATTGAAATCAATAAAAGATCCGTTCAAGAAACAATGACAATAGTATTTTATGAGCCAAGGACAATGATTAATCCAATTCTGTTCACTTAAATAAATAAGTCAAAGGCAACATAACTTATTGTACATCAGTGTTGACTCCATGCCTTGCCCTTTGCATTGCCAGCTCTTCAGCTCAGTCCTAGATGATAACCTGAGCAAAGATATCTCAGAATCAAGATATCTAGCCTTCTACCTTGGTGTGAACATGAGTGAGTATCATGCTGATGATCTCATAGGGCTTCAAGCCAGAGCAAGGGGACAGGTGCTTCCTTTCTGAGGAATTAAGATGTGCATAGGTCAGAAGAAACATTGGAATTTTCCTTGAAGAACACTGAGTCTAAAGTCAAAAGCTTTGAAAGCAGCCCATTAAGCAAGGGAGCTAGACAAAGGTCAGGTGTACCAGCATGGGGTCAGGACAGAAAGGACAGACACAGGGCACCCTTCTCTGAGGTCCTTTACAGCCAGACCCAACGTGTGCAATGACAAAAACTTGGAACCAAGCTACAGGGAGACACAGCTCAGAAGATGAAAAAAAAGGCTCTGGTTTTGCTCAAGGTTCACAAACATTTTCTACATCAGTTCTTGATATTAAAGGTCTTCTTAAAACTAAGGAGCATGCCTTTCAGTAAGCCCAGAATGCTAAATACAAGTCAATGCCTTTGATTCCTTATTAGGAGCATACAACTATTTACTCGCCAAACGTTTACCTACATTGTTCTTGGAACTCTTTTAGGCATCAGGGTCACTGTAAGGAAGAGTAGGAGACCCAGAAGTTAAACAGCAACAGACAGAATGGGCTCTGAATGTGACTTTCATATCCCTGGTAAGTGACCTTCCTATGGACATCTTCCTCACTCTCCTTAACTCATGGGTCTACTGAATTGGAAGTCCTGGTTAACTTAGGTTCTAATTCATTTATACTTCCTGTACTATACTTGTCCCAAATGTAAAAGCCTTAAAAACTCCTATTTTCATTACACTGTCCTCTCACTAGCAGGGTACCTGATCTCCTTCCCAAGACTCTAAAATGCTACAGATGCTAATGATGATACCAAATCCAAAACAAACACATTAGCAAGTCCCTGGAAGTGTGTAGAGCAGTGAACACAAGCAGGGACTTTCCACTTTGTCAAGTAAATGCATCATAGACCTTAGCCCAGGCAGTTACCAGGTTAGGCATAAATTCTTTGATGGGCTATTAAAGGGAAGCAAATAAACTGGAGGCAATTCAAAGGCAGGGACTATGTTCTCAACTTCTTTGTAATTCCCCACACTAACCTAGCACAATGCTTGGTTGACAGTTGTTCCTTGATCAACAATTAGGTTTTGTTGATTTATCCCTTTTACGTGCTTTTCAAACAAAAAATAGGACAGTGTCAAGAGGGTTACATGAGCAACAGAATATTCTTGACACACTTTCCTGGAACATAAAATTCACTCAAAGATATAGAGGCATAACACGTTACACTGTATTTTTTTTAATAGAGTGCAAAAATCTACATGAATTTTTAAGATAAAATATGAAAATCAAAGACAACTCACACGTGCAGCTGGGCATTTAAAGACATACTCTCAGACCTCAGGAGATGCACACTCGCTATTTTTAGTGGAGAAACCTGCAGCCTGGTTACACATACACACACACAAACACACACACACACACACACACACACACACACACACACACAATTTCCTTCCTCCCTCTTCCCCAAAACTTACAGATTTTCTATAATTCCACTTTTAGGAATTTACGTTAATAAATTAAAATATCCATAATGAGTGCAAATATATATGTAAATATATGAGTGCAGCTATTCCTCTAGGACTGTTTTTATTTTTTTTATTTTTTTTAATATGAAATTTATTGTCAAATTGGTTTCCATACAACACCCAGTGCTCATCTCAAAAGGTGTCCTCCTCAATACCCATCACCCACCCTCCGCTCCCTCCCACCCCCCATCAACCCTCAGATTGTTCTCAGTTTTTAAGAGTCTCTTATGCTCTCTCCCTCTCTAACCTTTTTTTTTTTCTTCCCCTCCCCCATGGACTTCTGTTAAGTTTCTCAGGATCCACATAAGAGTGAAAACATATGGTATCTGTCTTTTTCTGCCTGACTTATTTCACTTAGCATAACACTCTCCAGTTCCATCCACGTTGCTACAAAAGGCCATATTTCATTCTTTCTCATTGCCACGTAGTATTCCATTGTGTATATAAACCACAATTTCTTTATCCATTCATCAGTTGATGGACATTTAGGCTCTTTCCATAATTTGGCTATTGTTCAAAGTGCTGCTATAAACATTTGGGTACAAGTGCCCCTATGCATCAGCACTCCTGTATCCCTTGGGTATATTCCTAGCAGTGCTATTGCTGGGTCATAGGGTAGGTCTATTTTTAATTTTTTTGAGGAACCTCCACACTGTTTTCCAGAGCGGCTGCACCAGTTTGCATTCCCACCAACAGTGCAAGAGGGCTCCCATTTCTCCACACCCTCTCCAACATCTACAGTCTCTAGGACTGTTTTTAAAATAATGAAAATTATGAAATGGGTGGCTTAGTCGGTGAAGCAACCCATTTTGGCTCAGGTCATGATCTTGTGGCTTGTGAGTTCTAGATTTTACTGTAACTTAATTGCCTGTTTATTTCTCTAAAGCTCGACTATAAGTACCATGAGAGTAAATGTGGAGTATATCTTGTTCACAAAGGTATTCCCAGCTTCTTAAAAGAAAACACTTTTTGAAAGACTGAACTTATTTTGAATGACTGAATCAAGACCACAGGAGGAGAATTTGACTTTACAGAGAGAAAAGCAAGCAGTCATATAAACTAAAAACACCTCTTCCTTAGAGAATGGAGGAAGAGATAATAAGAGTATGTGTCTTGTTTTTGTTAGTTCTTGATAAAAAATATTAGATTTAGGGATGCCTGGGGGTGCCTAGGTGGCTTAGTCAGTTAAGTATCCGACTTCGGCTCAGGTCATGATCTTGAGGTTCATGAGTTCAAGCCCCGCGCCGTGCTCTATGCTGACAGCTCAGAGCCTGCAGCCTGCTTCAGATTCCGTGTCTCCTCTCTCTGCCCCTCCCCTGCTCATGTGCTCGCTCTCTCGCTCTCTCTCTCTCAAAAATAAAAAAAAAATAAAAAAATGTGTTAATAAAAAAAGATTTAGGGGCACCTAGGGGGCTATAGGTTAAGCATCTGACTCTTGATTTCAACTCAGGTCATGATCTCATGGTTTGTGAGCTCAAGCCCCATGTTGGGATCTGCACTGACAGCATGGATCCTGCTTGGGATTCTGTCTCTCCTTTTCTCTCTCTGCCCCTCCCCCCTCGTAGGTGCATTCTCTCTCTCTTTCTCAAATAAATAAATAAGCATTTTTTAAAAAGAAACTATTACATTTAATCATATGAGATAGCTATTATTTGATAATTTCTTTTACCTACAAAATGACAATTTCATATAGGTCAACTTAATACAATCTTGTGGTATCAAACCTGGAGAAACCAGTTTCCTGATACCAAAGATCAAAGGTTAGAGCCAGGTCCCTGAACTTTAACCTCTTTCAGTGGCCTTTAATCTGTTAATTTTGATAAATGAGTCAAGAATATATGTCCATGCATAAGATATGACTGAAGCAATTGAAGTTGAACCACTTTTACACAAGACATGTTCTATCCAGGTGTATCCCTACCACCTCCTCTGGTCTCATACACCTGTCCTGCCCATATATTTATGCTACCAGTCTAGCACCTTCAAAAAATTTGAGTTTGGGACCCTCACTTAGGAGCCATACCTGTTTTTTCTTGCCCCAGGTCAAACTCAAGACAAATGTTTCTGGTTTCCCTGTGCACAGCCAGAGAGTAAGCCTGGCAGTTTTCTCTAAAAGACCATCATTCGGGGCGCCTGGGTGGCGCAGTCGGTTAAGCGTCCGACTTCAGCCAGGTCACGATCTCACGGTCCGTGATTTCAAGCCCCGCGTCGGGCTCTGGGCTGATGGCTCAGAGCCTGGAGCCTGTTTCCGATTCTGTGTCTCCCTCTCTCTCTGCCCCTCCCCCGTTCATGCTCTGTCTCTCTCTGTCCCAAAAATAAATAAACGTTGAAAAAAAAAATTTAAAAAAAAATAAATAAAAAATAAATAAAAGACCATCATTCATTCTTGTTAGTATCTGAGAAAGGAACATCTTTAGGATCAGGGACAATGACTGCTTAACATATAAAATGTTCACAGAATCTTCATATCCCACGTGGTGTTTAATAGTTACTTTTAAAGATACAGTGACAGAAATATAAAAATTTAGTTCCCTTGTGTGAACAGACGAGTTCAGATTCTGTGTCTTCTTTAGTAAAGGTTGCTATTCCCCTACCATATATTCAAAAAATGTAGAGGGAATTAAGATAGGCTTTACTTCATATTTTGCCTGTAACAAAACCACTATACTGGATGAAAACTAGAATTGTCATTTATTTCCTAGCAAGCAAATAAATTTTATAAAGCTAGGCATTAGTCCTGAATTATCCTTATATCATCTCTTATTGTTAATATGGTTGATCTCTTTTCATGCAAGTAGACTGTATGTATATATTACAACATAAGCTAGAACACTTGTGGAAAAATGACTAACGTCAGCTAATAACCAAGCTGGATCATTTATGTTCCAAATGTTCTTTTTCATCCACCCACGGTTTTTTCACCTGAAATCTCCAGATATAATCTTCCTTATAAGAGAATATTCATGCTAAATTGACATAATTCCAACACTATTGATTGGTTTGGACAATGTAGTGGAGTAAAACCCAGTCATTCGGGGTTGTTTAATGAAACAACTGATTGACTAAACTGTTTACTTTTCACCTGTGGTGTTAGTTTAATGTGAATGCAACATTATTATAACATCAGGTCAAGCGCAGAAAAAAATCAATCCTACTGTGTAAGGAGTGGACAATTTTCACTTTTCAGGATAGATGACTATTATAAAAACTTCCCCTTACAGTCTAGGCAATTTGAGCCATTGTGATAAATTAACAGCTATAATATTCAGCCCAGAATAGTATTTTGTGAAGCAGGGCTCTTTCTGGTCTTGTTCACTCTTATTTGTTTAGTGTATACATTGTAAGCATTCAGAAAATATTTGGGGGAGGAATTAATGAAAAAAATCACTAGGGGCCTGGCTGGCTCAGTTGGTAGACCATGAAATTCAACCTGAGGCTCATGAGCTCAAACCCCACTTTGGGTGTGGAGCCTACTTAAAAAAAAAAAATCATCAATTGCCTATCCATCCATAGAAAACATTTTGTCAATACAAAATCTGATCAGTCACATTTGATGTCTCAAGACCTCCAAACATAAAGACTCCTAAATAATTGTAGAACTGAAAAAAGTACTGTGGGCCCCAGTACTGATTTGGGCTCGAGACAGTGGTTTCCAAACAAACATGTACTGAGATCATCTAGACGACTGATTAAAATCAGACTGCTGGGCCCCAACCCTAGAGTTTCTGCTCAGTAAATCTACCCAGGGCCTGAGAATCTGCATTAATAACAAGTTTCTAGGTGAAGCTGATGCTGCTGGTCTAGAGACCACATTTTGAGAATCATGAATTAAGAGAAACAGACTACAGTTGACCCTTGAACAATACCGGGATTAGAAGCATCAACCCCCCACCCCCATGAAGTCAAAAATCCATGTATAATGTTTGACTCTTCAAAAACTTAACTACTGGGGCGCCTGGGTGGCTTGGGCAGTTGAGCAGCTAACTCTTGATTTTGGCTCAGGTTGTGATCTCATGGTTCATGGGTTGGAGCCCTGCATCAGGCTCTGCGCTAATAGGGTGGAGCCTGCTTGGGATTCCCTCTCTCCCTTTCTCTCTGCCCCTCCCCTCTTCGCATGCGTGTGCACACACACACACACTCTCCTTCTCTCAAAATAAATAAACAAACTTAAAAAAAAACCATTTAACTACTAATAGCCTACTGTTGACAGAAAGCTTTACCAATAATATAAACAGTCAATTAACACATATTATATGTTATATGTATTACATACTTTATTCTTAAAATAATACCTAACTTTTCCTTAATTTTTATGGTATTTCTAGGCTATTTCATCTACAAGTTTTTTCAAATTGTTGAAAGTCTCCAAAAATTTTTCAAATATATTTGTTGGAAAAAATCCTCATATAAGTGGACCCACATAGTTCAAACCTGTGTTGTTCAAGGGTCAACTGTATTTGGTAAGAACAGCCTTTTATTTTGTTGACTAATACATTTCCTGCAAAAGTCATGTTTACAAGCAGATTTCTTGCACATGCAACACAATCTTATCAGTTCTCTGGTATTCATATTGTCTCTATTTTCCTGTATGGTATCCAACAGTAAGTCTTTCTAGTTCAGTTAGAACCTGTCAATTCACTGGCAAGAAAAATTTCTGCAAGCACACCATCCTTCTTGATATTACAAAACTGTCCAAACAAAATTTGCTTTGCTAGGTAGGCATTACTTCTTAGACTAAGTTTAACTGTTATCCACATTATAAGACACTCCTTAGATAACACATGTCATTAAAAGCATTAACAAACTATAGCTACTCTTCGTCAGACTGAGGTACGGCAGGTGCATTGATGGTAAAATACCTCCAAATGGTAACAAGCCTTATGGACAAAATTTTGGCAGATTGGTAAAAACTGCATGCACAGTAATATTGATAATGTTTCTAGCTTCATCTCTGGGGCCTAGCCAGTATAACATACCTATCTTTGTTAAGAATTTTGCAGGTACTTCATAAAGGCTAAATAATACTCATCTTTTAGGAAAAACATAATCTCTTGCAGGTTTTAGAGGTATGAATCTGTTAATGTTTTCTTAACAAAAGAAGTATTAAAAAGAGAGTAGGCTCCTTAGCTGCTCTAGTGGGAAGTTTAATAAATAATTAAAAAACAATAGCCCAGCACATTTACTGGCCCACACCTTTCTCTTCACAATATTATGTGGAAGGGCCACCACGCCAGCACGTGCTCAGGAGCATCCTCCCTCCCACCTAGGGGAAGTGCTAAGCAAGAAATGATTTACTTCAAATGCTGCCAAGTTTGAGTATCTAAAGACTGGTTTGAGTTGCACATCCAGCAAGGAAGCAGGTTTGGGGCAAGTGCAAGCATCTGAGGACAGGAAGGCTTTTTGACAGTCCCTGGTTGGAGTTTTCTCAAAAAGATTTGCAAGATGCCAAGTAAATCGTGAGGCTTCTTGCCTCACCTCCTTTTATGTCCCTCCTTGAACGTTCTTGTATAAACTTGTCCTCAGGATGTCTTTCCGCCTCTTATAAACTCCCACCTCTGGGTAGCCTTGGCACCTCTACCTTACCCTGAGGCCCTTCGATTACTTGCCCATTTCACATTTCTATGCTTAAAAACTTCCCTTCAAGGCAGGAACGCAATATACACCACACTCTCCTTTCTGGGTCAGGCAGACCGGGTGGTCATTTCTTAACCAAGTAGCCTTTCATGCAAGCTGTAATCCTTTGTCTCAGAAGATGCTCCTTCTCTCTAGAAATAAGAAAATAAACTACCTTGACAAATAATTACCCAGCAAGGGCTGTATGAGAGACCCAACCTTTTAAAGAACCAGTTCCCAGGCCATTTTGATTGAGAGCAAAGTCGGAACTGAATCCAGAGGGGAAAAAGCAGCCAGCAACCATGATGCATGTTGCACCTCTCCAGGTGCTCCTGGCTACCAAAATCTGTCTTGGTGTACTTGGAGTGTTATAACAAAATACTATAACTGGGTGGCTTAAACAAAACAAGTTTATTTTTCATGTTCTGCAAAATGGATGGGTTGAGATTTTCCAAACTTTCAAGTTCTGGTTCTGGAATTGTTTAAAAATTCATTCTTCAACTCATTTTTCTCTTCTCATATTTTACTATAAGCAGTTAGGAAGAACCAAGCCACTCTTCCAATGCTTCGCTTAGAAATCTCCTCAGCTAAAAATCCAGTTCATTGCTTGCAGGTTGTACCTTCCTTGCAACCGTAGAACATGAACACAATTCGGCCAAGTTCTTTGCTACTTTATAGCAAGGACTGCCTTTCCTCTAGTTCCTGATAACATGTTACTCATTTCCACCTGACACCCCACCAGAACCACCCTTAATGTCCTTATTTCTACCAACATTACACTCATGATTATTTATGGATTCTCTAAGAAGACGGAAGCTTTCTCTCTAGCTCGACTCCTTTCTGAGCTCTCAGCAGAATTTTCCTTAATGTCCCTGTTTCTCACATGCACCTCAAAACCCTTCCAGTCTCTACTTGTTACACCTCTCAAAGCCACTTCCACATGTTTAGGTATTTGTTACAGCAGTATCCCACTTCTCCCCCAAGCACCTCTTACCTCCAGCACCACTTCTCCCTCCAAGCAAAGTCCCATCAACTAGATTGGGATTTCACACTTTCCTTTGTTCCTCTTTCCACAGCTCCAAAATAACAAAAGGTTCTCATTTACCACATGGAATCACATTTGTCCTTCCCTTATCCAACCAAGATTCTCTTGACTGCGTTTATCTTAACTCTTTAGCTTAAAATTTAGCTTATATTGGCTCATAGTTTTTCAGAGCCTATTATGTGCCAGGCACTGTTCTAGTTGCTGAGGATACAATAGAGAACACAACAGAAAAGAACCCTGTTCTCATAGGGAAGACAGACAATAAGTAAATATGTTTAAATACATATGTGATTTCAAATAGTGATAATTGCCATGAAGAAAAACAAAGCAGGGCAGGAGAGTCATAGAGAAGAAAGACCTCTCTGAGACACATATTTGACCAGATGTTATTTAAAGCCATGACTCTGGATGAGATCACCTCAGGAGAAGAGCAAATAAAGAAGAAAAAGCTGAAGACTCAGCTCTGGGGTATTTTACCCTTTCAATTTCAGTAAGAATAGAAAGACCCAGTAAAGGCGACTGAGAAGGAAGCAGCTGGTGAGATAAGAAGAACACTAAGAAAATAACAGGTTCTGGAAGCCAACAACAACACAAAAGCGATTCAAGTAAGAGGGAGTAATCAACTGTGTCACATGCTGCTAAGAGATTGAGTAAGATGAAGATTAAGAATTGTTTATTGAACTTGGCAAGAAAGAGATCTTTACCAACCTTAAGATTGGTTTTAGTAGAATCAGAGACAAGAGCCTGACCAGAGTGTATTCCAGAAATAATGGGAGGTGAGAGAGTGATTACAGACAATTCTTTCAAGAGAACTGTTATGAAGGAAAACAGAAATGGTGGGGGATATGAATGTGAGGTCACGAAAGACCTTCTCCAGATGGAGTCATATTACAGCATGAGGTTGGGATGATGAGTAAAGAGGAGAAAACAGATGATGCAAAAGAGAAAGGGTATGATTGCAAAAGCAAAGTCTTTGAGTAGAAGAGGGGCCACGACCCAGTGCAACTAGAGTTAGAAGCTGGAACAGTTCCCATGTTGCAACAAGAATAAAAGCAGTATGTGTACAGATGCACAGTAACCAGTAGATTCGTTGGTCAGAAGGTGAAGTTGTTCTCTTGTAACTGTTCCTGTTTTCTCAATTAGATGCAAAATCATCAGTTGAATGTGAAGATAAAGGAAGGGTAGTTACAGGGTTGAGAAATAAGGTTGCTGCACTGCCATGAAAGGATCATTTAGAACATGTGGTCAGGGGAACCTAGATGGCTCAGTCGGTTAAGCAGCCGACTCTTGATTTCAGCTCAGGTCGTGCTCTCACGGTTTGTGAGTTAGAGCCCCACATCAGGCTCTGTGCTGGCAGTACAGAGCCTGCTTGGGATTCTCTGTCTCCCTCTCTCTCTCTGCCTCTCTCTCTCTCTCTTTCTCTCTCTCAATCTCTCTTTCAAAAATAAATAAATACACATTAAAAAAATAAAAACATGTGGTCATACTTTTAAAGTGGGACCACTCAGCACAGCTGGATGTTTTCCTCCAGCTACATTAAGCAAATTTCAGATTAAGAACTTTTGCTCTGCACCCTCTCTCTGAGTGACTTCATCCAAATCCATGACTTAGCCAAAATTTATGTCTCACGATTCCCAGATCTATGTGTGCAGCCCAAACTTCTTCTTGGAACTCCAAATTCATAATGTCTACTACATTTGTCACCTTAAAATCTCCTATCTCTTAAACTCAACATATCCAATACTAACATAGTATTTTAAAAACGAATCCTCTAGTCCTTAGCTCTGCTAATGACCTAACATCCTGAAAGTCCTGTTACATTTCTTCCCTGCACACTCCACTCCTTGACCTCCAAATAACCAGACTCTTATGGATCCTAACTTCTTCATATCTTGCATAGTTGTTCCCTCTAATTTCACTGCCATTTGCCTAAAATCAGTCTTTCATCACTTTTACCTGAGTTTCTACAACAATCTCCTGTCTTTTTGATGTCAGTCTATCCCTACTTCAATCTATCTGCTACACTGCTTCTAGGCTTCTCTTTGGAAGATGCAAATCTCATCACTTCACTTCCCTACTTAAACTATTTCACAAGTTCTCTATGTCACTTAAAGAGTAAAATTCACTTCAAGTGTGATACTGACTATCCTGTGCCTCATGGCCTTTTCTTTCAGTTCCAATTCCTTGCA
The DNA here is from genome assembly GCF_018350155.1 of Leopardus geoffroyi. Classification (NCBI taxonomy): domain Eukaryota; kingdom Metazoa; phylum Chordata; class Mammalia; order Carnivora; family Felidae; genus Leopardus; species Leopardus geoffroyi. The sequence continues at coordinate 45,284,307 of NC_059339.1, forward strand.
GTTTGCCAAACCTCATGTTGTGTCACATTTATGTACCTTTAAACATATCCCTCATTTGAAAAATCTTCTCTTCCTCTTCTATTACAACTAAGTGCTGGACCTTCCTGTAAACGTTATCCTAACATCTCCTGCAGCAAATCTCTTATGTACTTGCAAAGCACCCTAACTACACTACACTTATACTCACTTATCACACAGCCCTCACTTGACCCCACACCACTTCCAACTACCCACCCCCATCTCTCTGCTCTCCTCTCTAGCAAGTCCCCCACAAAAAAACTGTCCATACCCACTGTCATCCCATCCTCTCCTCCCTTTTCTCTGGAACACATTAAGTTGTTTTTTCATCTTGACATTTCTAGCAAAATAACTCTTGACAAAGTCACAAATGTCTTCAACATGGCCATGAATAATGGTCAACCCTTAGTCTTCATCTTACTGATCTAGCACAGTTGCAGCATTTGATACAATTGATTACTCCTTCTCTCTTGGAAGACTTTCCTCTCTTGGCTTCTAGTCAGCACCTTGTTCTCCTCCTATCTCACTGGCAGCTACTACTTCATCCCCTTTGCTGCTTCTCCTCTTCAGTCTGATCTCTAAAACCTGGAGTGCTCTTTTCTATGCTTCACTGACTCACTCTCTAGGTGATGTTATCAATTTCATAGCTTTAAATAACATCTGTAAGGAGAGCAGTGCCCAAATATGAATCCCAAACCAAACATCTACACTGAACTAGACTAGAATACCCAACTAACGACTTAACACATGCACTTGAATGTCTAGTAGGCAGCCTACCAAACTCCTTCAGCAATCTTCCCTTTTCAGTAACAATTTCATTCTTCCAGTTGCCCAAGCCAAAAACCTTGGAGTCATCCATGACTCCTCTTTCTCTCACACCTCACCTTCAATCCACTAGCCAATCTTGTAAGATCTGCCTTCAAAATATATCCACAATCCAATCACTTCCTACTCATCATCCTGGTCAGTCCCATTCTGTCTCACTCAAATTGTGTAACAGCCTCAACTGGTCTCCCAGCTTCCATCTTGTCTCCTTTCAAACAACAGCCAGAGTGTTTGAAACAAGTGTACCATGTCTCTTCTCTGTTCAGAATCCCCAAGTTTTTCCCATATCAGAGGCATTACAATGTTTTATAAGACCCTACATAATCTAGCCCCCCAACTCCCACCCTAAACTCACCTTCAACAACTTACCCCAGGATTCTACTCCAACTACACTGGCCAAGCATGGTCCTGGTCCTGCCTCAGGCCCTTAACACCTGATGTTTCCTCTGTTGGGTGTGTTCTTCCTGGGGATATCCACATGCTCACTCCCTCATTTCCTTCACATCTCTGCCACCCTCTCAGAGAGGCCCTGTCTGACTATTTTCGATTAAACTTGTCACTGTCTCTTATATTGTGTTTATTGCTTTATCTTCTGTCTTATTCCATTATAATATAAGCTCTGTTAGGACAAGTACTTTATTTTATTCACTGCTATATACGTAGCATTAGAAGCATGCCAAGCATTTGATATTCAATAATAAATCAAATGGATTTTTTTTTTTAAGTAGGCTTCATGCCCAGTCTGGAGCCCAACAAAGGGCTTGAACTCATAACCCTGAGATCAAGACCTGAGTTGAGATTAAGAGTCAGAAGCTTAACTGACTGATCCACCCAAATGCCCCTCAAATAGATTTAAATACTGTTTTATTTATGTGTCTCCTCCTCTAGAATCTATGCTCTTTTAAAAGAAGGACCATATCATATTCAACTTTAAATCCCCTTTGCCTAACACAATGCCTTGTAAGTTCAATATATTTGTGAATAAATGACTGAATGAATATACAACTCAACTGCAAGCATGAGGATATCTATTGGTTAACAAAAAAATTGATACCATCAGTCAAGGGAAAAGAGAAAATGTGCTCCTGAAAGAACCTGGGCTCCAGAGGTGGTAGGAGACTCAGGTCAACTAATTGGAGCTTCACATTTTAGACATGGATCTCCATCAGAACCATGGCTTCCAGGACAAGGACAAGTGTTCTGTTTACTAGAACACAAGCTGAGAGGATGTCTCTACCACCATCTTGCAACGGCATGGGATGTTAGACTGAAGAAAACACTACAGAAAACAGAACCAGGAAATGTAGAACCCAAATCCCAAAGGCATTGCTTGAGCTCTGAATTCAGTACTGCCCAAATATCTACTCCCTAGACTTTTAAATTATGTGAATACATTCCCTTTTTTGTGTAAACTGGTTTGAATTCAGTTCTCTGTCACTTTCTACAGAAAAAGAAAATATTGATTGATTCAGGTTCTTTAAAAAATTAGATTCTTCTCTCTCTCTCAAAAATAAATAAACATGAAAAAAAATTTTTTTAAAGTGGGGGCACGTGGGTGGCTCAGTCAGTTAAGCGACTGACTTCCCCTCAGGTCATGATCTTGCGGTTCCTGAGTTTGAGCTCGCATTGGGCTCTGTACTGATGGCTGGGAGCCTAGAGCCTGCTTCAGATTCTGTGTCTCCTTCTCTCTCTGCCCTTCCCCACTCGCACTCTGTCTCTTTCTCTCTCTTAAAAAAAATAAACATTAAAAAAAATTTTTTTTAATTAGATTCTTGTGCCCAATGCCAGATATTCTGATTGATTTTTTCTAGGCCCTGGAATCTATATTTTAACAAGGTCCCAGAGGTATCCAGGTTCTGAGTTGCAAGCAGCAAACCAAACTCTAGCAGAACTAAAGTGAAAATAATCTATTGAAAGGACATTAGGCAGCTTACAAAATAAATAGGAGGTCTGGAAAACCAGGCTTGGAGCTACATACCAAGAAATTAATGCCAAAATCATGCTGCCAAACTCATCCAGTAAAGCAGTCACAGATAATGCCAAAGAATGGTAAACACTATGACTTGCACAACTGCTCCCAGGAATTCAATTGTGAGGCAACCACCATCACCCCTAGCATTGCTCCCACTGCTACCCTGTAAATTCAGTCTTGTTGCAACTACTACTGAAAACCAGTCCACTGCTACTGCTGAGCCAGAAGCTTGATTTTGTTACTTCTGCTAATGCTACTAGAAAGCCAGAAAGATTTTTCTATGATCCTCTCTCCTTTACATCACTAGCTCCTCTGCATCCCACTGGAATTTTCTTTTTTCTTTTCTTTTCTTTTCTTTTCTTTTCTTTTCTTTTCTTTTCTTCTCAAGAGAGACTACAAGGGGTGGGGGGAGGCAGAAGGAGGGGGAGAGACAGAATCTCAAGCAGGCTCCACCCTCAGCACAGAGCCCAAAGTAGGGCAGGATCCCAAGACCCTAAGATCATGACCTGAGCCACCCAGGCACCCCTGCAATTTTCTAATTCTAGAAAAGAAAACAGGTTCTGCCTTACAGTGATATTCCCAATTGGAGAAGCCTCTAATCGTGCATTTTACTCAACTCTGGCCTGAGAATGAATTTAGAAACAACAAACCATGAAGTAGGATCAACCAAAAGAAGTCTTTTATTCTGCCAATGAGCAAGCTACAAGGAGGGCCATCTTCTGCTTAGAGGTCCAGAGTTTATTTTATACCACTGGCATTGTTTCCCTCTTTCTCATATCAAAAGACATTATAAATATATCTGCTCAGACATACCAAATATACCATTTTGATCAAACTGCTAGAACAGTCCAGGCTTACAAATGATTTTACTAATTTTTCTCTTCAAATTTGTCAGTGAATTAATAGTCCATATAACTTACTAGTCTAATGCCCACACGCTAAAGATTAGAACCACCTAAATGAAAATTATTTTAGTGATGTGTTCCAGGAATTTGACATAATTGTGGCATACCTACCAAAAAGCTAGTAAGATTTTTCTGTTATCTTTTTTCTTAATGTTTATTTTTGGGAAAGTGACAGAGTGTGAGTGGGGGAGGGGCAGAAAGAGGGAGACACAGAATCTGAAACAGGCTTCAGGCTCTGAGCTGTCAGCACAGAGCCCAATGGGGGACTCGAACCCACAAACTGCAAGATCATGACCTGAGCCAAAGTCAGATGCTCAACCAACTGAGCCACACAGGTGCCCCAATTTTTCTGTAATCTTATAGTAAAATTAAACATCAAAAATCTTTCTCTATAACCCTTTCTCTCTTTAGCATGAGAATGAAAGGTTTCCCCCTCCTTATACATGGACTTTTGTCCTTAGCAGTTGTATTCAAATTATTCCAGTCAAACAACTGGTCCCATCTCTAATGATCCATTGCTTTGCTTTAATATATTTTGTGTTCCCTCGTGATCTCTGACAGAACTCTAGAAAAATAAGTTTGATCTCTTCATTAAACTCAATATGAAGTGTGGCTGGCATGCTCGCTGCTTCACTCAACAAGCAGCTGTTACCCACCATCAGCTTTTTCACATGGTGCAAATTCTCAGGTGATGGGCCAGATTAAGAATGAAGATTTTTCTGGCCCTCTTGCCACAACAGAATCTGTTTCTCACTCTGGCACCTGGATAGCTGACAAAGTCCCAGCAGAAGAGCCATCTTCCCTGTCATTTCACTTTTAGGCATGCAGACCCACATGCTGATTAGCAACCTGCAGGCACTTTCTTGATCTCTGACAATACTTTTGACTATGAAGTCTGCCTCCACTCTATACCCAGTTTGTATACTGCCACGGTACCATTGGTAGAAGCTGTTGCAATCCACCTTTCCTCCTTGACAGTTTATTTCAGTGGCTCCCACACACAGCTAAGGTTCTGAGTCACTGTCTGTCTGTTTTTCCATGGCATGACCTCAGGGAAAGGCTTTGCAAGTGTTTGATGATGGGGCTTTTACCTGCACCTTGGTTGGATCTTCTTGGAACAGTGCTAGAAGGTATCCCTCCTGAGCACTGAGACCATGACAGTCCTTTGTCTTTTTTCTCATCTTTATTCTCTGGCTCCTAGGCCTTCCCCCAATAGCTCTGTTTAGGTTATATTACCTCATGTGCAACTAGATTTGTACAGTTATCTTCTGGTAGCAAAAGCAGAATGTTGTTCTCTTTTATCTAAAGAACTGGAACCTCCTTGCAAAATCTGTAGAAGGCGCTGGATCACAAGCCTTGAATCTACTCCACAATGAGCACATTTCATATCCTGATTTAATCAAATTGTGGGATACATAAGATTTATCAAATTATAGAAACAGAAGGTTCTAAGAGATTTCCTAGTTATTTTACCTTACAAGAAAACAGAGGTTTGGAGAGGTAGGTTATTTTTTAAAATAAACAGCTACTGATAAACAGATCTAGGACTAGAACCCAAGTTCAAGGATCATTCTTCTCTACCACTCTGCCTTTTCTTCTAAACTTTTTCTTTTTGTCCACGTGAAAACTTTCTGCTAAAGATGCCCTCAGCATGTAGTTACTTAATGAATAGTTTAATGGGAGAGAATGAAGAAAGAGATATGATTTATATCAATGCTTTATAGGATGGCTGAGTAATGGCCCCTCCCAAAGATATCTATGTCCTAATCCATTGAACCTAAGAATATGTTACCCTACATTGTAGAAGGGACTTTACAGATACGATTAAGTTAAGGATCTTGAGATAAGGGGATTATTCTAGATTATGTGGGTGGACCCAACGTAATTGCAAGAGTCCTTATAAGTGAATGTTGAAAGTAGCACAATATAATAGAAGGTAGACTGTCATAACTTAAAAATGCATGTTAGATACACTAAGCAACCACTAAAAAATAAAACAAAGAGTATAGCAAAATGGAGAGAAAACAAAAGTTTTTTAAATATGCAATTAATCTAAAAGAAGGCAGGGAAAAAAGGGGGGGAAGGGACAAAGAACTTATGGACAAATAGAAAGCAAACAGTAATACAGAGCAACATACAGCTTCAGAGATTCTGGGGACACCATCAAGCATGCCAACATATGCATAATGTGAGTTCCAGAAGGAAAGGAGAGAGAAAAAGGAGCAGAAAGGATATTTGAAGAAATAATGGCTAATAACTTCCCAAATTTGAGGAAAGATATGAATCCTGACATTCAAGAAACTCAACAAACTCCAACTCTGATAAACTTCACATATAGGATAAGATCCACACTGACATGTTATAATCTAATTGTTGAAAGCCAAAGACACAGAAAGAATCTTGACAGCAGCAAGAGAGAAGTAACTTGTCATATCCAAGGGATCATTAAAAAGATAAAAAGCTAATTTTTTTAAATCTTACCAGTCCCTTTCTTCTTTCCTTTTTAAAATTTATCTTTCCATTTTGAGAGAGAGAGCACATGCACGCACACTAGCATGGGAGGGGCAAAGAGAGAGGGAGAGAGAATCCCAAGCAGGCTCCATGTTTCCAGTGTGGAGCCAGACATGGGGCTCGATCCCACAAACAATGAGAACATGACCTGAATCAAAATCAAGAGTCAGACGCTTAACTGACTGAGCAACCCAGGCACCTGAAGAGCTAATTTATTAAGAAGACACAGATTCCAGAAGGCATTGAGATGATTTATTTAAAGGGCTGAATGGGGGAGAAAAACCTGCCAATCAAGAATTATACATCTGGCAAAATTATCTTTCAAAAATGAAGGAGAAATTAAGATATTCTCAGGTAAACAAAAAATTGAAAAAGCTCATCACTAGTAGACATTCCCTATAAGAAATGCTAAAAGGACTCCTTCAGACTAAAATGAAAGAACACTGGATAGTAACTCAGAGCCATATGAAGAAATAAAGAACTCTAGTAAAGGTTTTGTATGTACCTACATACATAGGTAAATACAAATGGCAGTATTTTTTGTTCTGTAAACCCTCTTTTTGTTTCCTATATGATAAGCTAATTAAATAAATAAAATAAATAAATAAATAAATAAATAAAACCCCTTTTTGTTTCCTATATGATAAGCCAATTAAATAAAAAGCTAAGTTCATAAAAAGCCAAATTCATAAAAAATTATAATTCTGTGTTAATAGGTATATGATGTATACAGATAAAATTTGTGACAATAACATAAAGAAAGCAAAGCTGTGTAGGAGCACAATTTCTTTATGGTACTGAAACTAAGGGCAGGGGCGCCTGGGTGGCGCAGTCGGTTAAGCGTCCGACTTCAGCCAGGTCACGATCTCGCGGTCCGTGAGTTCGAGCCCCGCGTCAGGCTCTGGGCTGATGGCTCAGAGCCTGGAGCCTGTTTCTAATTCTGTGTCTCCCTCTCTCTCTGCCCCTCCCCCGTTCATGCTCTGTCTCTCTCTGTCCCAAAAATAAATAAACGTTGAAAAAAAATTAAAAAAAAAAAAAAAAAAAAGAAAGAAACTAAGGGCAGTGCTCCTGGTGGTCCTGTGGATCTGTCTCTTGCTTCAACAGTGTTTGGAACAGACGGAACAGATCCAGGGATGCCCCTTCTACTGTACAGTGGATTAGAGATTTATTTAACACCAGCAGGTTCAGAGGAGACCGTTTCTCCAAAGATCTGAGCACCAAATGCAAGTGGGAAGGGTAATTTATAGTTGTCAGCTTCCATATCTGTGGGGGTTTTCGCCCGCAGCAAACAGGGCAAGAAGAACCCAGAAGAGGGGTCTCCAAGCTAGAGACCAGAGCTTGTTTTAGTCCCATCTGCCATCTTAAGGTGTAAAACTTTATTCATTTTCCCAATACTACCAGCCTCTGACCACCCTCCAACCTTTTTCCAGTCACAACCTTCGGAGCTATCTTCTTGCCCACCCTCTGCCTCCAGGACCAGCCAACACCCAATTTTGAACTTAGCTCCTCATCACCGATCAACCATGAGCTCCCAGATTCATCAGAATTATTCCACCAAGGTAGAGGCTGCCCTCAACTGACTGGTCAATATGTATCTGTGGGCCTCCTACACCTACCTCTCTCTGGGCTTCTATTTCGACAGTGACGATGTGGCTCTGGAGGATGTGGGCCACTTCTTCTGCAAGTTGGCTGAGGAGAAGCCAGAGGGGAGCTGAGCATCTGTTGAAGATGCAAAACCAGCGCAGGGGTCGCACCCTCTTCCAAGACATGCAGAAGCCGTCCCAAGATGAGTGGGGTAAAACCCTGAATGCCATGGTAGCCTCCCTGCTTCTGGAGAAGAACTTGAACCAGGCCCTTTGGGATCTGCAAGCCCTGGGTTCTGCCCACGCAGACCCCTATCTCTGTGACTTCATGGAGAATCACTTTCTAGATGAGGAGGTGAAACTCATCAAGAAGATGGGTGACCACCTGACTAATCACAGGCTGTCCGGCCCCCAGGCTGGGCTGGGCGAGTATCTCTTAGAAAGACTCACCCTCAAGCACGACTAGAAGTCTCTGGAGCCCAGCAGCCTTTGAGAGGGTCCCTCTGGCATTCCCCCAGGTGCCAGGGCTTGTGCTTGAGTCTCTCCTTGTATCCACTAGGCAGCTTTTTAACCACCCTGAGCCCTCTCCCAAGCCGTGGACCAAATGAAAACAATAAAGCTTTTTCGCAGAAAGAAAGAAAGAAAGAAAGAAAGAAGGTATCAATTCAAACTACAGTGTTATAAATGCAAGATTATTAGTTATAATTCCCATGGTAACCACTATGAAGATAACTACAAGTTTAGACAGAAGAGGAAATGAAAAAATCACATGATACAGTAGGAAAAAAAGATCAAACACAAATGAAGGCAGTATTAGAGGAACTGAGAAACAACAAAAAATTTGATACATAAAAAACAGAAAAACGGCAGAAATAGTTCTTCCCTACGAGCAATTGCTTTGAATATAAACGGATTAAACTTGCCAATTAAAATACAGATACTGCCAGAATGTATTAAAAGAAAAAATGATCCAACTATATGCCGCCTACAAGAGACTCACTCTAGATTCAAAGACAAAGTTTTCATCTCAAATTGGAAGCAAATAGTTGTCATAATTAAGATGGAAAAAAACTGCATAGGCATGTGGAGCAGGAAAAGGGTGGACGTCAGGAATTCAGTGTTGGACACATTAGGTCTGAGATGTCTGTAGACACTCCAGTGAAGATACTGAAGAGGTTGGATATATGAGCCTGAAGTTCAGGGGGAAGATCCAAGCTAGAGATAAATATTTATAGTCATCCTCACAGATTTGGTTTTTGGTTTTGGTTTTCATTTTTGTTTGTTTGTTTGTCTTTCTGTTACTGATTTGTTATTTAAAGCTCTTGGAATAATGAGATATAAAGAAAGAGTCTGTGTTGATAACAGTTCTAAAAACTGAGTTTGGGGTCATTTCAGCATAATCATTTGGAAAAAAAGAGTAGGAATCAGTATAGGAAACAGAAATAGTGGTTGATAAAGCAGGGAAATCAGAAAAGCCAAGTGATGAACAAGTTTTAAAGAGAAAGCATCTGCTTTGTCAAAAACTATTCTGTCTTTTCTTCCCAGGTCTGGTTTGAGACATTCTCTCACCTCATAATTGGTGTTTTCTCCTCAGGGGGTAGTTTATTATTAAATCCAAAGTCTCATCCACAAGAAACAATCATAATGGGTTACCCATAGTTCTGATGCTGCGTGCATGCGTGTGTGTGTGTGTGTGTGTGTGTGTGTGTGTGTGTGACATTATAGTCTAACCCTGAAGAGTAGAATGGGAAAATCATGGCCTCTAAAGCCAGTCTTAACTCCACCACTTCTATACTAGTTGTGTGGCCTTGGACAAATCACTTAACTTCTCTCTCAGCCCCAGTTTCCTTGTGTGTGCAGTAAGGTTAACAATACTGTAGCTATCTTATAATCTGCTGTTAGAATTAAATGACTTTCTGTATGTAATGACACCATAAGAGTTCAAAAATGTTCATTCCCGGCTCCTTTTTGACATATGGGAATATGCCCATATCTTGATGTTCTTTCAACTGCTGAAATTGAATATCTTCTCCTGCTGACTGGCTTTTCGTTCTCTGGATAATGGCTTTTATAAAGAAAAACTTATTTCAAATGCAGATAGTTAGGAGGTAATGATTTGACTTGTTCTATGAGGAGTCCTTTAGGAAAAGGAAATATTCCTTCAACAAAGTTGCTTTGATACTAAATGGGTGGGAAGTGAGAGGAGAAAATTTTACGCAGGTCCATTTGAAGCAATGGAGATGAAGGTATCTCTTTGAATATAAAGATAATGTAGTTCCTAAATCAAAACTCTTTCCCCAACACCTCTAACCCTTTATTCTTAACTCCCAACCATCATCAGACCTCTTTCCCTACTACCCCTACTAGCACTTCTCCCCTATAAAACAAAAGATGTTACAATTGCTTTTCCCATTTCAAAATCATGAAGCTTCCACATGGAATTTACTTGCTATTTATGTTATTGTGATTTTTTAATTGGATTAAGCCATAGTTCTTTGGGGGTAGGGCGCAGCATGGTGGGGGTGAGAGGAAGGAGAAAGGAACTGTAGAACAGAGAGGTATGAAATGAAACCATCTGAAAGCCAGAACCCTCCAAGAAAGTGAAGGTGGTTAATTCTTTAAGGCAATCTCCTCAACCTCTTTCCCTTGATTTCTTCAGGATGCCTCCTTGTTTACACCATTTGGATTGAGTAATCAAGAAGAAGGAGTGTAGAAGAAGGTGCATTAAAAAAGTTTTACGATATGCTATCAAATCACAGAAAGGGCAAGAGAGTCTTAGTCGTGTCACAAAAGGTAAATAAGCTTCAAAAACTACATGTAGTCTATAGCCGTACCTACTACAGTTGGAGAACTCAAAACTAATAGTATTTATCAGCTTGCATGCAGGATATCACCTGCATATCCCAACTGCTAACTGAAACACGTAGTTTCTGTTTTGATCCTAATAACACATAGCATTTTATTCATTTAGACTCAGAGGACTCCTGCAGCCCTGAACAGGGTTCACTGAAGTAATCTCTCCTGTCTCTGCCTTATTTCCATTATAAATCCAAGGTGTCTTTGGAGATGGATGGGTACCAAGTTATCTAACTTAGGCTGGCCATACAGGCATCTGGGGAATTTCTCCTGGTAATACATTAAGAACAAAGAAGTCCCAAAGTACAGAGGACATATGCAGTTATGCTTCACCATTCTTAGTTTTTCTACCCAACATTTATCACTATTCCCAAAATACCAAAGGAGAAACAAAAGAGTTACCAACAGAAAGAAGGAACTTGGAAAGAAATTAGAAAAATTATGATTTATCAAGATAACAAAGGAAAAGCACATACTCTAGCAGTATAAGAAAGTTACCTCATAGGATTCATACTGCAGATACCTAACATGAGCTGGAGGAACAGCCTGGATCGCCAAATGTCAAGTAACATCATTATTACCAATCTCTCTGGTAATTATCAAACTTTTTGTTACGGTGTCTGGACTCTAATAACACCACTGAGGTGAACAAAGAGAGAAAGAAAGCATGGGGAAGAGGGAAAAACAGGGCAAATACCTACTTCAAAGATAAAACCACCTGAATGATACAGGAGTCTTGAAAGACTGCCTGAAGGAATCAAACTGCATTACAGGCCAGGAGCAGGGCTTTGTTTCTGACAGTCTCCACACGGTCCAAAATTCCACAGTGATATAGTGTGATCATCTGGATGAGCTGAAACATTCAGCTGTACCATGGCAAAAGGACACCCACACTCATCAGGTCCAAAAGCCACTATGGAACCAAAGAGAATGGAAGTTTGGGGTCTAAATTATCTAATCTGGGTTAGATTTGTTACTCCACTTTAGTATGATATAAACTGTTCAGATACATTTATTTAGTTTGCCTTCTTTAAAATTAAAAATGAAGAGTGGTCATGTAAGTGATGTTAAAATATCTCAGAAGGACCTCCTTAGCCTAGATCCTGTCAGTTGTTTTCAACTGTAAAACACAAATATGTTTAACCAGTGAAGAAAAAAATCATTAGCAACTGGGTTGCCATGTGTCAGTCATGAAAATGCTCCTCTCAGACCTTTTGGTGTGAGAGCATAATTGACTGACAGCCTCAGATCCTGTCCCTCTGGATCCACCACTGCATTTGCCCTAAGGCCACACTTCCAATGGACTGCTCCCAGCCAATGACAGCACAGCAGAGGCACTAAGGCAGGCCCATTCTGGCAATCCACAGGACTCTTTGGTGACTGTGATTTCAGGATTCCCCATCAATCTGGCCAAATGTTTCTTGGCACTATACTGCAGTCTGAGACACTTCCTACACAATCCTCTATCCTTCCCTCTCTTCTACATGATCTGAAGACCTTTCCCCATCTTCTCCTGCTGAACTAATATGCCCTGAAGGCCTGAAGGACTATAGGAAAAAAGATCTGCATTTCAACTATCTATCAGAATGTTTTAAAACTTTACAAGGGCACAGAGACTTATTTATTTCTTTATTTTTATTGCAGTGTAGGTAATCTGTTAAGCAAAGCAGAGTCTGAAGATGACTAAGAAAATAAACCTGGAACAAAAATGCTTTGCATCTTAAAATTTGCATAAAACATAACCAGAGCACAAAGGGGTAGATGCAGCCTCAGTGCCCAGGTAAACATGCACTGTGCCCTTGGTGCTGATCCCACAAATGGGATCTGCCCAAAGCTGGTCTTACGTGTGTTCCTAACTTGTCTGAAAATGTTTAGAGATTGTCATTCCTGGATCAGCACTTTTAGTTTGGGTTTTGGTGCCAAAAACACCTTTAATTCTGTGGTTTCCATTCATCTGCTATTGGCTTGACTATTGATTCATGCAACCTCACCCAAAGAATAATAAATGGTTTGCCAGTTCTAGTGGAGTAAACCTAGATTAGAAGCCGTAGTTTGGTGGACGCTGCTCAGACGAGTCAGGTTCTGCCAGGTTGGTGGTTGACTTAACCTAAAATAAAGTGCAAGGATCTACTCGCTTTCCAGATATGTCCAGGATTCTAGGAGTGGTCCAAAGTTGATTTGGATCCATGAAAGATGTGGTTCTTCTGGGATTCACCTGGAACACAGGGATCCTAGAGATATTCTTATTCCTTGTGACTAATGAACAAACCATTTAATGCCTCTGTACTTTCATTTCCTACTGGATATAAATAATCCCTCTTTGAGATGGGTTGTGATGCTTTACATATTTGTATAAAATGGCTTGAACTGCTTTATTAGGAAAAGGGAAAGAAGTTCTCATATGCACCATTTTTAATATCAGGACAAAGAATTTGATCAAACCTTCAGGCTTAGTTCACTAGACTTTCTCAACTTAATTGATCTTATGTATGTTGAAGTCTCTTGAATGAACATTTTATTGGCACATTTTATTTTTCAAGGGTGACTAGTATATCTAGCACTATGATGGATATTAAATAAATGCACATCAACGTGCAGGAAGCAATATGGCAAAATGAAGAAGTCATTGACTGAGAATCCTGAGACCACAGTTCAAGTTCCACCTGTACTGCTAATGCACTATAGAATCTTCCATGAATCACTAGGCTTTAATTTTCTCTTTTGATGTCAATCACCTCTTAAATAACATGCATGTCTTTATAAATAAAAAACCTATCACAATTTGTTAAGTTGTTGCTCATATGAGTTACTATAAGGAGAAGCTACTTTTCTGAAAAGAAGAAATATGGAGATACGTAAAAGTAAATACTTTCATATTTTATTTTTCTCAAAATCTGTACCACTTTTTAAAAAACATTGTGGTATAATTCAAAGAGTGCTAGACCTGTGTTCTAAAAATGGATTTGCAGGGCGCCTGGCTGGCTCAGTGAGTTATGCATCTGACTCTTGGTTTCAGCTCAAATAATGTCTCACAGTTTCATGGGTTCAAGTCCTGTGTTGGGCTCTACACTGACAGTGCAGAGCCTGCTTGGGATTCTCTGTCTCCCTCTCCTTCTGCCCCTCCCCAGTTGTGCTATCTCTGTTTCTCTCAAAATAAATGAATAAACTTTTTAAAAATATTTTAAAAAAATAAAAATTAATTTGCTACTAACTGGTTTGGGGGGGTGTGGGCAGCTTATTTCACATTTGTACGATTCAGTTCTCTTTATCTGTAAAATCAGGGTGTTAGGTTAGATTAATTCTAAAGACCCTTCTTACTCAATCTAAAGCCTATTCTAGTCCCAATAGTCTATAGTTCTTCCAGGTGACATTTTTAAATGTCTGCTTTTTTTTTTTTTTTTTTTTTTGTCCTGATTACAGTGATAATCCTGTTCATTTAAGTGTTCAAAGACTACTGAGATATATCAAGTAAAAACTTAAGAGTCAAGGCTCCTGGGTGGCTCAGTTCACTGAGCATCTAACTCTTAATTCAGCTCAGGTCATGATCCCAGGGTTGTGAGTTCAAGCCCCACATCAGGTTCTGCACTGAGTGTGGAGCCTGCTTGGGATTCTCTCTCTCTCTTCCTCTGTCCCTCTCCCCTACTCATGATCTCTTTCTCTAAAGTTAAGAACAAAAACAAAACAAAAAAAAACTTGGGTCCATCATGATGTTATTCTTTAGAGATTAGTGCTACCAGCTTACTATACAATTTTTCAAAATTAAAAACAAATTTTTTAATGTTTATTTACTTTTGAGAGACAGAGCATGAGCAGGGGAGGGACAGGTAGAGAGCAAGACACAGAATCTGAAGCAGGCTCCAGGCTCTAAGCTGTCAGCACAGAGCCCAACGTGGGGCTTGAACTCATGAACCATAAGAATACGACCTAAGCCAAAGTCAGACGCTTAACCGACTGAGCCACACAAACGCCCCCTAATTTTTCAAATTTTTGACTGATATACTTAGATAGATGTATTATTAGTATAATTACTATTTTACAAAATGAAAGCATGTCATACATGCTTTTATGATATTTACCTTTTCATTTAATAATATATAATGAACATCTTTCAGTTGGATATGTGTAGCTCTATCTCATTCTTTTTCATAATTCTTTTCCACTGAATCAATATATCCAATTTATTTATCTCCTATTGATGAACATTTAAATTGTTTTAAAATTTTTATACTGAGCACCCTGGACCACCTATAGGCATCTTTGTTCATCTATTTTTGTACAACTGTGAAAGTATTTCATTAAGGTAAATTCCCAAAAATGAAATTTCTGGATGAAATGGTACAATTTCATATGTAGAGCCAAACTGCTCTCCTATAAAGTGTTAACAATTACATTCCTACAATGTATGAGATAAGAACACTAAGTGGTTCTAAGCATGCTAATTCAGGTGTACCATGTGCCAAGGAATGGGGAGGCATATTATCTATTTTCGGCCTTGCCTTAAAATAAATCTAAGCTAGTGCTGACATAAAGGATATACCCTTAATTCAGACCTGGTGGATCTGCTATCAGACGTTTCACATGTGGTCCCAGAAAGCAGAACTCATGCCAATGTATAGAAATTATCGTCAGATAAATTCTGACTCCATAGGACAAAACTTTCTAGCATCAGAATTTTCCCCTTAAAAAAAAATGCAGTCCTTCTTAACTAGTGAGTACCAAGTCACTGTATTATAGATGGTGTTCAATTGAAGGCTGGACCGTTGTCAAGTAAGTAATCAGATCTGATGACCTCTAACATTTCCTTCAGATTCTAAGGCTCAAGGATACCTAGATTTGAAGGATAGGAATGAGGGTTAAAATCTCCCACAGACACTTGCCTATCTAGACTGTCTCAGTCAGAATAGCAATTTTTATGTCTTCTCTAGCCCTCATATTTGAATATTTCATTGGGTTAATTGTTGCAATTTTAGGTAACTACCTCTTTCAGAGCTCAAGGTTAATATTTCTATTTCCATTTATTCAACAAGTATTTGTTAAGCCCCTAAAATGTGCCAGGCAGAGTACTAGCTGAGGATCCAAGAGTGAACAAAACAGACAATTCCAGCCCTCATGGAATTTATGGATTATGCACATAAACATTTGCTACATTTGCAGGCAGCCATAAAACATTTATTTTAAACGACTATAAAATTAATCAGATAGGCTATCCAGGAAATCTGAATATGCTCATTAAGAAAATCAGAGGGGTGCCTGGGTGGCTCAGTTAGTTAAGCATCCAACTTCAGCTCAGGTCACGATCTCGCAGTCTATGAGTTTGAGCCCTGAGTTGGGCTCTGTGCTGATAGCTCAGAGCCTAGAATCTGCTTCAGATTCTGTGTCTCTCTCTCTGCCCCTCCCCTTCTCGAACTCTGTCTCTCTCTCTCTCTCTCTCTCTCTCTCTCTCTCTCTCAAAAGTAAACATTAAAAAAAAAAGAAAAGAAAATCAGAAACATGTGACCAATATTTTTAAACCATTACTCATCGTTGATTCTTTTCAGTAGACATAAAGAAAAACAGAAAGCAGAAATAATTACCTGAACTTCTGAGGTAAAGGGAAGAGCCAAAGTAATTATCTAATCCAAAAGAAAAACAAACAAAAACACATTTACTCTGATTGTCTAGGAAATTGCATCTGTGTTCGCTTTTCACCTTTGGGTCTTAAAAGGGCCCAAATTCTAAGATTAGAAACCTCTAAATACTCTAAGAACTTGATGACATCTCTGGCCCCAAGCCGAACTAATGTTAAATTTCATCTGTTGGAAAGGCTCAGAAACAAGAGAAAATAAGGAGAGAAAGATCTACAGGATGGCTTGGGTTGAACTGTGTATGTTTATGAAGAAAAGTGCCAAGTAGACCACATGTGTCGAGGGGAAAAACACCATAAAGAGATATCCCAAAGAAACTTCTGTGCCAAAACTCTTGGGTAAAAATATCATTATCTCAGGGTACATTCCTCTCCTGTCATGCATGCATGAGCAGAATGCTTCCTGTCGAAAGCTCATTCCAAAAATGAAATGTAGTCCCATGGCAAGCCTAGCTTCCCATTAAGGCAGGACAGAGTAAACAAAATAATCCTCACTTTCAATTACATTGCTTTATTCTAGGCAGGATCTAGAATGTTCAGGGAATAGGAATCATTTGAGAAATTCTGACCCTCTGAAATATAGCCACCCCAGTTAAACTTAGCCAAAGGTTTTTTAATGTGATTTTCAAAAAACTCAGGAAGGAAATTTTTATACCTCAGGAGCTTAAATAAAAAATCTATCAACTATTTCTTTATAAGGTTCCCAACCTGCCATCAGTGAAAAACATTACCTTATATCCTATGATCCAAATGTGGCCCTGATCATGTGTAACTAACAGGTAAAGCCACAGGAGCAGATACGGTTTCTCTCCTACAACTTGAAGGTTAACCCATTTGATGTTTCATTTTCACTCCAGATATTAATTCCCTTCTTTTTTTATCATGCTCAGGATACAGAATTCTGTATCCTGATATATAATGTACATTTTGACCTTTATTAGGTTGCAACAAATTAAATGGCCAACCTTAGACCATTTCAACCTATTAAAACAGCAATTTCACATGGGTTCAACTCAAGCAAGGTCTCATCTTTCCAGACTTCAATATTTTCATCTATAACTTGAGGCCATTTAATAAGATGAGTTCAAAGATCTTAGGTCTAATATTCTATGATTCTAAGAGTTGTAGTGTCAAGTTCATATATAGATACACAGGGGAACATAAGCATTGGTGCCATTTGCTATTGCTACAGAAGGAAGAAAAATAATTCACTAAACAAGTATTTACGGAACACCTACTTTGGGCAAGGCTCTATTAAGTAGGTATTCTTATGATACACAAATGCTGGAGCTTGTTAGGCTATTATGAAGAGAAAATTCTAAAATATTTGGGGGGGTAATTTTTTGAGCTTTAAACCAAATTTAACTTTGTGTATGTCAAATGCTTAGTCATACTTACAGATTGTAAGAAGAATGCTTAATAATTACACTCAGTATTTTCTCCCAACACCCTCTAGAGCCCTGGACTGAGTCTATGAATGAGAAGGAACAAGCTACACCACAAGAGTTTCACAACTTCTTTTGGGCAATCACTTCATTATAAAGGGTAATTTATGAAGTTATAAGTGTGCCAGATTCTGTAGAGTAGGTGCTCACTCTTATGAATAAGCAATAAACCACTAAAAATACAATAACTCTTTTAGGCAATCAATCATTCATTCCACAAACATTGCCTGGCTGTTTATTATGTCAGGCACTGGGCTAAGATTTGAGATACAGAAATAGTCCGTCTTTTCAAGGAGCTCACTTCCATTGGACAAAACAGATAAATACTTGCACTACCTTGAGACAAGCATGTGCAAAGTACTATAATGATATAACACAGCAGGAGAGGAGCATTAGGGCACTCAATTCACAGAGGTGAGATCTAAATTAAAATTTGAAGATAGAAGGTGTTCACCATGTGGTGGGCATGGGGGGAGTGGGGTAGGCAATTGTGCAAAATTGTGCAAAATATGCAGGATGTGCAAAATATGAAGACCTGAGAAAATATCCTATGTTCAGAAAAAGGTAGGAACATCTAAAGGGTATACAGTGTGAGGCAAACATGTTAAAGGAAATAAGACTGGTAAGGTAGATTGGAGCTAGATTTTTAAGTCCTAAAGGCCAGCTAAAGAATATGAACTGTTTTTGCATGTAACACAAAACTGCTGAGGGGCCTTTGAACAGGAAAGTAGTATAATCAAATTAGAAAATGTTGAAAGATTATCAAATGACAGTGGACGATAGTTTGAGTAAGTTGGAGTCGTCAAGATCAGCTAAAAAGCCATTTTAACAGTATTGAAAAGAGATAAGGAAAGACTAAATTGAACAGAGTAAAACACTCTAAACGACCACTGACTAGCACCCAGAAACTTAAAATCCTTCATGTGTACCAGTCAATCCTGAGCTCCATATATTCACAAATCAATCAATTAAAAACTGTGTAATGCCCAAACAACTCTTACAACTGACTTTTTTCCCCCAAGAAATTGGCCAGGTTCCATAGCACAGCACAGAAATAATTACCTGTTCATTGATTGCCACAAAATCATTTACGCTGGGGAGACAAAAAGCTCATGGAAGGGTTTTTAAGATGAAGTAGATACCCCCAAAATTCTAATATCACATTTAAGTCCTCCTGCTTGAGTATCACATTAACTCAATATGTTAACTCTTAATTTTCCATGTAGAAAGGAAACTGAAAGGATAATCTTACAATAGGAAAACAAAATTCAGAGCTTATTTGGAATCCTTGAGGTAACTCTCTGCAGCAACAATGCCATCTTCCTATATTTTTGCTTAGATTAATTTTAGGATTTATTTTCCTTATTTGGAACACAACTGTAAGCGGTAGGTCACAAGCAAGCTAGGGTATAGAAGGCTTGGGAGTTAGCATTTGCTACAGATATCTAAAAATACATAATACACATGATAAAAATAAAATTTGATTCTCAATTTCTAGATATCATATAACTAGCTGGTGGCATTCTCATTCTAGTTATTAGACAACTATTTAGGATGGAAGGACTGAGGTGGTCAAATGAAAGAGTGAATTACTGCACCCTCACCAACTATGAGTCAAAGGAACATGTTTCTGATGGCCCAGTGCAAGCCTGAACAAGAGAGAGTCACCCCTGGG
Source organism: Leopardus geoffroyi (assembly GCF_018350155.1). Lineage (NCBI taxonomy): Eukaryota > Metazoa > Chordata > Mammalia > Carnivora > Felidae > Leopardus > Leopardus geoffroyi. The sequence continues at coordinate 45,303,720 of NC_059339.1, forward strand.
GGACATAGAATTATTCAGGTTATCTATTTTAACTTGATATATTTCAGGAGTTGGAGGTAAGATGGAAGAGGAATAGGGCAACCCTAAGCTTGCCTCCTCCCTCGAACACAGCTAGATAAATATCAAAACATTCTGAATACCCAAGAAATCAATTTGATATGTTTCAATAGTTTGCAGTTTTTGAGGTAAGGGTTCATTTCATCTAAGTTGACAAGTTTACATGAGTAGAGTTGTTCATAGCTCTCCATTATTATCCTTTTAATGTATGCAGGGTTCTTTAAGGATACCCCTTTTTTCATTCCTAACATTAGTATCTTATGTCTTTTCTTTGTCCTGATTATAGTTGTATTCATTCTACTGATCTTTAAAAAAAAAAAAAAAAAGCCTTCAGTTTCATTGGTTTTCTCTCTTTTCTGTTTATTTCATTGATTTCTTTTCTAAATTTTATTAAGTCCTTCCTTATGCTAACTTAGGGTTTATTTTGCTAGTTTATTTGGTCTTCTGGTTTCTCAAGGTGGAAGCTTAGATTATTGATATGAGTTATTGATCTTTGTTGATTTCTACTGTGGTCAGAGAACAGACTTTGTAGGATTTCAATTATTTTACATTTATTCAGGCTTGTCTTATGAACCTGGATATGGTCTATTTGGTGAATGTTCCTTATTCATTTGAAAAGAATATGTATTTGAGTGCCTGGGTGGCCCATTGGTTAAGCGTCCAATTCTTGGTTTCCGCTCAGGTCATGATCTCATTGTTGGTGAGTTCAAGCCCTGTGTCAGGCTCTGCACTGACACTGTGAAGCCTGCTTGGGATTCTTCTCTCTCCTCCTCTCTCTCTGTCCCTCCCCTACTTGTGCTCTTTCTCTCTCTCTTTCTCAAAAATAAATAAACAAACAAACAAACAAACTTGGAAAGAAAGAAAGAAAGAAAGAAAGAAAGAAAGAAAGAAAGAAAGCAAGCGAGCGAAGGAAGGAAAAGAAAAGAAAAAAGAAAAGAATATGTACTCTAGGGTTATTGGATTAAGATACTCTATAAATGTCATTTAGTTCATTGAGTCATTCAGTTCTTCTATAGTTTTATGATTTTCTGTTAGTTTTATTATTGAAAGAAAAGCATTGAAGTTTCCAATACAATTGTCAATTTATCTACTTGTTTCAATATTGCCTATGTTTTGCTAAATGTATCTTGAAAGTCTGTTGTTAGGTACAAACATATTTAGGATTTTAATGTCTTCTCAGTGAACTGACTCTTATCACTACATAATGTCTCACTTTATCCCTGGTAATTTTCTTACCCCTGAAATCTACTTTGTGTGATCTTATGATAAACTTCTCCAGCTGTCTTTTGACTAGTGTTTGTATGATATGCTTTTTTCCATTCCTTTACATTTAACCTTCCTGTATCATCATATTTGAAGTAAGTTTCTTGTAGATAGCAGATAACTTGGGTGATGCCTTTTTACCCATTCTGATTATCTTTTAATTGGTGCACTTAGATGTCTACATTTACATTAAATATAATTATTGACACGTTTAGATTTAGGCCTACTATTTTGTTACTCTCTCTTTGCTATGTTTTTTCCTTCCTCTGTTATCCTTTTCCTTCCTCCTTTTGGGTTATTTGAGTATTTTTTAGGAGTTTATTTTAATTTATCCAATATGGGGTTTTTTTTGTTTTTTTACTTTCTCTTTGTATAGTTTATGTGGTGGTTGCTGTAGGCATTACAGTACACATACTAAAGTTATTCTCAGCCTAATTAGAAGCAATTTTTTTGCCACTTCAAATGCAGTGTAGAAATTTTTCCACAATATAGATCCTTTTATCCTCCCAACTTCATGCTGTAATTGTCTTGTGTATTACATCTACATATATTGAAACCCCCATCAGACAATATTACAGCTTTTACTTTCAACTATCAAATATATTTTAAATAACTGAAATGGAAAAAAGTTGTCTATTATATTTACCCAGATATTTGCCATTTATACTGTTATTCCTCATTCCCTCTGGGAATGCTCCAAACATCCCTCTGGTATCATTTCCTTTCTGTGTTAAGAATTTTGATTTATAACTCTTTTAAAATAGGTCTGTGGGTGATACATTCTACTAGTTTTCCTCATCTGAGACCATTTTTATTTAACCTTCATATCCTGAAGGACATTTTAACTGGATATTGAATGCTAGAAGACAATTCTTTTCTTTCAGCACTTTAAAAATGCACCATTTTCTTCTTGCCTGTACAATTTCTGGTAAGAAAACTGTAGTTATTTGGATAATACATTATTTTTATCTTGCTTCTTTCAAAATATTTGGTCCTTAGTTTTTAGTAGTTTAACTGTGATGTATCTAAGCCTTGGTTTCTTTGGGTTTGTCCTGGTTAGTATTCACAGAATTTTTTGAATCTGTAAGTTTGACAACATGGATGAACCTTGAGGACAATATGCTAAATGAAATAAGCCAGTCACAGAAATACAAATACTTCATGATTCTGCTTATCTTAATTCATAGTCAAATTCTTAGACTCAAAGAATGGAATGGCAGTTTCTAGGTACTGGGCACAGGGAAAATGGGGAGTTACTGATCAAATCAACAGGCATAATGCATCTGTTAAGCAAGATAAATAAGCTCTAGAGACATGCTGTATATCACTGTACCTATAGTCAACAATAATGTCTTTTTTGTATACTTTAAAACTTTCTTAAGTCTGTAGATCTTATGTTGTGTTCTTACCACAGCAAAACATTAAGAATAAAAAAGGAATGTATGCTCTTACTTCTTTGAGCATATTTTGCCAGATAATTCCAACAGCTGTGACATATTAGCATCTATCAATTCTTATGCCAGGTGAGATTTTCCTGGTGTTCAGTTCTTTTCTATGTGCGTGTCACCCAATGACCATTCTGAGACTTGGGCTGAACTTAATTCAGTTCTCAGTGTTTGGTATGCTGTTTAGGATAAGATCCATGCATGAGAGCTCAAGAAGGAGCCCCAGAGTTCACAGACAACTTTCAAGATTTTATTCTCAGGCTCCCACTTTCTTTATAATCCCCCTGGTATTCCTGGTGTCCTATGGCTCCCTTTTCAATGATCTGGTCAGGAAGCCAGACTTCTCTACACATTTCCCAAGACTGATCCCTCTGTGGGGCCAAGCAGCAGGATAATAGAAAGAGAGAAAAGAAAGCAGCAGAGATTCGCTTCACCCTTTTGGAACTACAACCCCTACAATCAGAGACAAATGTTCCTCTCCCTCAGTTGTAGGTGCTGAGGGCTCCAGCTTGCTGCTCTTCCTGCTGCCACTGCCTCTACCACAGTACGACTGCCTAGGGACTGGAGCACAAGAGAATGGAAAAGAGATTCAAAAGAGGAGAAGAAGGAGAAAAAGGAGCAGGATTTCCCCACTTTTTGAGTGCTAACTGATCCCTTTTCTTTTCCTTAAGCCAGAACTAGAGGTTTTCTCTTGGAACTCACTCTGTCCATGTGTATGCCTGCTTCTTGATTTGGGGCTACCTCACGTTCAAGCTAGAGGTTACCAGAGGATAAGAAATGGTAATCTCATCCTACTTGGTGGTGTTTTGAATTCTTTTCTTCTACCATCTGCCTACTACTATTTACTTTTCAGAATCCTCAAATTCATTCTGTCCGGGTTTTATAGCTTCAGTGGGAGAAACGAGGTGGAATATGCTTGTTCCACCTTATCTGTATCCAGAAACTTAGCAGGCATTTGCAAAGATTGTGCCTGCACCTTCAAAAGATTAAAATTGCAGTATTGCTTCCATTAAGCTGATGTTTGTTTTTTTCCATTTGCTTAACTATAAGTAACCTACTTCAACCACATGTTATCAATTGACCCACAAGAGGTACTGTTTATTTTCAGAAATCAGAAGCATTCTTACGGATAATTTCCAAAAATACTTAGTCATGTGCTTTCTACTTTGCTGTTTTCTATTTTACTAGGCTGAAAGACTATAAAACATTCAACTATACAAAGACAAAATTTGTATTTAAGAGAAGAAATAAGAGTATTGTGTTGCTTGACAGCAGTTTGAATCCCTGCATGGCTGGACCATTTGATTATGCTATTTAAAGCAACAAACAACAGCAGACAGAGTCCCAACACACCAAGACTAGCCAACTGAAAGGCCACTGACACAAATAAAGAACTATTTTTAAAAGACATCTGTACCACTATCTAGTATTTGAATCACTCCATAATTCTGAATCATTTAAAGATATTTTTCTATTTGTGTACCTAGTTTTGCAGTTTACTTACATTTATTAAGTCTTAAGATCACCATGGTCTTTCATAAAATAAACATTTCATAAAAGAATTATAGGCAGGGGCTCCTTCTCCCAAAAGGCATATGTCTTGTATCCCCAAATAGAATGCTAAGTCTTTGAGAGCAGAAATAATATCTTTGTTAATATATGCTATAGAGCTAAGTATAATGTCAGGAAAATGGAGTTGTCGAGGATAAAAAAGACTATGCATAAGCCTAGACATTAAAGAAAACACATAAAGACAAACAATGCAGAAAGAGCTGATAGGATTAAATTTCATATATCTCAAGTCACAGTAGAATTGTCTAAAAGTGGGGAGGAGAAGTTGAATGAAAATTACCTGTCTTCGGGATATATGGTAGGAAAAGAAGAGTGGCTGCAAATGAAAATAACTGGATTTTTAGGTAATAAAGAAAATGAAATGTACGATTGTCTTATCATATTAACTTGATGATAATAGTTTACTAAAACCTCTGTTCATAGACTTTTAGAAGTTAGAAATAAAGCATATTCTGACCATGTAAAGCATTCCTTAGCCAATAAAACTTTAATGGATAGCACAGATTTAAAATGAATCTGTACAAACTTTTCCCAATGATCCCTCTCATTTCACATGTGAAAGACAAATATAATTTAAAATATAATTTAAAATTTAAAGACCAAATATATACTGTTTATCCCAATAGATATTTATAGAAATATAATTTTTTTAATGCTAAAAGGGATAGGATGGATTTCCACCAGTCATCTAAATTGAAGGTAGGAAAGTAATCACAGCAAGAATGGACATGGAAAGCCCACAAATAAGAATGTTGAGATCACAACTTACTAATTTAAGGTTTTTAGAATGAGCTAGCTACCTGATCCATAGGTGGGAAGCTAAGACTTAGTAAAAGGACTATCTGTTTATAAGCAGACTGTTTCCAGAAAAAAAAAAAAAATACACAGATTCCTCTTTTTAAAGTTAATGAAGACATCTGCTTCCACACCAACCAAGTTATTAGAGTTCAGCCATTTTATTTTTAGGATTTCCTCAGTACCCAGGATGGTGTTCTACACATTATAAATTCTCATTATAAAAGAATCAATTTTATTACTCTAGTCATATTGTATATATTAGTTGATTTGATTCAGTTTAAAGTATTTCAATGGGTTTTCTCCGAACCACACGAAGAATAGAATATGAAGATTATAATTGACTGCCAGTCCTAAATATACTATTTTACTTGCTTTAATCACCAACACAGTGCCTTTGAATATAATGGGCATTCAGTAAATGTCTGGAGGATGAAAGTACAAATCAATGTATTAGCTGGACTCTAACCCCTAATGAAGGAAAGGAATTGGTCCATCTTTCTTGTGGCTCCCTGCACCACACTTTCAGAGCCAGCATGCCCACAATGAAAGAACACCATCTGAATGAAGCTTCACAATTGCTCTCTCATTACCACTGGGCTTCTGGCATCCAGCACATCTTAACGTCCTAGTGTTAAGGAATGCATTCTGAGCCTCTGCCGGCACAGGCATGTCATAGTGATGCTTCTAAAACAAACCGGAGCTCAGTTTTGCTTCAAGTCTTTACTTGCTTTTGATGGAAGGTGTGCTGGCAGCTGTTGTCATCATTAGCCTTGTGGCAATACTTTTTCCCTTAAGTGTCTTATGTCTCATATGAAAGCTAAAAGCTTGTTAAATAGGGAGGGACTTTGGAATATGTGCCAATGTCAAACAGTAAAGTTTTCATTTTCTCCTGTTGTAACAGCTTTAAATTTCCAAATCTTGGTCCCTACCACCACTCAGGATTTTAGGTTAGATAATGGGGTGAGAACAGAAAGATCTCAATTTCATCTCCACCCTTTTTGATCTTTACCAGAGAACTAGTAAATGAAAGATTTAGAGGCTGCTAGGCACCCCAGTGTGGAATTCTCCTATAATCTTGGTGTTTATGGGATGAGTGAGCTGTCTATTCATGATTTTATAACACCAAGTCGAGATATGTGAATCCTTATGAACAACCCAATACCGTCTTCAGTGGCATTGACATTTCCCTGACAGCTGACCCAGTGGCACATTTAGAAATCCATAGTAACTAATATTCATTGAGCACTTACTATGTGCCAGGCAATATCTTTAGTGCTTTACATCATAACATTTTCACAAAACACTTTGAGGTGGATTCTTATCACCATTTTACAGATGAGAAAACCTAGGATTGAGGAGATATGGAACTTGCTCCAGTTTTTACCCATTATAAAGAAGACTTTTTTTTAAAAAAAGTAATTAGCATTTGGAGATGTGTCGAGTAAGAAATTGCTGTGGCTGAGGTCAAAGAGGTTTTTTCCTGCGACAAATGGATAAAGAAGATGTGGTTTATATATATAATGGAATACTACTTGGCAATAAGAAAGAATGAAATCTGGCCATTTGCTGCAACGTTGATGGAACTGGAGGGTATTATGCTAAGTGAAATAAGCCAGGCAGAGAAAGAGAGATACCATATGTTTTCACTCATATGTGGATCTTGAGAAACTTACCAGAAGACCATGGGGAATGGGAAGGGGAAAAAAAAAGTTACAGAGAAGGAGGGAGGCAAACCATAAGAGACTCTTAAGACTGAGAACAAACTAAGGGTAGATGGGGCAGGGGGGGAAGGAGAGGGGAAAGTGGGTGATGGGCAGGGAGGAGGGCACTTGTTGGGATGAGCACTGGGTGTTGTATGGAAACCAATCTGACAATAAATTATATTTTAAAAAATAACAAAAAGGAAATAAAAAGAAATAAAGAAAAAAATAAATTGGCACTGATTAATATTATGAAAACATTCACTCTTCTAGACTGTATATTCCTTTAAGGCAAAAACTATTATCAACTTCATATTTATATCCCCCACAATACCTAGAACAAGGTACAAACTTCTTACATAAAAGTAAGAATACAAACTTCTTAATAAAAGTTTATTGAGCAAATGAAAGGCCCATGGTTCTAAAATGGCCGTGTATTTCTCTTTTCCTCCCTCTCTTTCAATCTGGAAATTTCCAATTTTTTCATATTAGAAGATAAGTTTAAATTCTAGAACCACATACTTGTTTGTCAAATTTGCCAGGATCCCTTCTAATCCCAAAAGGTACAAAAAGCAGCCAAAAGCAGCAGCTGCTTAATAGGTGAACTTCAACACCACGAAACAGGCTGAGACAGGTCATTAAGGGTACAGAATCCATTTGAAATTGCAAGTGAAATTTTGGGAAGTAGAATGTATTTATCAGAGTTGGAATTTGGCCAGGACTCTAAGGAAAACACCAATTACTTTTTCATAATATAAAGCAGCATGTAAATACTTTTCAACTGAACTGCTGTCTAAGGTAAGAATTTCAGAGACCCATAGAACGGGATACATCATCCTTGGACAGATTCTTCCAATGAGAAGCATTCTTTATACTTTCATAATAAACCCTCATATATAACAAAGAAAACCTCTTCTCAGGTTAGTGGCAAAAGTGAATCCTGGTTAACTGAGTTGAAGGAAGTAAGAGGTCTTTCCAGCAGTTCAGTCTATGGTGCACATTAAATTCATTTAGATAGCTCCCTTCTGCAAAGTATCTCTGTAGTCTCAGATATCTCAATGCAGAAGACACCCCAAGAAAGCTGATTTCATCAAAATAGAAACTTTCTCAGACAGCACCTTTCTGTCCAAGATAGTTTAGGTGTGATTTTGCTTGACATGAAAGTGAGGGAATGCATTAGGTAACTTTCCAAGGTCTCCAACCACTTTCAAGAAATTATATTAAAGGATCTAAATCAAAACACAAATAAATAAGGAAAAGGAATCTATAGATGTAAGAGATGTACCAACTAAGGAAAATGTGTATACCATGTTTGAAATCTAACTCAAACAAAGCAACTTAAAAAAAAATGAAATCATTAAAGACACTGAACACCAACTGAATATTTGATATTAAGTAATTTCTCTCCATTTTAAGCGCAGTAAGTACATTTCAGAGATACATACTGTAATATTTGTAAATGACATTATATAATGCCTAACATTGGGTTCAACATGATATAAGGTAGTGAGAAGTTGGTGAAGTTATATATGACACAAGATTGTCCATAGTTTTGATAATTACTGAAACTCAATTTTGGATACATGAAGTTTTATTATACTATTTTCCTCCACTTTTGCATGTTTGAAACTTTCCATAATAAAAACAATTTTAATAAATTGAATGACTATTCACAATAGGTTTTAGCACACATGGAATGAGTCATGACTCAAGTGTAATTTCTGGTAACAACTTTCCTTTAAAAAATGCAATAATGCAAATAAATGACAGTGACACTTTTATAGCAATAATGAGAATTTTTGCTAATTTACAAAATAAGCAAATTTTCTAAAACTTAAAAAATTAAAAACATAAACCCTAACACTATTGTTTACTTTAAATTTGTTTCCATTTTTGCAGTAAAAAAGTTTTTTAAAAAATGAATCCTAAATCAAGCAAATCACATTATTTTTCTAAACTCCAACTGAAATGAACCCAATCAAATAATGCTTTATTGACCAACAGATAAGGCTAAAACACTTTTGGTAGGTTTTTTTTTATCACTTTTGTTTTTAAATGTGTAACAAACTCATTCATTAGGGGTTTGTAAACATTCAACTGAAATTTACTGAGTTCCTATATGCTCGCATTAACATGCTAAAAGATACTGTGAATACCATAGAAGTAGGAACTTGTAGCCAAATTTGAAAGATGAGATTTACATGGGAACATAATAATAATTAAAGCATAACAAGTCTGAATACTCAATAAATTAAAGTGCACTGCTAATCAAACCTATAGTTTTTCTTAATGATCTCTGAACATAACTGAACCCAGGCCACCTGGGTGGCTCAGCCCGTTAAGCATCCAACTTCAGCTCAGGTCATGATCTCGCAGTTCATAAGCTCAAGTCCCACGTCAGGCTTTGTGCTGATAGCTCAGAGCCTGAAGCCTGCTTTGGATTCTGTATCTCCCTCTCTCTCTCTCTGGCCCTCTCCCGCTCGTACTCCGTCTCTCTCTCTCTCAAAAATAAATAACACATTAAAAGAAGAAAAACCTGACCCAACCAATTTATCATTCAGTCCAAATCCCTACATCTCTCAATTTACTTCATTTATAATTATTATTTTATTACTGCTTCAATTTTGTTTTAAACAAAATTGCCTGAAGTCCTTTAAACATCTATGCAGGCAGACTGTGCATTGACTCCACATGATCCTCTCTTCTAGAGTTCATATTTTGTCTAATACCCTCCCCTTGTGTGTGATTTCTAGCAAATAGAATATAACAAAGATGATGGAATGTCCTATCACTCCTGTGATTATGTTATGCTATGTACCACTCTGTCTTACTAGCAGATTCACTCTAGAGACTCTCCCTACTAGCTTTATGAATTAAACAACTATGTTGGGAAAGCCCACGTGGCAAGAAACCTTGAGGACCTGTAGACAGCTGCTAGAAGTTAAGGGTGGCTTCCAACTGACAGTCTGCAAGAAGCCAGGGCCCTCAGTTCTACAGTTACAGAGAAATTAATCCAGCCAATAACTTGAGAGACTTAAAAACACATTCTTCCCCAGTCAAGCCTCCAGATAAATACATAGCCCAGCCAACGCCTTGGTGAGATCCTAAGCAGGGGACCCAGCTAAGCCATGCCTGGATTCCTGACCACAGACACTATGAGATAATAAATGTATGCTATTTTAAGCCAATAAGTTGGTGGTAATTTTACAAAGCAATAGAAAACTATTACAGATGAAATTTTAAAAGAGTTCACTTGAATTCTGCTATGTCTTGTTTAAAAAAAACACAAAGCTGGATTTGCCTGACTAAACTGAGAATGTCTTTAAAAAAGACTTCTATTCCACCTTAAGAGGAACAGTTTTTTTTTTCAGGTTTAGCCAGATTTTTAGGAAGACACAGTTATTGCAGAGGAAGCAGTCTAGGAAAATTGGTGTGTGCTATATCTGAGTACAAAAGGAAAATGGACAGTATATATCCATTAATCTCAAAATGTAAAAGAACATTGTACTCCTGGGATACTTAATCATTATTTATTAATCTTTTTATATATTATTGCATTCAATTTGCTAAAACTTTAAGAACTTTTGAGTCTATGTCTATGAGGGATATTGTTCTATAGTTTTCTTGTAATGTCTTTGTGTGATTTTTGTATCTGAATAATTCTAGCCTCATAGAATAAGTTGGAAAATATTCCCTCTGCTTCAGTTTTCAATGTTTCTATATTGTTACTGATATTTTCTACTTTTTCCATCAATATGGAGAGAGTGTTGAAATTTCAGGCTAAAATTATGGACTTGTCAGTTCTATCAGTTCTGTTAGCTTTTGGTTCATGTGTTTTCAAGTGTTGTTAAATGTTTAAATGTTTAGGATTTTTATCTACCCTTGATAATAGCACCCTTTATCTTTATGAAATGGCTTCTTTATCCCGGTAATATTCTCTTCTCTGAGATCTTTGTTTGACACCATTATAGCCACTATATCTCACGGGGCACCTGGGTAGCTCAGTCGGTTAAGCATCTGACTTCGGCTCAGGTCATGATCTCACAGCTCGTGGGTTCAAGCCCCGTGTCAGGCTCTGTGCTGACAGCTCAGAGCCTGGAGCCTGCTTCGGATTCTGTATCTCCTTTCTCTACCCCTCCCCTGCTTGTTCTCTCTCTCTCTCTCTCAAAAATAAACAAACATTTAAAAAAATATATAGCCACTATATCTTGTTTTTGATTAGTGCTAGTATGCTACATCTTTTTCCATTCTTTCATTTTTTATCTTTTTTGTGTCTTTATTTCTAAAGCAGGCTTCTTGTAAACCATTTACATTTAATGTGACTATTAATTTGGGTGGGTTTAACTACTTGTTAACAACTATTTGTTGTTTTATTTATATTTGCCCAACCTGCTCTCGGTACTGCTTTTCTTCTTTTTCTGCCTTTTATAATTTTTGAATTGATTTTTATGATTCCATTGTATCTCCTTGATGTCATGTTATAATTCTTTGTTCCAGTGTGTGTGTGTGTGTGTGTGTGTGTGTGTGTGTGTGTGTAAATTATTTTAGGATTCACTTATCACAGCCTACCATCAAGTAATATTATATCACTTCGTATTAGTACAAGACTGTTACAACAGTATCCTTCCATTTCTCCCCTCCTGGTCTTCATGCTATTGTTTTCATACATCTTATTTCTGCAAATGTTATAAACCCTACAATGTGTTAGTATTATGTTTGCTTTAAATAGTCAGTTACCTTTTAAAGAGATTTTTAAATAAGAAAAAAAAATGTCTTTAGGGGCACCTGGGTGGCTCAGTCGGTTAAGCATCCGACTCTTGTATTCAGCTCAGGTCTTGGTCTTGCTGTTGGTGAATTCTAGCCCCACATCAGGCTCTGTGCTGATGGTGCAGAGCTTGCTTGGGATTCTGTCTCCCTCTCTCTCTGCCCCTTCCCTGCTTGCTCTCTATCTCTCTTTATATATAAATAAACATTAGAAAAAAATTTTTGAAAAAGAAAAAATGTTTAAAATTGTCTTTTTTTTTAATGTTTATTTTTGAGAGAGAGTGTGTGAGCAGGGGAGGGTCAGAAAGAATGGGCAGAGAATCCCAAGCAGGCTCCACACTGACAGCAGCAATACTGCTGTGGGGCTTGAACTCACAAACTCTGAGATCATGACCTGAGCCTAAGTTGGATATTCAAACGACTGAGCCACCCAGGCCCATCTTTTAAAATGTCTTCTATATTTACTCATATTTACCATTTCTAATTTCTTCATTCCTTTGTGTAGATCCAGATTTCCATCTGGTATCATTTTTCTCTTTAACATTTCTTATGATGTAGGTCTGTCACTGATGAATTATTTCAGCTTCTGTGTTTCTAAAATGTATTTTGCTTTCATTTATGAAAACTCTTTTCACTTGATATTGAATTATAAGTGGATAGGGTTTTTTTCAGCACCACTTTGCAGTGCTGCTCCACTATGCTCTGGCTTACATTATTGCCAACAAGACGTCCTGTGTCATTTTCACAGGGACATAAAATGTCATTGACATTCCTTATGTCAGTAAAGAGTACCTTTATTCTTCTGGACATAATGTGTCTTATTTACTGGATGTTTTTATTATTTTTATCACATTTTAATATTTTCTCCCTATCACTGTGTTTTAACACTTTCTCTTTATTACTGTTTTATTATGGTGAACATTTTTCATAATTCTTGTGCTTAAAGTTTGTTGAGTTCTTGAATCTCTAGGTTTATTATTTTCAGCTATTACTTCTTCAAATAGTTTTTTTTTTTCTTCCTCCCTCTTACTCCTCTTCTTGGAGATTCCAAGTACATATATATTAGACTGCTTGAGATTTCCCACAGTTCACTGATGCACCGTTGACTTTTTTCCCAGTCTGTTTTCTACCGGTGTGTATTAGTTTCCCAGGACTGCCATAACAAATTACTACAAACTGGGGCTTAAAACAACAAAAATGTATTCTCTCATCGTTCAAGAGGTCAGAAGTCCAAAATCAAGGTATCGGCATGACTGGTTCCATTTGGACACTTTGAGGGTACAAGAGTCATATGCTTCTCTCCTAGATTCTGATGGTTTCTAGTAATCCTTGGCATTTCTTGGCTTGTAGATGCATCACTCCACTCTGCTTCAATCTTCACATGGCCTTCTTCCCTTCTTAGGGCTTTGCTCACTCGTTGCCTTTCTCTCAGGGATCACTGTGTTTCACTACTGGATGTCCATTGTCTGAAAACTGTCTTTTCATATATTTTGTTGTTGTTGTTGTTGTTGTTGTTGTTGTTTAATTGTGTCAGCCAGGAGAGTAAATACAGTGTCCTCTCAATCTTGTCCAGAGGCAGAAGTCTCCCACTAATCTTAAGTAGTACATAATTGGCATAGCCTCTCCATGAAATTTGGCATTTCTCATTCTGATAAGTACACTTATGTCTCACAAGTGCAATATCTCTCATAGAATTAAATCACTAAATAAATACCCAGGGTTGTTTATTTAAAGTTTAATTAATAAATGACTATTTATTATTATAAATTCTAATATTAATAAATTGTTGTTCATAATAATTAATGTGACACACACTTTGTATGATTATAGACTTACTCCTATTTTGAAGAGCTGAATGTTCAAATCATTGAGCTGTGCATTTCAGAGTGTTGGGATGCACACCAACTTTGTTTAGGGATAGATACTTTTACCTGTAGGACCCAACATATGTGACTTTTTAGGCCCTTTAAAAGACAGAAAAAGGGGCGCCTGGGTGGCTCAGTCGGTTAAGCGTCCGACTTCGGCTCAGGTCACGATCTCGCGGTCCATGAGTTCGAGCCCCATGTCGGGCTCTGTGCTGACTGCTCAGAGCCTGGAGCCTGTTTCGGATTCTATGTCTCCCTCTCTCTCTCTGACCCTCCCCCGTTCATGCTCTGTCTCTCTCTGTCTCAAAAATAAATAAATGTTAAAAAAAAAAATTTTTTTTTAAAAAGACAGCAAAAATTGAGTTCAAACTGTTAAGTATATTTTATCTTAACTCTTCCACTTTGGAAAAAAAAAATTACGTGTGCTTTGTTTAGTTTCTCAAAAGACCTTATGCCAGAACAATGTGGAATCTAAATAGTAATAAATACTGTGAAGTCTATAAAGTAGGTGTAGATTTCTGCTAATGCGCCCTGGTAGTTGCCTACAGCAAGACTTTTTAAAGTCTAGTAAATGACAGAAAATCTTCTATTTAGGGGATGCCTTAAACCCATTTAATCCTAGTCTGTGTGCTTTCAAAGAGTACCACCCAAAGGATCCTCTTTAGTGACTTATGAGGAAGGAATGGTATAGCATTCACTTACCCTGATTTTTTTTTTTCCTCAAAATACTTGTTAGGTGGTTTACCCAATGAGAAAGTAGATAATAAGTTTAAATGTTGTGAGTTTCCTGTAGTGGAGTTCAGTCAAAGAATACAAGGAGAAAAGTTCTAGGTATAAGAAAGCAGATGATGTAACCGAGCACCAGCAACAGAGGGCTCACAATTCTAGCTACACATTGTAAGCCTTCCATACACCTGTCCCTGCATGCCTGGACTTTCCTTTAGCCTACAGCTGCTTTGGGTAGTGAGACTGCTTCACTTGCCGTGGCAAGGTTCCGTCTATTATGAATACACAGTGACGAAAATTATTTGAATGGACCCAATTGTACATTATGCCA